>NC_071477.1:5448000-5772000 GCF_028500815.1 Rissa tridactyla
AGGACTTTACAGCCTGGGAAAAGCAAGGGTCTCAGGGCTCGCAGACCACCTCTTGCAATGGCCAGCCACCGCATGGCTGTCTGTGCATCTGCTGTGGCTTCTCTGTGGCTGGCAAAGGTGCGTTTGTGTTCACCTGAAGCAGGGATGGGGCCGGCCGAGGAAAGCCCCGGTGGTGGTGGGGAAGCGGGAACCTGCGGTAAGTGACCTTGCTGTGGTGACGTGAGGAGGGTGCCATCGCCCCGCGGCCATGTACCAGCTGTCGGGGAAGTGCAGGTGTGGAGCAGGGCATCACGGCTGCCCTGGGGACGGAGCCATGGACGGGGTCCTGCAGGCAGGGGCTGAGCTCACTGTGCAGGCACGGGCTTGGCTTCTGGTCTGCACTTGGCAAGAAGGCTGCTCTCCTCCCCAGAAAATGCTCTGCTTGGTTGGTGGCTCAGGGAACCTGGTGATGTGCAGCACATCGTGGACATATCGCCAAATAACGGTGGTGTGACCCGGAGCTGTGGGACCCATGCTGTACAAGAAGAAAGACGACCATGCTGGGGACGGGTCAGTGCTGTCCCTGCCGGTCCCCGGGCAGGGTGTCCAGAGGAGCAACATGCCCTAGCTACTCCCGGGACGGCGTCCTGAAATAATGCCTGCCTGCACATCCTTGAGGTCCCTCCTTGGAGCACTCCTGAGGGATGTCCCCAACACCCAGGAGCCTTTCCTGCCAGCCACCTCAAGGGATGCCCCCGAGGAGCACGTGCCTTCGCAGTTAAGTAGGTTAAGAAAGTCCTTTCTCCAAGGTCTGGATTAGCCACTGCTGCTCCAGGCAGAACAGGCTCAGCGGTGACACTGCCAGAGAGGACTGCACGCAGGGACCGCAGCTGGAACGGGATCGGTCCCAACATGGTGCCATGAAGTGATCCCATGCCCCCCATGCAGGGAAAGCAGATCTTATACCTAGGAGCTTTCCCTGCTCTTCAAAAAGATGGGGCAGGCTGAGCTGAAGCAGCAACCCCTGCTCGTGGGCGATGGAGTAGGATGCACGGCCAGGGATGAGGCAAGATGTAGCCTATTAGCAGGAAAGATGGAGGCGTCTTCTACATTAATTCAAGTACTTTGCCGTGTCACATACACGGCAGTTCAGGGTCTGCCTGCTGCTTTCTTTTCAAGGCCATTGCTCTCACCGCCAGGTCACAGTGTCCCCATGATAAGAAACCCCGCTCAGACCCACACACCAGACTAAACCGGGAGGTTTTGCGATGCTGCACTCGCCTGTGAACGCAGACAGGCTCCAAAGATGGACAGACCAGCTGAAGCTGCTGCCACAAGACAGGGCCAGGCACCAGACCTGCACTCAGCTATGAGTGGGCATGGAACACCTTCAGGGACAGCAATGGGCATGGGGGACAGCGAGACAGCACAGCTTTCATGGTCACTTTGCTCCGAACGCGTGCTGGCTCCCACAGACACATCCCTCCAGGATGTCCTGCACAATAGCTCCGTTTCAGCAGCAAAGGGTTCGTGTTGATTTTGCTGTCGCTTTGGGTAGCCGACGGCTTCCTGCGGGCACATATGCTGTGAGCAACATCCGATGGGGAAGGGATGTTGCAGGGAGCTTCACGTTTTCCGTGCTGGGGCCCGCAGGATGAGTAACAAAGGAAAATGGAAGGAGTGAGTGTTTGCATGTCGGCGTCCCTGCTCAGAGCTGGCCAGTGCATCCTGCATCCCGCTGTGCACCCGCCAACCCGGCAGGAGCCCGGGCTCTGCTGCCGAGACTCTCCCAGTGGTGCCTTCTCTGTCCCTTACCCACTAAAGTCATTAGGTCTAATTTGTTCTCCCTGCTGTTCCAAGGGCTGAGGCTGGTTGCAGCGTGGTTATACTGGGCCAAGGTTTCTGGGCACGGAGACAAAAGAAGGTGTTGGCTTTCGTCCTAGCTGCTTCTTACCTCTCTGAAGATTTAGCAGATACCTGCATATCAAAGCATGGGATGATGGTTCCCTGCTCTCCCACTTCTCTGGATGTCATACCGCTCTTCTTGTATGCCATAGGAGAGCACTCGCTCCTCCCAAGTCTCTGAAAGACCCGGAGTTGGTGCTTCGGTACTTTAAACAAGACTTTTTTAACAAGCGCGTTAGATGATACTGCTCTCCTACTAGGCAACTCTTCATTAAAACTTTATACTTTAGGAACCCTTTCACAGAAGACACACTCCAAACATCCTGCCCGTCAGACAGCAGCAAGCAAGAGAAATTTAGTAAATCAAAAGGATTTCCAGAGGGAGGAGAATACCGAGTCCTGAACAAGCTCCCGACTGAAAGAGGTGGCGTGCGACCAGACCCCGCTGCAGTGCCGGGATGCTCGGAGCTGAGCCCAGCGGGGCTCGCTGCAGCACTGGCTGTGTCTCCCACAGCTGGTGGAAGAAGGCTAGAGCTCTGCAGGGCTGCTGCGGGGCACGGTTGACAGCTGAGCGCGGGAGATGTGGACAAACATCCAGTTTTGGCATGGAGGACTTTGACCAGAGCCCTTGGGCTGCCCCGGCGTGGGTGCTCTGCACGGGGCATCCTGGCCAGCTGGGCTCCCAGGAGCACGCAGTTCACACAGGCTGGTTACTCACACTTAGATGATTTCTTCGGGAAAGTCTTGCATGTGCGCAGCCTTAGAAAACCAGTGTGAACTAGGTAAAACACACTTGCTTCCAAAAAAAAGAGCTTTCATGGATCAAGAGAAGAGGAAACTGAAGACTTTGATTCACACACATTCTCTTCCCTGTGCCAGTAATTTGCCTTTCCTCTCTCACCGTGCTCCTTCTCTGCTCTGTGCTCCTGTCTTCTAACCACCTGCTGCCCTCCTGAGTCGCCTGGGCTGGTCCATCTTCCTTCTTCCCTTCCCAGCCTCATGCGTGCTTCAGTCCTGGGTGGGAGCGTTGGTTTGGCAGAGAGACTGATACGAGGGCTTCCACCCCCGCAGCATCAGCCAGAGCTCCAATACAGGACAGGGACATTCACCACAGTCACAAAACCTCTTTTCAGTCCCATAAAATACCCCCTGAAGTATGACAGCCTGATGGAAATCCCAATGCCTGTCTTCTACTTGAAGGATCTCGTTAGTAACCCTGGGCTTGGCTTGCTGACTCTTTGACTCCATCACTTCTGATTTGCCAAAGTCTACCTGTGTTAGCCTTCTGCTGATCCCGGGGACAGCCTGGGACACTTGAGTTCCTCACAAAAAGGAAGGGACTCTATGTGCTTTATTGCTCACCACTGAACCTTACAAAAGAAATTAGAGGAGCCAAGAAGGGCCCCAAAGAGGACACCTGCTTCTGAAGAAAAACCACAGGGCATGAAAAATTGGAAGCACTTCCTAAGAGGGCAGAGAGAGAGAGGATTTAGCTTTAGTGAGAACATCTTGATTTGCCTAAATACGTGAGTCCCTTATTAAATTACTGCCCCGTTGAATAATAGTGTTCAGCAAAGGGATCAAAACCATGTCATTCTAGATTGTAAATGAGACTTGGGAATTCAGTGGTGAGGGATAAGACGGAAGTCTGAAATGCCCCGATGGGAAAATGGCAAAATTCAGGGGGTGCAGAGAGACCCAGCCAGACTACAGGTATGAGACGCAGCGCTTGGCTGGGGGCAGAGGTTGCAGCCTGGTGCCAAAGAGCCGAACGCATCTGATGTGAGCAGCTGCGTTACCACCGAAACACCCTTCCTCCTGCCACGGGCTCAGCCCCGCTGCCAGGCCCTGGACAAGCAGAAGCGCCGCTGCCCGTCCCACCGGCCGGGGCCGTGGTGCAGCGCAGGCAGGTTTCACATCCTCACCAAGGCTGCCTGACTCCGGGGCTGGTGCTGGTTAGTTAAAAACAGCGGTTTTTCAGAACAGAAGTGCAGACTTGCAATAGAAACTGAAGTGCCACAATGCGCTGAAGAGAGCAGCGTCCCCGCTGTCCCTGCCACTGGCCACACAAGTAGCTAAAAGCCACCCCAGGGAGACCTGCCAGCACAAAAGCCCTTTCTTTCCCCTGGGGTGATTTTCCAGTTCCCTTTCTTAAAGCAGCACCGACCCAGCCCGGGTTGTCCCTCGACTCCTCCACTCCCTTCCCGCTCTCCCAGCAGCAGCCGGACTGGGGATAACGAGGGATTCAACCTCTTGAGCAAAAGCCAGTAACAGTCCAACCACCGAATCCTTCCAAGCATCACGGAGATGAACTCTGACCCGAACTCATACTTCTACCATTTATTTACTTGCTCCTTTATTTTAAACTGGTGTGTTTCACAGAACTAACACACCACCTCTCTTCACCAAACGCTTCCTCCCACCCAGCCCATGTGTGCCGCCTTCAGCCCCTTCCAACCGCCTGCCCCGGGCGAGGTGACACCCACATCCACCCCATGCCCTCATCGCTGTCGGCTATTGCAGATTACACATTTCTTGCCTGGGGGATCCCAGACACTGCCAAAGGTGCAGTTTTCCAAGTGTGGAAAGCTGTAACCTCTATTGCGAAGCCTTGACATCCTTTTTGCAGCGGGGCAGCCCGCAGTTCAGCATTTCTTTGTCACACCCGGGGAACTACAACCTGATGGCTTAGGAGAGGATTTGGAGACCTCTTTCTGGAGGAGCTGGGACACAGGTCCCCACACAAGGACCATCAGCTCCGAGGTGGAGAAGGCCCTGCCTGAGCAAGAACCCAGAGGCTAAACGGGAAGGACTGGGAGTCGGCGCTGCTTCGAAGCCTGTGCCGATACGAAATCCATCCTACAGGTGGGACACCTGATCAGAAAGGACTGGTTAATGTTTAATAAGTCACAAAAACATCTTGTGGCAGAGGCGCAGAGTGCTTCCCTCCCATTGGGGCACTCACCGTCCTCCTGGCCGTGCAGGTTCTGCGGGCTGCGCATGCTCTCGTCCTGGCTGGGGCTCAGGCTGGAGTTCAGGTGCTGGTCAGCTGAGATCCATGTGGAGTCGTTCATATCAAAGTCCTCGCTGCTCACCGATGTCTCATCCTGGAGGCAAGCAGGAAAGGGTTAACTCGCTGAGCTATTTTCTTCCCTCCTTTCTCTGGCTTTAACATCTTCTCACTGCACTCCTTCCTAAAAACAATGCCATGGCAGCTCCTGCCCCCCAAGAACGCTTGCTGGCCCCTCGGCACTCCCCAAGGCCACAGCGAGCAGCCCTTCCCTCCGCCGGGCTAGGGACGGCCGGGTTCTGCTTCCTGCCTGAAGACGTGCCTGAGCAATGGCACTGTCTCTAATTGAGGACAATTAGAAAGAGCTCGCATCCTGTAGGAGCGGATGGCTGAGCCCTGGAGTTTACCCTTTAATCTCCATCCACCCCAGCATGTTTCTGGCGAGGCAGCGGCATGTGGGAGCCGAGGATGGAGTGGAACTCCATTGAAACCGTAAAACATCTCAGACTTTTTTGAAATCAAATAATCTGCTACAACAGGAATCATCGGAGGACTGGCACCGGCAGGGAGTGGTCGGTGGAGCAGATCTGGATAGCGGCACCAATCCCCATAGACCGGCACTGCCTGATGCTGCCGAGGAGGCTCCTGGAGCACAGCCCCAAGGGACTGCTCCTCCAGCCCTCTCCGAAGGGATATTGCCTCCGTACCCTGATCAAAAATGACAACACACACCTTGGGAAAGGGCTGGGGGAGTGAGGTCCCCATCAAGGCAAGGACACCCCAGCTCGGGCCGAGAAGCCCGCCCAGCCGCTTGCTCCCCGGCAGCATAGATGACATTCCTCTCTCCCACTCCTGCAGCTGAAAGGACATTTTCTCTCTCCTTCTCGCTCCCTTCTCGCTAACCTTTACAGTACTTCGAGACACAGCCCTTGGATCGCTTCCAGCACCGGAAAGGTCAGCCACAGGATTTCAAAACCATCATCATAAAGGCAGCACTGAGATCCTGAATGAGAGGAGGGGCTGTGGGACCTCCCCAGGCTGAACTCTCCGAACATGCAGCTTGGGAGGAAGCAGATACGTGTCCCTGTATTAACACGCTCCTGCTGGCGATCCCTTTATCTGCCTTCCTTTCCCCGCTCCCCTCCCAAAGCAATGGGCAGAGACCTCATCCAGAGCCCTGGGGTGCAGGGGAACACCGAAAATGTTTCCAGAACCGCTTTCAACTGTGCTTTCCTTTGATTGAACCATTTCAAAGGCTTGTAAACTCTCTGCTCTCATATTTTTTTTCCTCCCCCTGGTCCTGAGATAAAATACAATCCCCGCTCCCTTTCCGTGTAAGAAGCAATTGGCAAGCACCCCTCCAACCTACGCCTGCGCCTCATAAAAACTGCCCTGTCTGGCTGCCGCTGGCTGACAGTTTTTATTGTGAACAAACAAATGTCTTTAAAGACAGGTTTGTGCTTTTCCTCCCCATTCCTCATCCCTGCAGACACATCTGCTGGCTCGGGGCTCGCGCCCGCCCCCAGCCCGCTCCCTCCATGTGCCTCCCGGGGAGTTTCCTGGAATTTACGGCTTGTGAAACCCCGCACGCACCAACGGACGGACAGGACTGAGCAGCCCCATACACGCCCGCCAATAGCACGGGGAGACCCCCACCCCCAGACCCACCTGCGCTGCCAGCCAGGTGCCCCTGTGCAGCCCCCCCTGCGCCCAGGTCGAGCAGAGAAGGAGAGGCAGGGGGGAGGCATGGCATCCCCTCGGCTCAGCACAGCACTGCTGCCACACCAGCCACCAAGCGATCCTGCCTCTCCAGAAACTCCATCTTGTACATACAGGAACAGAACTGCAAAGGTCTCCCTGTTGCAAACTATAAATAGTCTCTTTATTGTAAGCATTTACAGGGAGGCAGCCACCCTAATATCTGGCCTTCTTCACAAGGCTTACTCAAGATTACTGTCAGAGCTTAAGAGACAAACACGAATGCCAAGGTCCTTGCTGCCCACAGGCTCTCACCTGTCCGGTGAGGAGGAGGAGGAGCCCTGGGAGCGACCCACAGTGTTTTCGGAAAGCGGCTGGCTCAGGCAGAGCGTCTGCAGGGCTCAGCTGCGGAGGACGCCCAGCCTCAGCACCCAAACCGCAACAGGGGAGGCATCCCGCTCTCCACACACTCATGCATGGTGGAAAAGCGGTGACATGAAGGATGCCTCGCATGCACGTGCTATGTAAAGTGCTTTATAAATGTGTACAATCCTCTTGAGGTGCAATAACATTTGCCTATTATTAGAAATACTCTGGGTATCAAACCAGAAACTGATAAGCTATAAATTACTCAAGTCAAACAAGGCCGTCGCACGTTCACTGGTCCAGTATCCAGCCACCAGCAGAAAGAGCAGGTTCCTGCTGTGAGACCCTGCCAGGCAGGCCTGTTCCCACATCCCCAGTGTCACCCCCTGCTTTCCAGCCAGAGTGTTCTGCTTTCCAGCACTAACACCCTTGGCCAAAACACCAATGGGACAAACTTCCCAGCAGCGCACAGCTCCCGCAGCACAGCCGACCCCGAGTGAATGCAAAGCCGACCGTGCGGGTGGCGTCGGGGTGAACCCTTCACGGCAGCGGAGGATGGCCAAAGCTGGCGGTGGGAATTGCGAAGAGAGCATCTGCTGCCTGCTGGCTTGGGGCAGCCCCTGCAGCTCTGCCCGTGCCCTGGTGCCCCAGAGCTCCTCACACCTTTGTGCTTCTTGCCTAAAGCAAGAGAAAGGCCCCGACCGCAAGCACGGCTCTGGCATCCCCACCGCTGTGGCTCCAGCATCCTCCGCTGCCCCTTGGCTGCATCCCTCACTGCTCACTGGGACGCCAGGGGCCACCAGCAAGCTCCCTCCTCAGGGCACCCCTCAGAGACCAAAGGCTGAGTGTTGTGACCTCCTCGTGCTGCCCGGCACAGCCAGCAGTGACTCTTGGCACTGCCCCCCCTCACGCCAGGGACAATCCCTGGGATGGGAGGCCCCAGCAGCAATGCCCAGAGCACTGACTGCCCGGCCACGGCCCTGGAGCAGCCCCATTTCAGTCTGCTGGAGAGGAGGGATGACAGCACAGCACACGACCCAGTGTCCAAACATGGGACACCAGAGCAGGATGAAAATCTAAGCTCCAGATTTCCCCTGGATGCCGATAACCTGGGTGAAGTCTGAGCCTCGAAGCGGGCTCCACCATCCAGCCAAACAAGGAAGCGTTTCTCAACAGCAGCAACAGCTACGACTCGGAGCAATACGGTAAATCTAATCTACCCTTCCACCCTCTTTTGGCTTGCAAGTCAGGCAGCTCATTCTTTTTCCTCTCTGGGTTCTCAGGAGAATTCTCTCTGCTAATTTCTTCTTTCCTGTAAACAAACTTCAAATGAAACTTTCATTAGAAAACAGAACGCAATCCATTACCAGCGCCTGTCTCAGGACCGGCTGCCTTTTCCCCAGTTCCACGCCACTGGTGGCATGGATGGAAGTGACAGTGGTTGCCCCAATCAGCCAGCCTAGAGACAAACCCTGAACCCCGTCATCGCCGCTGCCGCCCTCCTCCTTCCTGCCTTTCCCAGCTCTGCGGAGAGATCTCCTCACCCCGCAGTAAAGCCCCATCGCTTTGTTTCCAACGTTCAAGAGATTGAGCGATCAAGGGTCAGGCAATGTGCGTGCAGCTCCTCTTCTGCAAGGGGAAGTCGGATCCTGCTGGTGCATTCACAGGCCACACCCAAACATCGGAGCAGGGCTCCCGGCACCGCGCAGGGTTTGGAAAACAACATCCTTGCTCCCCTCCTTATCTACAGTCCAACATTCACAGCTGCTCTGCAGACACTCGCGGCCAATGTTTTCTGAGCGGCAAAGGCAGACACTCACATGTGCAGGACTCGCGCTCGGCATTTCTGTCCCACTTTCCATACACCAATCTTCCAGCACCGCGCGTGCACGCGTCTGCTGAGCCTCCCAACTTCCCTCCGAGTTAGAAAAGTATTCTTCCTATTATAGAGCTGGAAACCCCGGGTACTGACAGCCGCCCTGGCTGGTCCAAGAACACAGCGAGTTGCTGGCAGATCCAGGAACACAATCAGGACCTCCGGATGGCAAGGCTTTAACTGCTAGACAGGGTTTCTTCACCGGCGGCTCTCCTTCCTGGAGAACAACCTCCCATAGCGTGGGCTGGAACAGGGCAGGGGGGGAAGCTACTCTTATAACCGTATCTCGTAAATATATGCAAGGCTATCGGTAACCTGCTTATTTTACAGCCAGGCTCAGTTTCTCGGGGACTGCCTTGCAAGTCTCTCTCCAGTCATTTACACGCTGTGCCTCGCGGTTAATATTCCAGGCTCCGAGTCTCAGGACGGTTTATTTTTTCTCTTTGAGTCCTTTTATTTTAAAACGTGTCCTTTCACGCCACAGCCTACTATCCCAACGGGATTTCCTTCCACGGAGCAGGAACCGAGGCTGTGTGCCGTGCAACCTCCCCAGCACGCAGCCACGCTCAGCTTCCCACCAGCAGCAGCCGTGTTTTTAGAGTCAACAAAAGACAACGCGTGATCGCCAGCCCCCGGAGCTGCTCCACCACCGTGCCAGCCGTGACCTGCTGGGCACAGGCAGCCCCCAGACCTGCCAAACCTGGCTGGGGCAGAGCACCTCCCGCTGTGACCCACGGCAGCAGCACAGCGCTTGGGGACGAGCTCTCAGGAAGGCAGCCTCATCTCCGTCTCAGCAACTGTTTAAACCCGGCCCTCTGAGCATGCCAAGAAGGTATTGAACCAGATTTGACCCTAACTTAACCAGTTCAGCGCAGAGAAAGGCTTACTAATGGAAGATAAAACACTCCAGGTCAAAGACTGATACTGCAGCCACAAATACTGTGGTGGTCATTGCTTCAAAGAGCCCGAGAAGCCTTAAAGCACAAGGGTGTACGCTGGCTGTGGTGGCAGCGAGCTGTGACTGTGCTGCCTACTCGTGTGTGCAATTCACACACCAAACAGAACATCCCCAGCGCTCTCTTTGTCAGGTCACTTACGTCCTTATTTACTGCGATTTCTGCCGATTTCTACGGGACACGGCAAAACCGAGCATTTGCTAGTTCCCAAAAACGGGCAAAAGAGTTAATTTAAAAGGCGAACGGCAAATGGAAGAGGAAGGGAGAATCTTCACCTCCTCCCCCCCCTCCCCCTTCTCTAAGAGCTCTTCTCCTTGGACACCCCCCCCCCGCACCAGGAGGAGGAGGGTTCCCACCGCCCCGAAGTGGAGGGATGCAGGAGGGTGATGGAGGCGGCCCCGGCAGCCCCTTCCCGCAGCTCCTGCTGTTCAGCGGGGAGGTGCTGAACGCGGGGGCCACCGGGCCGGGGGGGGCGGGGAGGAGGAAAGGGCGACCCGGACGAGACACCCGTCGCGTCCCCCTCCCCGGTGCCCCGCACCCCCCCTCCCCAGCACCTGAACTTGCTCCCAGCCGGGCAGGCGTTTGCTTTTCCACCCGAGGCGGGGATGGTGCCTTGATGCCCATAAACCGCGCGGTGTGAAAGGGCACTTTGCTCTGCCACGAGCACCGGGAAGCCGGTGCCGAGGCGGGAGAAGTCCCGGTTTTGGAAGAGGGGGCTGAGCGGCCGGGGGTCCCCCCCACCCCCGGCGGCCGCGGGAACCGGCGTTTCCCCCGGTGGGACGCGGTTCCCACGCGTGTCTCCCCGCAGCAGCGCGGGGCGAGGAACCGGGTGAACGTCCCCGTCCCGGTCCCCCGCGTGCCTCCGCCCGCAGGTAAATAAATACACCCGCGACGGAGACTGCCCGCCCGTGTGCGGGGAACGGGGGCTGTCGCACGGGGCTCAGCGTGCGGCGGGGATTGACACGTAAGTAGGGCTTTACCTCCAGGGAGGCGGCTATTTCCAGCACAATCCCCGCCCGGGGCCGGGGCCGGGGCCGGGGCGGGCGGCGATGGCGGCGGGGCCGGTTCCCGGGAATTGATGTGGCCGGAGCGCTCCCGCCGCCGCCTCCTCCCACTTTCTTCTTGCGCTTTTGTGCTCTTCCGGGGAAGGGGGGAGCCGCGCCGGGAGCGGGGAAGGACGCGCCAACCTCACACCCCCACCCACCCCCCCGCCCCGAGCCCCGTCCCTCCCCTTCTCCCGCCACCGGCCAGGCGACCGGCAACTTCCCGGGGAAACGGGGCGGCGCGGCCGCTCCCCCCGGAGTTGGGGCAGGGCCCCGCGGCCGCCCCCCCCCCCCGCCCCGCCCCGCCCCGCCCGCCAACCTCCCCCCCCACCCTCCCCCCTCCTCCCGCAGCACCGCGTGGAGCCCCCGCGCATCCCCTCCCGCCCCGGGGTCGGGGTGGAGGGGGGCCGGTACCGGGAGCCCCCTGCGGACGGTCGCCTACCTGGAGCAGAGCCTGGGGCCTGCCGGCCTGCGCCAGCCCGGCGGCGCGGCTGGGAGCGCGGGGCGGAGGGACGGAGGGACGGACGGAGGGAGGGAGGGAGGGGGCCCGGGCTGGCGGCGCTCCGGAGAGGCTGACAACCAGCTGCTGCCCGGGGAGAGGGGCCGGCGCTGCGGAGCGCGTCACTCCCGGCTCCCGAGGGGGGGGAACGGGGGACGGGGAGGCGGAGGGGGGCGAGCGGGGCCCGGCGGCGGGCGCAGGGGGCGGGGGAAGGGGAGCGGGGCCGCGGGGGGCGGGAGCACCGGGGGGCCGCGCCTGGAAGAGCACATTGTGGAGGGCCGGGGAGGGCCCTTCCTCCGGGAGGAAGAAGACAATGTCCAGGGCCGGGCGCCTGCTGGAGAGCAGCGAGAATGCACGGCCGGCGGCACGGCTCGGTACGGATCGGTACGGCACGGCCCGGCCCGGGGGGGATGCAACCCGCCCGGGCACCCTCCGCACGGCACGGCCCGGTGGGTGGCTGTAACCCATCCGGGGAGGCTCAGCTCGGCACGGCTCGGCACAGCACGGGGCGGGGATGCAACCGGCACGGCACGGCCCAGTGACCCACAGCCCGCCCGGGGACGCCCGGCCCAGCCCGGCCTCCGCAGGTCCGTTACGGGGCGCAAGTTACGGGACCCCCGGCTGTGAGTCCCCGCGGAGCCGGGTGGGTGTCCCCCAGCCCCCCTTCCCCTGCGCTCGGTGGGTGCAGCGGTGCCCAGGCCCTGCGCTGCCTCCTCCTCCTCTGCTGAATCCTTTTGTTTCAGATGATTCTCCCTTTCCCACCGTGGGAGCAGAAGACGACCCTACGCTGCCAGCACCAGCATCACTCAATGCTGCAGCCTCTGTCTCAACGTTGGATCTCGGCTGTTGTTAAATCAGCAGCTCTTCAGGGCAGCTCCTTGACAGCAAAGCTGCCCACCGATCTCGGCCATCGCCCCCAGCACAGCCCCGTACAGGGCACCGTGCTGCCAGGTCCCTGGGGGGGACCGGGATGCTGCGACCCAGCTCGGGGCAGGCAGCGCCTGGTGTCCTGCATCCCCCAAGATGGTACCCGCTCCCAGGCAGGGCCCCGAGGGCAGTGGGTTGGTGACCTCCCGCCTGGTTGGGGATCACCGCGATGGGCGCCAGCATCTCAGCATCCCTCTCCCCAGCCCATCTCAAGTCTCTTGCTGTTTAATGGTTATGAAGGAAATTTTACGAAATAAACCAAGTGTAACGGATTCCGCGACGGAGCCTGTGGTAGGCCGGTGCCAGAGCCGAGGATGGGAACCGCCACATTCATGTTTATGGCTTGTTAGTGCGGATGTCCAATTATGATGTTTTCTACTCCAGTGTTAACCACTTCACTGCCAGGGAAAGCGTGCAAGGGAGGAGGGGCGGCTCAGGAAGATCAGAGGCTGGAGGTGAAAATGAGTATCGCTCAGTATTGCACTTCCATCTCCTCCAGGCTGATCTATGGAGCCGGAGGCTGAAGGGTGAGAGCAGAGCCCTGGGAGCCTCCTGTGCTCCTGCAGGAAGCGGCCGGCTGGGAGGGCAGCGGGCTGTGAGCCCCCAGCCTGGGGGCCTGCTCCGTGCTTACTTCCAGCTCAATGGCTGCTGCTCCTCCCTGAAGCTAAAATAAAATCCTGACCATTTAAGGTGAACAGGAGACTTGCTGTGGACCTCAGTGGAGCGGGCTTTTAACCCCTTCCCATTGCTGGGCTTTGTTTACTCCCTGCGCTGCCTTCGGCTTCAAGCTAGACTGGCTTAAAGCCATTTAGGAAAGCACATCCCCCTGGCAGTGAGGCGCCTGCCCCTCTTTTTGGGGAGCTCACAGGCAACACAAACCAGCCAGGGTGCGAGTTTGAAGCTCGGTCACTATTCTGTGCTGCCTCACCATGTGGACACTCTTATTTTATACTAAGTGCCTTTGTGTGGGTTAGGTTAATCCACTTTGGAAATGGATTAACCTAAATTTCACATCGGCAAACTTAGTGTTGAACAGCCGCGTCCACACAGGGAGCGAGGGAGGAACAGCATCCAGCAATAGCTGCTGGGCAGGAGCTTTTCCCCGTGTAGGGGAGGGGTCCTGACCCCAAGGGGGGTCACCGCCGTTACAAGTGGGGTCACGAGCCCGACAGAAATGCAATTGTTTGTGCCAGCGCGCGGGGTCACGAGGCTGGCAGAAGTGGGGCTCACTGGCGGAAGAGGGGCTGCCTCCAGAACCAGGGAGGGAAGCTTTGGGAAACGGCATGGCAAGCTCCTTTCTAGTGGGTATTTTTCAGATTCAAATTATCTAGGGGGAAATAACTGGCAATTAGATACAGAATTGGTAATAATAATTTATCAAGTTGTCAGGAACAGGGGTAAGTGCCTTACGGGATCACACGTTAAAAAAAAAAACACAACATAATAAACCCGTACTACTGTTATTATATTATATATATGTAATACACATCAAATATATTATTTATAAGTCGCTTCCTTCCCTCTCTCCTTGCAATGTGTTCATTACTTCTGGTCCCTGCAAACCCCTTCGCAGGGACACAGATCTGCCCATGCAGAAAACTTGGGGCTCCTTATCAGGCTGTGCTTCCCAGACAGGCTCCCATCGGATGCCACCAGAACCTGAGCTGCAGGTCCCAAGAAGAGCCGTGCCCTGGCTGTAATGGCCCCTGCACCCCGCAGCCTGCCTGCGTCCCAGGCAGCAATGCTTCTAAGGGCATCGCTAACGATGCCCTGACCTCATCTGTCGTAATTTCCTAAGGCAAGGCTCTGCAAGAATGCCAGGGCTGCTGTCAAACCCAGGAATAAACTACATTTAAGACACCGTAGGAGCTTAATTGAATAGTTGTGTTGTTGAGGAGTGTGAGCACAGTGATCAAGTGGTGAGAGCAGGGGACTGCAGGACGGCAGGATCCGGCCATCATGCCAGAGGAGTCACTGACTCACGGGCGACCTTGTGCGAGTCACTTGATGTTCTTGTGCCTCTGAAAAGTAGGTTAAATAACAAATGGGACCTCCTGCATCGGGTCCTCCATGACCATCAAACCCTACTGGGTAATAAGCATTAAAATGCGAATCTCTCAGGGGCAAGGCCAGTAAGGGAAGGGGGGCAAGAAGAGCTGCCGATGGAGGGCCCCACTCGCATGGCACGAGGGGGATACGCAGCTTTTATCAACACTGTATTTTAACTTATCTGGCATCCACAGCAGAGTCAGGGAAAAAAAAGGAGAGTAAAGATTTGGGAAACTTTATTATAGACCAGATTTGTTGTGGGCTGAGGGCTGCATTCCCACTTCATCTTGGTTGCTCCTTCTGTAAAAGTAGCAGTTGTTAGCATCTGGCATATGCATGAATAAAAGGGTTTTTTTTTCCCAGGAGCCAAGACCAAGAGATGGAAAGGAAATGCAGCTCTGTACTTCGCAGGGTACACCAGTCACTGTCAAGGAAAGGAGTTTTTCTATGCATGGAATTTGACTTCCTCTGGAGTACAGGGAACGGGTGTTTGAAGGGCCAGGTCAATCACAGCCCAATATCCCCTAACATTTCTTGCCAAAGCTTGAACCCACAGCGCTGGCAGGAACGTCTGCATTGCGTTACACATTGAGGACAACCCTCACAGCTTATCTCTTGGGCACCCAGATCAGAATCAAGTCAGCATAAACAGAACCCCCACTAAAACCATTTTTAGCCATTCTCAAGCCATACTGCGTTCTTCAGAATCCATCTTTGCGAGTAAAACCGACTCTTCAGATACACACACACACTCCTTTTGCGCACATAAGGCTCGTGATGCGGGTCTGAGGAGCCTGTGCAAGCAGGCAAGGTGCAAGCCTGCCTGCGCAGGTTTAACAGCAGCGGAAACAAAAGCAAGTACACGATTCAAGGTTAAAAAGCTGAACCACACAGCTTCATCTTCTATAATAACGGAAATCATTAATAATAGTTCGCACTCTCAAAGTAGTTGCCATCCAAGCTCTTGAAGAGCTTTATTAGTGAGCGAGACCTCAGAAGTCTCTCTAAGGTATTACCCCCTTTTTAAAGGGAGAAAGCAATTAAGAAACAGCCATTTGTGTGACTTGATCAAAGTCAACATATAGCACGTCAGCACCCAAACCTGGGAGACGATGCCGAAAACCTCACCGTGCAAATCTTTCCACAGGTACGGGATAACTTTAACTGGATCCATGAGACTATTCCATGGATGTTAAATGCTTTTATCACCCTGAGGTTCAGGTTTTTCCCCTGGGAATGTTTCCTAGCTCTGCTTTACAGGACCTGAACCAAAACTTTGTTTCCAGTTCTACTGGGAACAGCTGCCTTTGATGCTGATTACCGCACAGGGAATGGGCAGCATCTCTCCTCACCAAGAGGGGAGCTACTTGGAAGAAACGATGAATTAAAGACACACAATGTGGTTTCTGGCCCTTCTCATTGAGTGTTCCCAGAAACAGGCTCAGGCAGCTCAGCTTTATCAGGCTCCTCGGACTGCACCGCTGGATAACGTGCACCAAGGGCAATTGGTTCTAATCACCCATGGGTGGATCAGCCCCAGGGCCGAAGAGCCTTGCTGTGGGGCGAGCAAGGAACCCACACAGGCTTTGTGGGCCATCCTGTCCCAATGGCCACGTCCGCGCAGTGCTGAGCTCCGTGGAGTCACTTCCACCAGCCCAGGGGACTCCACGCTCCCCAGCCAAGTGCCACCGACCCATCCATCCTTTCAGGCACTCTCGCTGCTGGTTCCTACTGCCCGGTTCGCATCTGGTCTGCCATGCCCTGTTCCTGCTTGATCCAACCCAGCCCTCACTAGCATGACAACCACAGCAGCAAGAGTGAGACAAATTTCTAAACATCCCCCAGCCGCCTCTCCAGGACCTTCGTTAAGCTGCACAACATCACAGGGAAGCGAACAGAGTGGGAAAGGGACCAGCTTCTCTCCACCAGTGCACAGCTCCCAGTGAGGAAAATGGACCAGACCAGTTGCACGCAGCAACTAAACACACCTGAGCAGCTGAGGAGGAAATTGTGCCTGGCATCACTGGAATCAGGCAATGCCACTTTGTTTAAATTAACACCTCTTTTCTTACAGAAAATAACGTGATTTGCCCCAAAACTGCAAAGAGTTAGGGCCTTGGCATCGCACCTCATTTGAAGGTGAAAGCTGCAGCAGCAGAATTTATTGCAGCCAGCCCAAGTCAGGGTCTCAAATTGATTGCTTGTGTTGAGCTCGCATTGAAGAAACCCAAAGCTCACCTGTAATGCAGCTACACTAGGAAAAATACTGAAAGATCTACACAATGGGAAAGAAAAGCTCTTAAGTTTTTACTAGCTGGGAACGCCAGAGTTAATTCCAATAACAAAAATGAGCCGACCTTCACTGAAAGCAAGCCATTCACACGAGTTTGAAACCAGGCTAAATGGTTTGATCATCTGACCTCCTGCATCGCATGAGCCATTAAGGCCAAGGATGAAAGTTTTGCTAAACTATCTTTGCCAGCAAAGAATGCTGTTATGACGGCCGAACCTGCCTCCCTGGCTTTTGCCTGGACAAAGTCTCTCATTGAGGGCATAATTTAAATTTATCTGGCAAAGCCCACTTCTGCCAGCAGAAGCTGCATCTCCACTAGAGGGCTTTGCTGATGCAGATCTACGAGCAAGCCTTTATCGCATAGATTAAATCTGTATTTCAAACAGCTCTGGTCATGGTGCCTCGCTCTGTGCATACAGACAATATTCCCTTTTCTTCTGTGGGTAAGGGTGCATTAGGGAACTTCTCTAGTGCTCCAAAACGTCTTAAAAATTAACATCAGGAAACATCTTCCCAAGCCAAGGAAAGGCCGTTTGAATAAGAGTTATCTCGTCAAGTTGATTTAGAGATATTTATTCCTGATGATGTTTAACACCCTCTTTAATGGACTGGGAAGTACCTTATCATCCTCATGTGATGCAAACACATCATCCCACTTCCTTCCAAATACTGACTGCATGCTTCTGCCTTCTCTGCACATCTATGAACACATACAGTGTTTCTTTGGGATCTCTTCGCTAAGCACTCAAACAGATAAATTCAGGTCCTGGATCTCACACAGCAGCTGCCAGCTCTGCCAGATTTGGGTCTGGTCTCTGGACTGCATAAGAAGAGATGTCCACAATTCTCGCTAGTGAACTTACAGACTGAAAATGAAGATCTAACTTGCTCTCTTCTCCAGCTGCGCACTCCCCTCCCTGCCTCTGCCAGTTCTGCACCCCCAGGATTAGCCTGGAGATGGATCCGAAGCAGAAGGAAGCAAGTGAGCTGCCAGGGGAAGATGCATCTTAGCTGTTCTGGTAATACCGGAGCCCTCTGAGACACTGAAGTGAGCGAGCACAATACAGGTGGGCCAGGGAGAAAGGAGAGTGGAAGGAGGAGGGCTTAACATCACAGTCATGAGGCTCCATGAGCTCCCGAATCCTGCAGAGGAGGCTCGATCCTCGCCAGCACTAGACGAAGCCAACTCCCTGTACATCCGTGGGATCTGAACCCCTCCATGTCCCCTTCCAGGATTACTCTGCTGTTCGGGTTAAAACGTAGGTTGAAATTGTGTTTTGAAAACCACTTCACATCCACCCGCTGTCACACACTCCAGGTTTACAGGGAAATTACTGGATGGATGGAGTGTGTGACGGTGCAGGACAAGGCTCCGTCCCTTTCAAACACTCACAAGTCAGTGTAGCAAAGCCATAGCAACAAGAAAAGCCCTTGTGTTATTTCCCATCCAAGAGCAGCTCCTGCCATTCACTGATTGCATGACCTTCTGTCAGCAGTCATTGAAGCAACCTTTGAAAATGTTTCTGTATCATTTAAACCTGGTTACTCGGCCCTAGACTGTGTCTGCCAAGATATTAGGAACATCTCATCTCCAGAGCAGGAGTGAGCCCGGTATTTCATGGATTTCTTCTTTTAAAATCTTCATATTCTACCAGCCACCAGTGGAAATCATGCCCGACAGTGTGGCATGAAAAATAAATCCGAGGCTGCGTTTGAATAGGACAGAAAAGACTGTCTGGAAAATGACTGCAATAAACTCAAATAACCAATCAGTTAAAAATGCTAATATTTATTGTTTGAAAATGAGGTGGAAGGATCATTATAGATAAATATCAAATATCTTCTTTTCATTCCTTTTTGCTGCTAGATCGGGAAGGTCAGAAGTTCAGAGACGCTTCAATGCCTCAGTAGGTACCCTGAAGTGCAGCGTTCTGTGGCAAGGGTAAGGGGCCTGATTTTTCTCACCCATGTGAGAATTGGTATAAAATGGGAATGAAGGAAGACTCACAGCCCAGGAGCTCCTGCATGTTCTAGTGAACCCAATTTAAGCAACATGGGTCACAGTTGTTTTCCGTCATGGCAGAATAAATGTACTGACTCCAAGAAATATATTGAAACATATTCTGCAGGAACTCTCTTAATTTTGTGAGCAACCATGTAAAGAGCTCCTCTCCTGACTGTTTTTTGTCCCTAAGCAGAGATAAAATGCTTTCTTTAAGGTTCTTCTGGCTGTGCTTCCTTGTGGAGACACTCCTGCCCTAATACTGACGTCCTTAACAGCACTAATAAATTACAGTTACAGGCACACTTTTTTTTTTCCTAATAATGAAGTTAAAAGGCCACTTTGGCATAAATTCATTCATTGTTACCCCAAGTGAAGCAAGTTCCTCCTGGTGCTGCTGCATCCAAATAATTGCTTTTGGCAAAAGCCAAGTAGAACACAAGGCAGTCGCTTGGTTTCTTTCTGTTATCACCATCAAACGTTGGTGAGTGCAAGGCAGTGAGGCGGCACGGCAGCAAAGCTGAGCTAGAGAGGAACCACCATCGTTTTGTAAATGTTGAGATATAAAACCCATGCAGTGTATATTTGGGTAGTGCAAACAAACTTTAAAAGCAGGTTGTATTTTCTTCCTGTTTTGCATTTGTAGCAAAGTCAGAATTATTTCTATTATCATTAGAGGAATTTCACAGCTTGTAAACACCTGGAACCCCAACACCTGCAACTCCCTAACCCTAAAGCTCCCTGCCTGGGGAGAGACAGAGCAGCAGCCCCTGTTTCATAGCCCGTGCTCCACAAAGATTGCCAGGATCCTCCAGGAAAAAAAGGATGGTACTGTAGTGTCTCCAGTGCAAAGTATGAAGAAGGGAAAAAACAGCAGGAGATTGCTTGGTGGAAGGAACCGAAGCCTGGTCTTGATATTATCACAGGCAATAGGAAACAGAGCGTGTTTTGAGCTGTGCTGAGCAGGCAATTCCTGGGTTAATTCTGCTTTTCCTCTCTTCCTTCACACAGACTTCAGGATTAGCAGCTCCAGTTAGAGCCAGAGCTGCCTTAGGAGCATGGCACTTGTTTCCCCAGGGGACGTCAGGGAGCGTCCCGTATCTCAGAACGGTCAGCACCCAAGCCCCGCTGGATTTTCTCCACCACGTCCAACCACCTGTATCCTCTCCAGACTGTCGTTACCTCCAGATCTGACAGAAAGCTTTAATGCTTCAGAAGTCTGAGCGATAAGACTGATCTTTTCTTATTTTGCTCTCAGGAATCAGTTTCAGTAATACACCGAATGGCAAATTTTACTTCTTCCAAATAGGTTTTTCCCTTGGCTGCTACAGCTTGAAAAGCTTAGAAAGCTGCACTGCAACATACCGATGACAGCTCAGGAAAAGAAAAACTTTAGAGGCAGGGAATAACATCAAGCCGTTTGATTTATGATCTAAACCAACAACTGCTGGTTGCCTCAGCTGGTCCCTTTTTTGTTCCCATATGACATATGCTTCTATTCCGATCTTAGCTAGCTTCAAGAGTATTCGTGTCGGCAGCACGTTATATCTATCTATCTAGTGATAGCTCCTGTGCAAACTGCTAAACCAAAATTCAGGGTATAAAATTCTCAAATCTCTAAATTACCAACCAAAGTTCTCAAAACAAGCATCCCTAAGCATGTGCAGCTTCAACACTCAAGATTCAGTACTAAAGCCTGCCAGGTTCTGGAGCGTTTTTTATTACGGAAATAAGATCAAACTGTAAATCCAATTTTCTACCTGTAGAAACCATGTACGGGAGTTTAATGAAGCTTCATAACACACTTCTCCTGAACAAAGGTTTGGAGCCAAGAGGAACTGGTAGGAAATGCATAAATGGTAACTAGACAAACCTCTCAGACCATCTCTTTTTAGACATGAAACTTAACTTGAAAGAACCGCCTCAAATGCTGAAAAGCACAGTTAGCCTTCATGGACCACTGAGTTCCTCGCCTTTCTGAAAAATAGGTTGGTAGTCATCGGTACGGACAATGGTAGGGCCTGCAATCTCAACGCCTCTCTGCTAGGAGTTGCACCGAGACCCGGCAAACACTTTGCACAAGCCAGATGTGGTTGGAATATGTCAGCTTTTGATCCTATTTATCCAAAACTGGTCGCGAAGCAGCCATCAGATGTCACAAAGCGGTGCAGCCATCCACCCCATGTCCCCAGCCCAGCTCATCCCAGTTTGCCCCAGCCCACCCCAGTTTACCCCAGCCCAGCTCATCCCAGTTTACCCCAGCCCAGCCGGCCCCGGAGCTGTCCATAGTTCTACCCCCCGATGCAGCCCAAGCGCCAAACCTGGCACATCGCAGCCTTTCACGTTTCAAAAGCCCGTAACATAACGTATTGCAAACAAAACCTTAAACCCACTCAAGCATCCAACACACGCAAAGGAAAAAAGCTCCAAAACACAGAAGTGCTTCCAGCCAGATGCCATTTTGTCCTCCAGCAAGAAGGCTTTGCTGCCGAAGCGATGGAGGAGCTCGGTATCTCTCCAGTTCCTGACAGCAAACCCACATCCGGAATTTTACACCCTGGCAAGAGATGCTCTAACCAATGTCCCTTTAGATAAAAGTACCCACTGGGCACAACTTCACAGCTCAAGCTATCAGCAAGGTTTTCCACCACTGCACAATGCAAATTCTTTCACTTCTTGCAACTGGCAGCAATGTATGAGATCAGATTCAGGTTTCAGTGTGCTGGAAAGAAAATCCAGCACTGGCTTCCAGTGCAGATTGTGGGGAGCAACTAAAACATACTTTTCTTTTTATAGACTGTTTCCATGGTGCACAGAGGTTCCCATAGCTAATTCTGCAGCTGCAGAACTTCAGAAAATTGCACAGCCTGGGTATAATCCTGTGGCAGTCTGCCCCATCCATTCCCAAATCAAAATCCGATGGCTTAACACTTTCATCAAACAACTGAGCCTTCTCCTAATTTGACACAAGAACCAAGTAGCTGCGGTTGAACTTCCTCAAGTTGCCGATCCGTTTAAGAGAGCACTGGAGCAACCGAAGCAAGGTCTGGGTGTCAGACCCCCTCTGATAATGCTCCCAGACAATTAGGAGGTGGTAAAGAAACAAATTTCTATTTGCCATATTTATTTTTAAGACAATTTCTTAGAAGAACTGTACATCTAAAGAACAAGCAGACTGTTATAAGCAATAACTGCACCAACTCCACCTCTGCTGCTCTCCACTGACATGACTGAAGTAGCCCCCTCTGCTTTCTCTGAGCCAGAAGACCAGAGACACGCTGCCCTTCCAACTTCCAGGCACCAACACTCGCTGTACTTGGTCAGAGCCTGGCCCGCCTGGACAAACTGGCAATTTCCAAAAGCATCCTCCAAAAATTGATGTGCCAAGCACCAATCAAGCACCTTCACCCCCTAAGCATGGGCAGAAACCCGCTCTGTACCTCGCACCGCCCTGCGTCCGGAGCGCGACTCACCTGTTCCTGGGAATTCATTACCCGCAGCTTCATTTGCTTCAGGTAAGTAGAGGTGAGGGGCATGTTGTAGTCAATGATCCCAGAAACCAAAGAGGAAGGTGGTTCGCTCTCTGAAGAACGGAAGAAAAACTTTATTTAGATACAGGGATGTGGAAGCACAAAGCTATGATGTGTTCTCATAATCGTTAAACTTATGTATTTAGAAGTGCTTAAAATCCCTTGCTAGAGCTGGTGCCCGCTGAGCTAAGGTTCCTATAAGAACACGGCCCCACCAAGAACATAATTACAGAACAGATGTTGTTTTGGAAAAAAAAAAAAAAAAGCATTGCTGTCACCTGCGGAAAAGACTACCCATAATACATGATTTTTCAGTCTACCAAACTAGATTGTAGCAGAGGAAGGCACCAAGTCTTGCTGATGCCTCCGAAGCACTTCCATGCAAATGGGATTTATGCAGAGGTTGATGAACAAGAATATATTTGCAGCTTGCTTTAGCATTGCAAAGTCTTGCCAATTTTGCTGGGATTCCCTCAGGTAGGAGTTAACATTAAGGCAACTTATTAAGTATCTCTATCTGGTGATGAAGATTATTTTTAACACGCTCATTAAAACATAAACTTAATTTTAACGAACTTTAATTTAAATTCTTCCTGTTGATTCCTCTGGCTGCATCACATTGAGCTCTAGAGATCATTCTAGATTTAGACTGCTCCTGCAGATCATTTTGTTGAGCCAGACCAGAGGAGTCCCCACAAAGCAAATTCTCAGTGATTTTTCTGAACCCTCAAAGATTTGTCAGCTCTGCCGTCATCACCGTGGAGCTTGCAAGCCCTCCACGTAGGACATGAAGACCACCAGAAGGATCTATTCTAACACTGAATTTACAGGTTTGTGCAATGGGTTTGTTCAAGAGGAAAGTTGCCGTTTCCCACAGGGATGGCTGCTGGCTAAAAGGAAGATTTCTTTGCCCTCAGTACAGGCAGATCCAAGTGTGGAGAATTAATCCAGCCTTCCAGCACACTTTGAAGGGATGTGTGGTGTCCACTGGAAAGTGAGCTTAAACAACGACGGATGGGGAAGGATTTCCAGGAGCAGAAGGTGAACCAATGGTGGGAGGTTTCCATTCCCATCTCTGAATCTCCCTGGCTGGCTTGCATTTTCTGGGGTCACTGGTTTCACAGGCACCTCTGACACAGCCCCTTGAAAAAGAGCCTTCACAAAATGTTTTACAGCACCTTAGAAAACCCATCAACCCAAACATAATGGGCCTGCTTTTCAGAAATGCTGAATATCAAAAAATCCCAGTGAAACTCAGCAGACCCGAAGATGCTCCACACCTCTGGAAATACCAGATCTATCATGTCTGATTAAGAAATGACCTGACTGAAAAACTGCCTGTAACAGGCTTAAACATCACATAGGTTTTTGCAAATCTTCTGTATCAAGATACTAACTGGGTTTGTGGAAATATTATGCTTTTTTTCCAGGTCCATCTAATTTGATCCTGGGCAGCTGAAGCATTCCTGCCTGTGGATACAGGAAAGCGGGGCCAGAGCTACTCAGGCCATCAATTTGCTCAAATATGAAGGTGCAAAGCTTTTAGGAACCTCGTAAACTAATTCCTCCCTTCTTTTCTCACGGCTGTATGTCAGTGTGTCTGGCATGCTTCGACCTACAGATTAACTAAGAGCACTTCTACATCTCTATATATTAAGCACCCAAAATAAGCCATTATTCTACTGTGCAAGGATGTTACTTTGTGATGAAAAGATGCTAAAATCCTGGTGCAAGGGGTGCTTCTCGCAGGCTGGTTCTGTGGTGAAAGGGGAAACAGCTCCCAGGAACAAAATCTGCCACCTTACCCAGGCTGGCTGGGGTCATCAATATTTCTTTCTCCGATAACTCTTCTTTAAGAAGAGTTTAGGAAAGCATTTGCTAAGAGTAACGAAGATAGAGCTGCTCTTTCCTTGAAGCACAGGCATGGATGAGTCTTTCAGACCTGTGAGGATGATATGTTGCTCTCCTGCCACCCCCTGCTTAATAGTTCAGCGCTGCAGAAATGACTGAGGCTCAACAGAAGCAGCTCAGCATCCTCACGTGGGGAGGAAGAAGGAGGTAGATGATCTCTGGTGCTTAGATTCTGCCTGAAACCATCCTGATGTAAATCTGGAACAATCCCATTAGCAGCTGCAAATTTACTGTGAATTTGTGCAACTGCAACAGATAAGAGCTTGAGCCTAAAAAACCAAAACCTTTATTCTTTTTTAAGCTAACTGGAAAAGAAAGAAAACCTTTGTTTTAAAAGGCCTGAGGGACTCCATGGGTACAATCCTCACATCCTACGTCACCAGAGGGGGCTACTGGAATCCTTTAGCTCATTTTTCAAAACGTTCTCTGTATCACATGCCCCATGTGTTTGACATACAGATGGAGCAGGCAGAATGGTTTCAAGTGAAATGGTTTCGATCCTAATTCCACACTTGTATAACTCCACTGGAATTAGTCCTAATTTAATAACAGGGTAAAGAGATCACAGCAAAGTCCAGTGATGTTCAAAGTTTCCCATAAGCGAGACAATTTGCTTTTATGAATTATGTGGGTGCCCTGCAGGGTTTGATGTCAGATATGTTTAATCAGGGATTTTTGTGATCACTAAGGAAATGTGTTGAGACTTGTTTAATGGACAAGAGATGGGAATGACTTAATTTTTTTTCACCTTACTGAGTTAAACTTTACCTATGTATGCTTGTACGTGTGTGTATTATATTAGCTTATTTATGTACACCCACATAACTCTTCTACAACCCCAATGGTTTTTTAGGTGATTTGCTCCCAATAAATTCCTGAGTATGTATTAGTGAAATCAGACACGTTTCCCCAGTAAAAGTTACCTTATCTAATCTACACTATGCATTTTCACAGGTACTTAGTCACTATTTAGGTACTATTCAGAGCAGAAAGGCACTTCTGTCCTTCCAGTGCGGGTGGGTAAGAAGCAGGATTTTTTATGCGCGGGATCCTTTGTTTTCCTGTTTGATTTATTTTGGAAGAGAACTGCTAAGAGGGAAAGCTTTATGAAATTATTATTGACATTAATTTATAAATTTGCTCAGGACAGCCAGATCTAAGCCCCAATTTCCACAGCTAGGACCGCTCTGGAGAGGGTACTGAGCACCTGATGTTCTCTGAGCCGCCTCTGAGCCAGGATGGGTGCTCCGGGGAGACCCGGGGATGGTGGGTGGGCAGGAGGGAGTCCCTGAAGGAACAATGGCCCTTTTCATCAGCCTCCTCCTGAAAAGGGATCCTGAGCTCCATGGTGGAGGGCTCAGCTATTGCCAGGCGTTTAGTGCAGTGTCCTGCTTTGGGTCAAGCCAAGAGGCGACATCCTTGTTGGCCTGACTCATCCCATGGCCCTTCCCGTCCATGGAGCTGACAGCTGCAGCGGCAGCACTCGGAATGTCACCCGTGACGGATGCGGCACCATCAGTGTAAAGGTCAGATTTGCTCCCAGTGAGGCCAAAGGCCAAAACTTCTCTTGACCTAATTGGAAAGAGGGATCGGGCCCTTAGCTGGCAGAGTGGGAAGTGCCGCAGTAACGGAGCTTTGACTAATAAATGTCACATAGGATTATTTGGAGAGTTTCTAAAAAATATAACAAGTACAAAGCATTTCAGTCACCAGCTTTGGGTAGCTGGCACACATAATCCACTTAAACGGAACCTCTGGGCTGTCCCTAGCTCTCCTCCTAGCAGTAAACAGTCAGAAATCGGTATTTAATATTAGAAATTTTCTATTGTTGGGTCCTTTGTTCATTTAATTTTGCTTCTCTGCTTGATAAGAGCTGCCAAATGAGCCTGTTTGCCTTAACAGTTTTGAAATAGTCTAACTCTCTGGAGTTTGCTTATGTGTTTTTAAAGAAGCAATTTTGTTGGGTGAAACCTCTCAGAGTCAGTTTGATCCTTTGCACTTGATCATGACCATGAGTTTGTAATTCAGAAAAAAAACACACAAACGTCAACTTTAACCATTTACTCTGGAAGAAAACCTGGTCCCATCTTATGTACCGCCTAGGAGCTGCAGATTGGTTCCATTTACAAAAGAACCATAATGAGCCAACTACCACAATGGCCACACTAATTGGTTGTATGCATAGGCATAATATAACTTTGATTATCAAAACACTTTCCGTTATCAAAAATAGGATCATGACGTGCATATCTATTAATTCAAATTACTTCTTTATCAGAAACTTCAGTTATTTCAGACATATTCAGTGTCTTTCATTACAAAATTAATAGTTTAAAGGAAAAATTTTAGCTCATGTTTTTTTTCAGAAATCGAAGTTTCCACCCACATACGATTATGAGTTGATTGCAGACATATCTGCAATATTTTTGACCCAAGCTTTGCTCTGGGGATGCTCGGAAAGAAAGCTAGGCTGCTTCTGCTCTCTAAGCTGAAAACAGTGACAGGCAAACCAGATTTAAACAATTCTTTCAGCTTGACTATAAAAGTGCACGAAAAATAAGACAGGTTAAGAAAACCATCAGGTTAAGAAGTATTTCATCGATGGGGCAGTATCCCGACAGCTATCAGTGATACCACGCTGGTACGAAACGCTGTGTCAGCTCTGCTGGCAGAATTCATTTGCCTTTACCTTTGGGCTCCAGTCCGTTGGAGTTGAAATGCATCCTCTTCTGGCACTCGGTGCAACTCATCAGGAACCTGGTCACAGCTTCTCTCGGGAGAAAAGCGTATGTCTCCGCAATCTGGGAAAATAACGAGACAGCTGTATGTCCTGGGTGAGGGAGAATGGCTAACGGAGAGCCGGGCGGGGGGCGCGGGAGGCCATCGGCACCCTCCCACCTCGCCTGCTCAGCTGGATGAGAACATCAGCGACTCACAGCAACACACCGTTCCCTCCAGCCCAGTCCTGGGATCCCAGAATCCCTCCCTCTGGAGCAACTGTTGATGGAAGAACATTTTGGGAGGGTAACTGGTGTGTCAGAAAGGCACTGGGAGGCAAATGAACAGACCTTTGGGCTCCCTGCGTAGCCACTCCTTCCCAGAAACTCCTTTCCATTCCCCCTCAAAGTCTGGGAAGAGGAAAGCTACAAACGTGTAAGAATCAAATGGGAAAGTAAGGTCTCGTCAGCTCTGTTTGCGTTGCTAATTACCATCACACCAGTAACCTGAAGAATCCATTAATCTTTTGTAAGGGCAGGTCACTTTTTCCCACAATGACAATCAATTACTGTTAATAATACTTTGCACTTCTGTGACATATTTTATCTAGGGAATTGAAAACATTTTTACAAACAGTAATGAATTAAGTCTCCTGAACCTTTGCGGGATATTTGTATTTCACAGATGAGGAAAAGCTAAGGATAAATATTTAAAACTTGGATGCCTGAAGTTAAACACTATATCCAGACTTAAGCACCCACAGAAGATGCCTGGCTATCACAGAGTCCTCTTATTCCAATTAATCCCCGCCAGCAGCAATTTTACAGTATTTCTAAAGATCAAGACTAGGTTATTTGGAGAAGGAATGAGGCAATTTTAATATAGATTTCTGTAAGGCCATGAGAGACCATCAAATCATGGAGTCTGACCTTCTGTGTAGCACAAGTCAGGGAACTTCACCCAGGTTCTCCTGCAGCCCTGTGGTTTGCCTAAAACATCTTCCAGGAAGACATCTGGTCTTAATTGGAAGGCATTAAGAGGTGGAGAGCCCACCTCTTACTTTGGGGTTGGTTCCTACGGTTAATCACCCATCCTGTTTGGTCTAAGTGACTTGTCCTAGCACGGCGGTTCCCAAACCAGGGGCCGTGACCCCAGCAGGGGTCACAGCACTTACAAGTGGGGTCATAAAGCAGACAGAAATTCAATTGTTTGTGCCAGTCCTCGGGGCTGCTAGCCCGGCAGAAGTGGGGCTCATAACGGGAAGCAGGGCTGCAACCAGACACCTCGCCAGCGATGGCTGGTGATGGGCCGAGCTGGGAGAGGAGCCCGGGATGTCCTGATCTCCCTCCTCTGGCCAGGGGGCATCACCCTCCCACCTTATTTTGTTGACAAAAATTAAAAATACCTCAATTCCAAGCCTTTTTCTCCCCTACGGGAAAGGGCGATGCTTAAACCTGGAATAAAATAATCTTATAGAAGGCGTGCAATGGGGCAGAGGGTTTGCTTGATCACGGCTAAAGCAGCCCCGTGACCCGCCGTTGCCGTGGGAGGGAGAGACATTTATCTCCACTGAGCGGCAGCAGAGCCCGAGGTTTTACATGCATGCTAATGCCAGATGGGTGGAAAGTTCAGGCAGGGACCTTGTCCCAGCCGTTCAAATGGAGGATGCGGTGCCCGGTCCTCATGGGATTCTCCTCCTCTTTAGTTCCAGCCCCACCGAGCTCTGTTGTGACTGAGGGGCTGCTCAGCTCAGCCTTTGCCTCTCTGCGATATTTATCAATGCATGAGCACTAGGGACTCCCACAGAAACGCTGAAATTAGGAGCCTGAAAATTGCCGGTGGCAAACGCGGTGTTGTGGGGCAGGCAGGGAAATGTCCCTTCGCGCTGCCTGCGGGGCTGAGCCCGGTTTCCCTGCCTCTTTTGCTCCAGCAAGCCCACAGTCTCTGCTGCAAACGTTCAGCTAATTTTAGTGATACAGTTGTTATTTCTCAGCTGATTTGATGCTCTGCAGAGCAGACAGCTTCCTTGATGAGTTATCTCCCATCCAAACTCCCTTTCTGATTGCCTCCCTCCGGAGGTCACGGACAAGGGCAAACTCTCCAGTGCCTCTAATCAGAAACGGTGGGGAAAGGGAGAGGGAGAGAAATGGCAGGGGACACTGAAACCTCCCGAGCTGACCACCCAGCAGCATCCCCTTGTGCACCCAAGCCACGGCGCGGGGTGCCGCTATGCAGCATTTCACCTTCCAGACCCGGCTGCAAAGGCGCTCCAGGGAGACAGGGCATGAGCGAGGCCAGCCAGCCCAGCCAGCAGCGTCCTGCCAGGTCAGGAGGGGATACACGCTGCTAATGTGATGATCTCAGCTCAAGAGGGAGACAGAGGGGTGGAGCGTGAAGCGCTCTGACTGCTGCGAGCAGGCCTGGGAAAACAGACGGATCCAGCCTGCTCCCCCGAGGCTGTGCAGGGCACAGATTAGTCCTCCAGAGGGCTGAATTGAAGGAATTAGGGGAGGGTCGGAGTGGTCTGCTGGGGAAATGAGTGGAAAGTTTTTGAATTGTGGTCGTGCTGGTGGGGCTGCTCCCCCCCCGGACTATAAAGAGGTCACCTGCCCTTGGCTGCAAGGGCTGTGCCGCAGGGGCAGGAGTTGAATGCACAGGGCATGGAGTGGTGCCACGAGTGGTGAGCACAGAGCCCCGCTCCCTGGGGGCTCCCACCACACGTGGGGGGCTGCAGGGCACTGGGCTGCCCCTCGGTCACTGCCGGCACAGACAGCCATGGCTGAACCCAGGGACACAGGCAGGCAGGACAGACTCCACCCCTGAGCTGGCTCTGGCAGCCATCGAGCCCTGCATAATCTCAGGCATCATGGCAGAGACCAGGGCAGCCTGCACAGACCTCTCCAAGATGATGTATACACCAGAGACACGAGCCACCAGCCAGCCACTTCTGTCTCTAAGCGACTTGGTCCTTAGGGCTGTAGGATTCAAGGGAGTAGCTCAGTTTTGGACAGTAAATTCAGCTCTTCTTGTAAAAGGAGAGCCCAAATGTTTGCATTGAAGGGCTCTGCAGAGTCAGGAGAAACAGCAAGCTCCCTGGAGAAGCACACTTCAAGCTAAATTATTCCTGACCTAACTAGAGTGGTTTCAGGATGGATAGAGCTGGTTCTCAGCATCCACGGAGCACCTGACGAGACTTAGCTCGGTGGCTGCCTCCATTTTGCAACAGAGGAAGCCCAGCCATGGGCTGGTGAGAGCATCCACCCCACTGGGGAAGAGGGGTAGATTCTGGCCATGTCCTAGTCCCTCTTTCTGGCTGTTCCTGCCCTTCAAAACCCAGGTGAGACACTTCCCTCTGGCCGACAGAGACAAAGCAGATGGCGCAGGGCAGAGTGCGCAGGGGACTGGGCAAACGTCCCCTTGTCCATCAGTAATACTGAGCGTTTCTCTTTTTTTTTCCCCCCAGACATGTAGAGTTGTTTTTGTATGATTCACTTGATCTTTCCTCTCCAAGCAGCCGTACCATCGTGCTGCCACTGCAGCCCAGTTTCCCGTCTCCCAAGCAGAGCTGCTCTGCCTTTAAACGACTCCTTTCTCACGCCTCCCCGCACAGGCAAACAGGACTGTCCTTCGCCTCTGCCTCCCGCCAGCGGCTCTGCTTCTACCTGCCCTCCCATCCCTGTCCCCCTCCCCATGGGATGCCCACGGCCCCTCTGCCCCTTTGCTCCCATCCCCTCGCTGCCCGGAGCACGCGAAGGGGGAGTCTCACCGCTCGGTAGGTTTTCTTCTGCCCGGCATGTTTGGGTGCTTTGCCCGGCTCCGACGAGCTCTCCACATGCATCGAGTATATGATGTCAAAGAAATCTTCCACCACCGCCACGCGTTTCAGAGAGATGCCCTCGGGCTCCGACAGTCCATCTGCCCCCTACAACAGTGCAGGCAAGTTGAGTTAGTGTCAGCGATGGGTGACAGGGGTGACAAGATTGGCCCGGGGCTAATGCGGTTGGAGGGGGCAGAGTCGCAGTGTTCCAGCTCCGGGCTGCCTTGGGCATGGGGGATGTGGGGGATAAATTAAACAGTGCTCCAGGGAGGATCTTGCTGTAGCCAGGGCAGTGGCGGCTGCTGCTGTTGTGCTGCTAAAGCTGCCAGTGAAATTGGGCCAGGAACAAAAAAAAAGGGAAGAGTCCAGAGTGGAGTCACAACCAATGAAGAAATTCAATTTTCATAATTTAGGGTGATTTTGCTAGGCAGGGAACAGGCAGAGGAAGCTCTTTGGACCTGCACATGGTATTAAACCACCCTGGGAAGCCCCACAACCCTCGCTGGCTGCCATCCCCATGAACACGGATCAGCCGGCAGGACAAGGTTTCACTGCGATGCCAGGATACGGCCCCTAAAGGAAGGAGATAGAATCGCCCTCCTTCCCTGCACTGACCTTTCCAAGGCACCCTCCCTCTCTCGCATACGCAGAGCAGCTGAGCGCTGGCAGCAGCAGCACAGCTCTTTGTGTGTTAGGATGTGCTGGAGAGCAGGAGGCAGTAATTCTGCCACACGGCAGTGGTGACAGACTGGTGGGAGTGGGAAGTGTGGGGAGCAGTGCTCCTCCGAGCTGACTGGCACCGTCAGTGTCAGCTCACACTGGCAGGGTGCGCCGCGGGAAGGGGAGGCAGCCTTTGGTACCCGGCAGCTGCTAACGGTGCTCCAGCACAGAGCGCCAGAGCCGGGAGTGCTAATGGAGACAATCGGAGGCTGCTGTAATGGCAGGGGGTACTGAAAAAGGGCCAGGCTTTGAGAGGTCGCTTAGCTTTTTCCTTGAAAAAACGCCATTGTTGCATAGACAGCTGCATATATACATAAATATATGTATTATATACACATATACATACATATATATATACACAATGCGTCCCTTTGAGGCCCGCTTTCCAAATAGGTATGCTTGGATGCCGTCTGGCTGGTACACACCAGGCTGGTGAGCAGCAACCTGCACATCTCAATGACCTGCAAACTATCTTTTTTTCACGTGCATTCAGGCATCTGTGAATGCAGGCGGAGGCTGGCAGAGGTCTGCAGGCAAAGGGAACACCCACTCCTCTACCCTTCATTTTTTGTTGTTATTGGAGGTTGGGCTCTTGTGTATCTTACACGGTCTATAGATTGAATAAATGCTGTTCTTAAGCCACCAGTCAAGGGACTCTCAAAAATCAATCATTTAGAGGGACCGCCTCCTGTTAGACTATTTTCTTGGGGAAGCAGGCTTTAATGTAAAGCGTTGCCTATTAAAGTTGGCTCCTCACCCCAATTTCGGAAAAGAGACTGCCTTACTGGGCATGGACTACAGTGGAACAGGGCGGTGTGATCACCCGGGACACGGGCACAAGGATTTTCCAATACAAACCACCTCTGCCTTCCCCAGGGAGCCCTGAGCCGTATATAAAGGTGGCTGTAACAAAGAGAATATTGAGAATGAACACAAGGGGCAGGGTGGCAGTGCTGCTGTGGTGAGGGTCGGGAAACTTCCCCCCGCGGGAGTGTCTTTGAGGAATATAGATCTAATTTTTTCTGTCACCATTCAGGGAGTTTCGCTTTAATCGAGGGCATGGGTGTTCCCCTGCCAAGGAGGAATGGGCATTAGGAGGCTTCCTACTGACCAATAATCCTCAGAGCAAGGTTGAAATGAGGATAATTACAGAAACAGGACAAAGAAAAATGCATCAGGAGAAAAGCACAGTCAGATGCAACAAGAGCAGCCCTCAAAATTAAGGTTGTAACCAACCCCATGCGCAAATCACTATTTCCAGGGCCATCCCAAGCAACTAAAACCCTCCTCCCTGCATGGCCAGCGGTTCCCTATTTCCTCGTCGGTTTCAGAATGAATGCAGTTAAGGTAACCTCAGGGTCTGGGCATCACTACAGCCTCTCTGCACCTCCAGCGCTGCCTTCTCCACCCTGGCTGAACGCCGGAGCTGCCTCCTCAACATCCCATTCCCTGCAGCGACCCTCCCCTGATTCTTTGCATCTCTCCATCCCCTCATCAGCCTTGTGACTTCTCTCCCCGTGATGATTATTTAGCTCTGGGAAGTAGGTGAGATGCATGCGGTATCAAAGCCACTGGATATAAGAAGCTGTATCAAGTCAGTGCTTCTAGGATTACAGAGGTTTATATCTGGCAATATAACCAAATGTTGACCTAGGATTTAAGAGGACACACACACTATAGCCTACCTCTCAGAGGGGCCCACGCCCCTCTGGTTCCTCCTTCCACACCCCGTATTGCTCACGAGTATTCAAGGCATGAGTCAGAGCCCATAATATCTCAGAACGGCTTAAAAACCCTAAGGTTTAAAAAGCAATAAAAATTAATTTGGGAAGAAGGATGGGAATAAGGGATGCTTTTACCCCCTCCTGATGCCAGGGCTTTATGGGAAGTCACCTGCCCCCAAAATGAGTAAAAGATTTCAGGAGCAAAAGCTCAGCCTTGAGATAAGCATTTGGGAACGGGCGGCATTTCAGGTGCTGAGGAGAGGAAGTCCCTTTCCCACCTTACAGGCATCCTCCTTTTCCCTACATTTGCCCAGCATTAGTTTGTCTCCCCCTTTTCCAGTCTCTCCTTATCCATCCCTGCGTATCCCATCCCACAAATCTCGCCCCCGCCACGTTCTCCTGCCTCCTCCCCACCTTCCCAGCATCGTCAGTGCTCTCCCTCCTCTCCTCCAGGTTCCCCATCAGGTCTTTTTCCTCCCCAGCTGCCCTTTGTTTTTCCCATCTCCTCTAGTCCCACATTTTTTCGCTTGCCTCCTCCTCACACCTCACCAGCCCCCATAGCCCCCTTGCCCACCGCAGTAGCCCCCTGCAGCCACCCCCTCCAGCCTCTTCCATGGCCCCAGTGCCCGGGTCCCTCCCGCACCTCCCCGGCTCCATCTTGCCCACCCAGCGCCCTCACCTCCCGTTCTCCCGCAGCCACCTCCTGCTCTCGGGCAACCGGGCTCTATTTATAGCCGAGGGCCGTGCCGGGAGGGGGCCGCTTCGGGCCGGGGTCACCTCACCGCGCAGGGGTGACCCTCATCACCGAGGCCAGCGTGCCCGGTGAAGAGGCGACAGCCATTTCAGGCAGAAGAAGATGCCCTGGGGCGAGGCACCAGGATGGGCTGCGCCACCGCAGGCGTGGGGACCGGCCATGGCGCTGCCAGCGCTCGCCTGCCCAGCCCCTGCCCCGGCATCTTTGTTCTCGGCAGCCGCCCTCCCTCCTGCCCGCCGGAGGGCCCGCTCGACCCCCGGGGCCTGCTCCCCCGGCCCGCCCTCCGCAGAGCAGCCCCCGCCGCTCCCCGGGGCCAGGGCCTCAGGGCGGGGGCGGCCCGGCTCGGCGTGAGGGGACGGGGACGGGGCCCGGTCAGCCCCCGTACGGCGGCGGGGCCCGGTGACATCTGCCGCGGCGGTGGGGAGGGAGGGAGGGAGGGAGGGAAGGGGGGAGGCCGCCCCCCCCCCGCCCGGCCCGGGCTGAGGCCCCGCCGGCAGGTAGCGGGGTAACCATGGCAACCGGCGGGGCCGCGCGCTGCCGGCGGTAATCCGCTCCCCCGGGCCGGGCCGGGCCCGCCGCCGCCGCCTCCTCACGCCCGCAGGGCCCCGACCGGACACGGGCAGGGCCCCGACACGGCTGCGGGCACCCCAGGGTGTGGGCTGGCCCCGGGGACCGGGCAGGCTCCCGCCGCCCCAGGCGCCGGCTGTCCCGCCTGCTCCCTGCCGCTCTCCTGGCAGCACTGCCATGGCTCCCACATGGACCTGCCCTGCCTTGGAGCCCCACAGCGGCACCCGCACGCCTCCATGGCCGGCCTCCCCCCACCCAGCCGGCTCCTTCCCCCTCCCAGCCACCCAGGCCCCTGCCTCCATTCCTCAGCTGCCCGGCCTGCCTGTGAAAACTGTCACAACCGGAGGGATTCGCAGCTAAACTACGGCACTGACAAGCAAACTGGGTTTTCCGCAGGGCAGCAGGTCTGCGGCTGGCAGCTGCCATCCGATCCCCTCCGCGGTGACCTCCATCCACCCTGAGACCCTGCGAGCTGCCACCGCCCCGGCGCGAAACCAGACTCCCAGCCCGGGGCAGCTCCACGGAGAGGCCAAGGGACGAGCAGCAGGCCCCACGCACAGGGCTCCCCGTCCCTGCGAGCCCTTCCCTGCCTCAGATTTTCTGATTTAGGAGAATCTGGGGGGATTTCATCTGCACTGCAAGCCAGGGAGACAGCTGTCCAAAGCCTGTGTGCTCCTCTTCAGATTAACTGGGGTGGGCACTGCTGGAAGACCCAGTACCTGCCTGGGCTGGGCTCAAACACCTGGAAGGTCCTGGCTCTGCCCTGGCACCGGCTGGCAGGGACAATCTCTGCCTCCTCCAGCAGGGCTGGCAGCTCCCCTGGGGCCTGGGAAGCTGCCCCTGCTTCGCTGCTCCACAGAAAAGTTGCCCCTTCCAGAAGGGGGGACGCGGGAGGGCCATTGGGTAGGGGGTGCTGGAGCAGAAGGATGGGAGGGAGCGCCGACCGCTTCCCCATCTGCTGTGTTCAACGGTAGATAAAATGCTCCCCTGGCCTTTGCGCGAGGGGCTGATACCAGCCGAATTCAGCTTCCTGTGAGTCAAAAGCCGCTTCCTGCCAGCAGAGCCCTGCCTGATAATGGCTGCACTCTGTTCCCTGGCCGGGGAGCAGACCCTCTGCCCTCACCTCTTCTTGCATCTCCCACATGAAAGCGTTCATCTCCCTATCTCCCAACCACAGCATCTCCCCCCCACAGTATGTTAAACATTAATTTCCCACTGCTGTCTGGAAGGGCTGCTGTCACCCTCATCCCCAGGCCACCCAAACGGGAGGTTTGGGGCCAGCTGTATCGAGCTGCCCCTCAAGGTCACCTCCCCTGCATGCAGGAGAGACGCAGCGTGGTTCACTCTGTTGGCGTTCCTGCTGCCCGCCGGCAGCGAGGCACGGCCGCCTTCCCCCAGACGGGTCAGGATAAGGGTTCCCCAGTCCCACACTGGAGCGAGCCACCCCACGGCACGACTGCGTGTTCCCCAGCCCTTGCCTGGCAGCGCTATCTCTGCAGCAATCAGCTGTCCCTCACCCGCACTGACAACCCTCGGTGGTTCCCTCTGCCGCATGCGCAAAGGTGCCGTCACATACCTGTTCTGAGATCAGCAAACTTGGGTTTGTGTTTTACCTGGAGCACTCTGCTCTCTTTTCTCCTTAAGGCGCCTTTCTAATTTCTACAACTTGTGTTTTGTTCTAAGGAAATGTCTGTTCTTTAGAAAAAAATTATCAGCTGTGACGAGGAGCCAATGTGCACAGGACAAAGCAGTCAGACAGAAACTGCGACATCCAGCAAGGGATGAAATGCTGCCGTGCCGTCAGAGACACCCCTGTCAGAGACATCCCCGTCAGGTGCTTCAGAGACGATACCTCGAGTCCATCTCCCCGGCAGCCCACGGCCTCCCTGGCTGCGTCCCGCACCCAGCGCCGTGGTACCACTGGCAGACAGAGCAGCGAGCACAGGCAGCACAGCCCACCTCTGCAACTACTCCTTCTGCACAGGCCTCAGTACCAAAACCGACGTTTTATTTCAATATGGGCTCTTACAACTTTTGATCAAGAAACTGTTCTTGGTACTTCTCATCTCTGGGAAGTCAGTCCTTGATTGGCTTCTATATTTAGACTTCTCCAGGGCTTTAGGAAGTTCACTCCTCATGGTATTTAGGTGTAGGATGAAAGCAGCTTTTGCGGGGGATATGTTAAACCACAGCAGGCTCCCTCTGCTAATGCTGCGAGGAGAAAGAAGAGCTAAATTCCTCGAACTTCCCTCTTCCTCTTGTCCCTCATGCCACGGGCACAGTGCGTGCCTTAGAAATAGGCACTGGGGAAATGCTAGGCTGAGAACAATACCAGATGTATTTCTCATAATAAAAAGAACCCATCAGAAGAATATGGGAAATAGTCTCCTTTACAGATTTTGCTCTTTTTTCTCCTGGAAATATTTTGCTGGGAAATTTTTCTGATCATTTCTGGTTGAAAACTGGGGGGAAAGCGGTTGCTGAAATGTTGATGATGTTTTCTCTGCGCTAAGCATTTATGTCATTTCCCGGGAACCACCAAGCAAACATGAAGTCCCATCCTGCGCTTCCAGCTACAGTCCTACTTACTGCAGTAAAACCAGCCCCGGCTCTGCTGATCAGCCGAGCTTCACTCCAGCCCAGGAGACTTCATTTCTCCAGGGGAAACCAAAGCACAAAGAATAAGTCATTTTCCCAAAGCTACGCGTTGACTCAGGCCAGGAGCCGGTGGACCGGTGTGCCCAAGGCCCCGGGCCACCAGCCTGCTCTGGGTGCATTTGCATTGTTTCTCTACCCAGAACTGTACACAATACTTTTTTTTTTTTTTTTTTGCAAAGTAAATACTTCCTTGTGAGGGGGAGCTGGGCGCATTATTTTTAGACGGCAAACAAAGCTGAGGTGTATGTCTTTCAGTGGGGGCACAGGCGCCTCTTAGGAGCGAGCTGCTCTTTCAGCAGCCGCAGCTGAGCTGTCAGGATGGGTCCAGGCCTTTGCTCTGACCTCGACTTATTCCTCTCCCGGCTCCCAGCCCTGGGAATGAAAACACGGCGGCCTGGGAGGGGCGAGCCTGGAAATGGCAGCCCTCTCTCCAGCTGCGGAGAGGGCCCAGGTGGGCTTTGCTGAGGGGCTGCCTCGCCGGCTGGTGCCAAGGGGGGGTGGGTGAACGCGGGATCTGGTGGATGGAGAACGGGGTGCTGCTCTCCATCCCGGACCGGGAGAAGCCCGGCAGGCAGAGAGGTTTGCTCAGATGCCTACTCCGCCTGGGAAGCAGAGGACATTTTGCACCACGCAGGAGAGCAGAGCTGCCTCCCCGCGAGCAGCGGGCTGCCTACCGGCAGGAGCCACAGGATCTGGCACGCAGAGGCAAGTGCAGCGCTCCCCAATAAACGTGACCCCACGCCCGGCTGCCAGGAAGGAGCGGGGAGCCGGCACTGCCCTGCCTGCGGGTTACAGGGCAGGCGAGAAGGATGTTTGAAAGGTAACAAAATACTGGGGGTTGTGGATCCCCCTCATCAGGGAATTTACAGACCGTCTCTTACACTGTCAGAGCACCATTTCTCCTGGTTTTGGTGAGAAAGGCTGAACATCTGACTGACCTGCCCAGAAAATCGCTTCCCTGGGGCCACCGTCTTCCCACCCATCAACTGGGGACCATGGCACTGCTCGGCTCTGCAGCATGCCACCGGCGCAGGAGAAGTGTCACACAGTGGCTTGCCACCAGGGACGGTACCACGGACATTATTATTTGGGGATTATTATAATGTTGCAGTATTTTTTACTGTTTTGAAATAGGTAGAGTTAAAATGTGAGGTTTTGTGGGTTGTTTTTTTTTTGTAATAAATCTGTAAAGATGGCTAGCTATTGCTTAATATCATTTGAACCTTGTTTTAGGTGATTTGTGGGGGGGAAGCTGCAGGGGTGGGAAAAAGGGGGGAAACTGGTAGACTGCATTTATAATTAGAAGAGGGTTAATATTCCATAGCATCTTGAGAGAAATCTAAAACTAGAAATCTAAAAGATATTGAAAATATACAGCTATAACGCAAACTCAAACATGTTTAGAGCTGGCTCTTTCTTGAAGTAACTTATCAGCGTGAGCCATCTCCCCAGCACTGAGGCACTAATCTAATAAAGATCACTACCAAAGCAAAATCTTTCAAGTTGGAGGGGGACGAGGCACTGTAACAAGTGATGAGGTTACCTGTCACAGCAAGGTGACCCCTCTCTTCCTGGGAATAGACCCAGCAGCGTTAGGGCAGCCGTGCAGCATCGTCACACCTACAGCGAGGACACGGGGATGTCAAAATGAAACTAAGTAGGAGGCGGCACAGAGCAGCAGCGGCAGTTCAGCTCGTCAACGGCAAGCAAAATTATGTAAAATAAGTTACAAATGATGCTACAGTGAATCAAGGTCAGGCTGGGCTGAGAGGCTGAGCCCTGGATGCCTGGCATCCCAGTGTCAGCTCCCTGTTCCCTGGCAATTCTGAGTATGTGGGCCACAGTTGGAGACTCCCACAGGAACAGCAAGATGTGCCTCTAGGAAAACGCTGACAGCTCAGCAGCCGTTCGTGGGGGGTAAAGCGCCTGCACGCCCTCCCTTCCCCAAACCCAGCCTCCTCGCCAGGTAAGGGCAAGGCAGGACTTGAGCCCTGCCAAGCTGCGATGGCTTCAGCACAGCCCGTCCGTGGTGCCGGAGCCTGGAAATGCCGATCTCCCGCTTTACCCCACCACGTCGCTCGCTGCTGCTGCTCCCCATGAGCGCGCGTTGGGTTCAAAAATACGGCGCCTTAAATGCGGACGGTGCTGAACCACGACGGTCAGGCTGGACTCCATCACCCCCCTTCCCAATGTGGGAACCCAGCAAAACACACGGCAGGTGCCCTCGGTGAGAGCAGGCGCTTACTGTTGTCCCTGCGCGCGTTTATTCTGGGCTGCACACGTGGCTCTGTAAGGGTGGGGGGGTCCTACGGAGGGAACTGGGGGGGCATGGGGGAGAGATGTTGATGGAAATCTGTTAGACCTCTCCCTGCATTCAGGTACCCCCCCCAATATTCTGGATGTTTCCAACGTAAGCACACAAGGTGGACCCCAACTCTCCAAAATCTGAGCTCTGACTTGTAAATGATGCCCAGGAAGGATTCCCCATTAACCTGGGATGGCCAAATGGATTTTTTTGAGCTCCTGACTGAGACTACACGTGGGGGGAGCAGACGTCAAGTGTGTTGTTTAACGCTCCATCGTGGTAATCCATCCACAGAGACCCCTCTCCCAGGTCTGACACAGGCCAACAACATCCCATCACATCTGGTCTAAGAGCTGCATCACGGCAGGTTGGACACATGGGTCCCACCGAGCTGCTTCACATCTGGGTCCCTCTGCTTTTCTGTGAGTCTGTGTCTCCAAACAGGGATGCTACTGGGAGCTGAAGAAAGGGAGGGCAAACCAAACGGGGCAGGGAAGCCAGACAATTAATATAACCTGCCCTCTGCATGAGGAATAAATTGGCAGCTGACAGGTTATAATCTGCGCAAGCAGGATCTTCGCAGGAGAGGTGAAGGCTCCATTGGGGGCCAATTGGATGGTTAATTAGGAGGACAAAGCAGAGGATTCGTGAAAGTGTTTATGAAACTGTGCTTGGCAAGGGAGCCTCTGAGAAACGCTCACCAGAGAGGAGCTGCTTTTGGTTAGGAGGAGGAAACATGAGGGTGAAACAGCAGAACCGAGCACCGAGAGAGAAAATAGCAATGCAAATGTCCGTAAGAGGGACGGGGGATTCCCAAGTGCGGTGCAGGGGAGTTCAGGGAAGGACCCTATGACATCTAATTTTTCTAGAAATACATGGGCCGTGTCCTCCCTCTTCCTCCTCCCTCCCTGGTCCCCACCCCTGTGACCAAAAAAAGCCGGGGCAGCACGGAGCAGCCTCTGGAGGTAGCTGGCAGGCAGCCGCCACTGCCAGCCAATCCGTGCTCCCTTCCCCGTGCAGAGAAGGGCACGAGGAAAGCAATTAAACCGAAGCTTTGATTAGGACTCACAGATGACTGCTTGTGTTAGAAATGCCTGAGCTTCTTTAAGCGTCTTGGCGGTGGCTGGAGCCGGCCTGATCCCCCATCCCCTCCTCAGCGCGTTGCTGCTGCAGCAGGAGCGTGACTGATGCTCTCTGTCCCACACACGGCTCCGAGAGCTCAGAGGTAGGAACCAGTTGCTAAGAGACAGGACTGTACTTTCCAGCCCACATCCAGACCTTTGTCACCAGCTCAAGGGCTTTCTGCTGGATCAAAACGCCCAGCGCAGGTGAGCGGGAGCAGACAGGCCTCCTCCCAACCCGGCAGAGATGCCTGGTCCCGGCTCAAGGAGCCGCACAACCAGCATCCAAACCACTGATGGGAATGACAAATGTGAGCGTGTCCCCAAGGGACCAGCTCCCCCGGGCTGGCTGCTTGTCCCAGTGCTGTGAGACTGCAAACTGGAACGCCCTGTGGGTAACTGGGCACCTCTGCAAACGGTACTTGCAGCATCGAAACCCAGAAGGTTTGGGATGTCTCGGCAGCATGGATGAGTGGATGACTCAGGGTTTGCTTTGGGGTCACTCCTTCAAATGCAAGCCAAGCCAGGAGTCCCAAAGTTTATTCTCCTTTTTTTTTTGGGGGGGTGCCTGATCACACATCATTCTTTAGCCCACAGATTCCCATAACACAGACCCATCACCGTCTCTGGCAAGCAGAAAGCCCAAACTCTGATTCACGGAGACTGAGTTACCCCGTCTCCCCCAGAATATCCCCTCCCTCTCGGCGAGGAACGGTCCATCCTGAGCCACCAGCATCGCCTCTGCCTGTGTGTGGGAAGGGAAACGCGTCCCTCTGGGCTGCTGAGCCGAAGCAGAGCAAAGGACAGAGAGAAACCATTCACACAGCATCTCGCCTTCCCACCTGTCATTCCATGAGAGGCCCCGTACCGCACTGGCAAGACACAACCACCCTCCGCTTAACTCCGCTGCCTTCATCTCAGAGACGCAGGGAAGAAGCCCTTACGCCAAACCTCTGCTCTTACTGTCTGCTCCCATGTACACGCACACGCAGTCTGCAGCTATTTCTCCTCAAATAAATCGCTGCTCTTTGGCACCCGCCATAAAAATGGAAGTCAGCAGCATTCCAACAAAGACGACGATTTTGGCCAACAGGTACCTGCCTTCGCTACAATCAGCTAATTAAACCAGGCACCGAAACTCAGGGGTGGCTTTGGCCCATCTTGATTCAATTCTTTAGAGGCGGGCACAGCTGATATAAGATCAGGGTAACATAACTGCTAATTTGCACTAAAGAAAGAGATATGAACGTGCGTTCCCCTGTCACAGCAATGCGGACGAGGTTTTGGGAAGCCAGAGCATCCGTGCGGGCCGGGTGAACAGACACCGCATCGATGCTCCTCTGCGCCTCCGTGGTTTCCCCGCCATTTGTTTGTCCAAAATGTAGTTCACAGACTGCTCATGTCAGGCCTAACGTAAGAGCAGACTGTAGAAATGCTATTAGCAGGAGGTTATTGCTGAGAATGCTTTGGACAAAGAGATTCATGAGAAAGTCCTCACTGAAAGGAGCGTGGCCACCTCTCCGGGGCTCTGTGGCTCTCCTTAGTCAGCGACCGAATTCCCCTGGTCAGAGCGAACCCCTCTGAGTCACGGCCTGCGAGGAGAGCTGAGAACAGCCCACACACCGCTCTTACAGACGGTCCCCTCAGCTCCTCCATCATTCAGGGCCCTGAGGGCTTGGACCCCTCTTCCTTTGCAAAGGCAGGACATAACCTGAAGAGTCAGAACAACGGCCCCTCATCAGACCTGGATTTCCTTCCATTTTAGATGCATTTAACAAGGCCTTGCAGAGCTGTGCTTCATTTGTTTGCTTTTTTACCTTCTTCAGAGCAATACCCACCAAGAACCACCAATCTGAAAGCAATTGTGGGGTGAGGGAGATAACTTCCGGATGGAAGTTACCCAAAAAAAGCTGTTCCTCTCGGATCAGCAGTGCCGTCGGTGTTTCTGGACTCATGTAGGATGTACAGTGTAGATGGTAGAGAGAAATTATTCTTTTAGAAACCATTCAGTCAGACATGTATCAGGGGACTGGGCCCAGGAGGAGCGGTGGGATGCGGGACCTTTGCTGATATGACTCCAGGTCTCGCAAGCGCTGGTGACCATGGCAGGGGGGTTGGAACTAGGTGATCTTTAAGGTCCCTTCCAACCCGAACCATTCTATGATTCTATGATTCTACGTCCAGAGCCAGTCCCCGAGGCTGAGGCTGTCTGGGGATGGTGGTGTCTCCCGCTGGAGCTGCACCATGTGCGCTCTACCACCATACCAACAACCACGGTGGGGCTGCCTTATAATCAGGCTTGGAGCCTTGGCAGAAAAAAAAGGAAGGACTGAATTAGATGCTGTTTTCCCCCCTTATCCCTAGAAGCGGTTTCAGCAGGCTGTCCCAGAGGGGTGCGAGTGGGCAGGAGCTGGAAACGGGCTCTGCTGCCAACTCTCCTGTTCCCAGCTGGGCAAGGAACTTCATTCTGCCAGTCTGCGTAACTGCAGATCATCAGAGCTCTTTAAATTCACCTTGCTGAGGTGCTGGAGGCTTTTGCTGCTGCCTGGTGAGCTTAAGCCAGCTCTCAGGCCCAGAGGACTGGGTATCACTGCTGTGACTCTTACCACGAGCAGCTTCGGAAATAAAAACTGCTCCTGACGTGGTGCAGACTTGGAGCTGAATCTGGAAGGGATATCGACGTAGCAGATTTTCTCTAGATGGGGCTGGATGGGACCGCGCACCTGGGCCAGCATCGTGCCAGTCTCCTAAGTGCACATTTCAGTGTAAACCTGCCATCGGTTCAGCTCCTTGGAAAAGCCGGTGCTGCCCCACGTGCTTGGGGGTGGGCTATTTCATAGCAGGTGAAGGCTCTGTATGCTCTAAGTAAGGCTTGTGCTATAGAAGTAATAGACAATTTCTCAGATAATACCCTCAGGCCCATTTGCCTTGTCTAAGGCTCTTCTGAACAGGCTTGATTTATTTTTTTTTTATCACTTGAAGTCCACAGAAAGTCTAAGTGGTTATTCACATAGTGAAAACCTTCTGTTGACTAATGTTCTTAGAGGTTATAGATGTGCAGCTTTTTTGGGGCACTGAATATGGGCACTGAAGGGTACTTGTACCAGGAAAAATGTAGCCTCTATTAGCTGTTGGAGCAGCATCTTTCCAACATGCCTGGCTTCTCAGCTCAAGCGTTCTGCCACTGAGCTGTGCTGTCCTAAGGCCTGGCACCGCGGCTTTCGCATCACAGCACTCCCTGTCTCTGGAGCTAAAACGTATTTAGGGATAGGCTGTACTGTGAGATTTATCCGGTGTCCCCTGTGATGCTGTTCCTGCTGTCAGTGAAAGGCCTCCATCCATTTTGCTTTTTGGTCTCGTCAATTCTTTTTACAGCGCTCCCCCTGCGATAGTACCTTTGCTCGGGTGAGTTTCACCAGGCACAACTGTGAAATAATTTTGAACATCTGGCTCCGGGGGAGCCAGCACAGGTGAACTGTACTTGTACAACACCAACCCACCCGCCCAAATGTCCTCAGCCTTTCAGTAACGCCCACAGGAACCCCAGAACCTTGTGCCAGCTCTGCCGGGGACAGGGATGGAGCAGGAAAGACAAATCAAAAGCGCTGCAGAGCCTACCGAATCCCCCAGCCTCCGCACAGTTCCCGAAGGGCCCGTCTGACGCCAGGCTTTCCCCCTGCCGCATCCCGCAGCCCTCCAGCCTCCATCACGGGCTGCCAGGATGAATCTGTCCTGCGAGCCTGGCCACCGCTCTGGAGTTGTGACAAGCTCCCACCAGGCACGGGCGAAGTACGGCATCGATGTAGAGAGGACACGTAACCTCTCCCCGCGGACAATGCCCGATCCCGAGTCTGAGGCTGACCCTCCCCTGCACACCCTGCTGCTGCTACAGCCAAACCCAGCCGCAGCGCCCCTTGTCACCAGCGCCCCTCGTCACCAGCGCCCCTCATCACCAACACGCTGCCCATTTCCCCATGCCTGCCAGTGTGTCTCCATCTCACTCCACATTTGTATGAGAAAGACTGTCTAAATGATGCTAAATGCTTAGGACAAGAGGGACGCGAGACTATAATGAACCGCATCTTAGCACCTTGTCACGAACAGATTCTCCCACAGTTCTTAGCAAATCTGGGGAGAAGGGAGAGGGGTTGCGCATCCAGTGCCGGGGTTTGGTCCAGTCTGTAGATAAGGAGGTGTTTTACACCTTAGCGCCCGTTACCCATGTGAAAGAAGGGCAGACCTGGACACTTTGGGCTGTATCCATTGTCTGTGCTGCAGTAGCACACAAAGATATACCCTGCTCCTCCTCCTCCTCCTCCTCGGCACAGCCTAAATGCGTTTTTTTCCAACACCTTGTCCTAAAGGATGCAGCATCCAGCCCGCACCTGAATAGGGCTGTCAGACAACAATGTCCTACACTGCTAAACCTCATGTGTTTATCTGCGGAGGGGTTTTTTAATTGTATGTGTTAAATGTCCAGCATCTTTGGGACGTTCATCTGGGAAAAAGAAATCTGAACAGTCTCTGTGCCAGACATCCGTCCGCACTGCTGTTCCTATTCCCAGTGCATTCTTTGAGAAGACCACCATCTGCTCTGACCACCACCTAAGGCAGATGCCCCCTTCTCAGTGCACAGTCCCAGCTCTCAAGCCACCCAAATCTGATTAGGCCTGTTCTGATGAGAGGCCTGGAGGAGGGCAAGGGAAAGTTACTCAGGAGAGAAAATAATAACCACATGTTAATTATGTTTTCGCTACAGATGCGCAGAAAATGCACAAACCAGCTCAGGATGCGTTAAGCCAAAAGGAAAATCTCTACCGTGCTGCTGCAGGGGGGGTTATTATTTTTTGCATTTGGGATAATTTTTAATATTTTTTTTTTCCAGAGGATGAGTGGCCCCAGCCCTGTCAGGGGAAGGAAAGATCTTATCCCCACTGCTGCCCTCTACACGCTCTTTACCACCTCTCTTCTAGCTTTCACTCCCGGTACCTCCGATTTCCTGTAGTGACCTGCAGATACAGCAGAGCAGCGCGCACCCCCTGCCTCCCCCCCGCCCTCCCCGGTGCTGCACCCCGCCTGGGTGCTGTGCTTTGCCTGTCTCTTCAACTGTGGGACAGTCCCGAGCACGCTGCTCCTCCCGCAGATGTGCTCCGAGAAGGACGAGCGGACAGGAGGAGCGGGATCAGGTTGCTGAAGAGCAGAGCCAGGAGAAAGCAACCGAAATGCCACTCCAGAAGTATTTGGGAAAAGCAGCTAAACAGGCATTAAACCACAATACACGCTTTACTGTCGAGCAAAAGGCTCGTATCAGCTTCAGGAATTATTTGACTCCATGCATGAGAGAAATGAAATACACCCACAAACCCAGCCCAAACCACTGAGGACGAGGGGAGCACTGAATTATCAGGAGCTGAAGAAAATCCCTGACAAGTTATCTCTAAATTTGAGAGCCACTTTCAGGCAAAACCAAAAGGCAGCAACTGCATCCGTCTGAAACCGTCCACGGGATTCCTGGCAGAGAGGGGCATGGCGGGCTGGGGAGGGCCGGGACAGAGGCAACAACTTCTACAGACCCAGCACCAGAGGATTTGGGGGAGCGGGATGACTGGTGTTCCCTACAGCCAGTGGCTCTGCAAAGCGCTCCCAGCCCAAACGTCCGGCAGGCGCCGCAGGCGCTGGGAAATAAGCAGTATTGCCCCTTGGAAAATTCAGTTGTCCCCCGAGGGCATGCCTGCTTTTTGTTTGTTGGTTTTACAGGAGCCTGGGTGTATCTCCTATCTGTAGCCTGCAGGGACTCTGCCACGGAAGATGCGGGGGCCTAGACACGCTCCTTTGCTGAAACTTCATCTGTGCGGAAGCCCTTTGGGAATACGCGGGCTTGCGCCGGCCTCGTTGAGCTGCTGACCCTAGGGACCCCCTCCCGGACAAAGGGGAGGGGGCGTCTAGCTAGCGGCAGGGTCGAGGGAGTCTGGCTCGGCCTCTCTGGGGTACCATGACTCTGCAGCATTTGGAAGATCTGGGATAGAGTCGCCGGCTAGATGGAGAGGACCCGGGGGAAGTGTGATAGCTGCGGAACGGGGGTACCGCTCCTCATCCGCCCTCGGCAGGGGCTCTTTGGTGGTGTGTGTGGGGGGGGAAGCGGGAGAGGAGGGCTGCAAAGAGGTCTCAAAAAAAAAAAAAAAAATTGCGAAGAATTTTTTTGGGGCATGGCATGGGGGAGGGGGGCTGCAAGGGGAGAAAGAAAGGCGCCTCTGAGCACCACGAAGGGAAAGGGAGAAATAATGACCCTTCCCCCTCCCCCCAATAATAAGGCAGACCAGATGGGAGGTAAATAGTGCGTTTAGAAGCATTTGCCACAGATGGGCTGCCCTCAATGGAAGCATCCTCCAGCCACATCAATGCTGGAGTCTGTGTGTGCACAGAAAACACTGCACCCTTTAGAGCAGCGGCAGCAGCAGCAGCAGCGGGGAGAGGAGGGGAGGGACGGGGAGGGGAAAAAAAAGGGGGGGAGAAAAAAAAAAAAAATCCCTCCCGGAGCCCTTCTGTGCCCGCTGGCCCGGAGCGGTCCCCCGGCGAGGCGGCGGGCCGGCCGTGTCCCCTGTCCCGTCTCCCCCCGCCTCCCACCCCCCCCCCCCCCGCACCGGACAGCGGGACCGGGGGAGCGCCGCCGCGCCGGGCGCACCCCTGCGCACAGGGCCGGGGGGGGGGGGGGGGGGGGGGGGGGGGAGCGCGAAAGTTGCGCGTTTCCCTGCGCGCCGGGGAGCGGAGCGCGCTCGGGACGGGAACAATGGGGGCGGCGGGGCAGCCCCGGGCGGCGGCGGGGCGGAGGAGGGAGGGAGGGAGGGAGGGAGGCGGCCGGTGCGCCCCGCGCCGCCGGCCCGGCGGGGCGCCGAACAATGAGGCTCCGGCGGGGGAGTTTCCCGGGACGGCGGCCCGCGGGTGTGTGTGGGGGGGCTGCCCTAATCCGGGCTTTGCCGCTGCCCGCACCCCCCCTCACCCCCCCACCCCCAGGGCACCGGCTGCAGCGGCCGCGCCGGGGCGGGCAGCGCCGCGGGACGGCGGGGCCGGGCGAGCCGCAGCGGGCCGGGCTGGCTCCGCTCCGCTCGGCGCGGCGGCCGGGCGGGCAGGGCGCGGCGGCGGCGGGGGGGGGGGGAAAGGGGGGGTGCCGGCGCCCCCTCCCCGCCGCTCTCTGCCCTTGACTGCAGACCTGTCCCCGGCCGTGGGGCGGATGGGAAATGCCGGGCGAACGTGATCGGACGGGGCGGGGGGGTGGGGGGGGTGGGGGGGAAGGGGGCGGCGGGGCCCGCACCGGGCGGCGGCGCGGCCCCCCCGCGGGGGCAGGTGCACGGCGGCGGGCGCGGGGCACCGCCACCCCCCGCCATCAGCGCCGGCAGCGCCCGGGGACGGCGGCCGCACCGGATGGGACGGGGACGGGGATGGGGATGGAGCGGGGGTGGGGGTCGGCGGAAGGTGCGAGGCTCCGGGCGGGCGCCTCTCCCCATCCGCATCCCGGGCGGGTCGGGGCGGCGGGGGCGCGGCGGGGTGCCCCGGGGAGCGGCGGGGGCTGCGGGAGCGGCCGGGCCCCGCGTCGCGCCCCGCATGGGGCATGCGCGCTCCCGGCGGCCGGCGGCGGGGCTGGGCCGCCCGGTGCTGACGGGACAGGGCCGGAGCGGCGGTGGCGGTGGCGGGGACAGGGGCCCCGGGGATGCCCGCCCCCGCCCCGGGGCAACCCCCCCACCCCACCCCCCCCGCCCGCACCCCTGGGGAGGACAGACAGACACGGACAGGCAGGCAGACAGACAGACACACACAGAGCCCCCCGGGGCACGGAGCGCACTAACCGTTCCCGTTTTCACCGGCACATATACCACCACTTGACCCATCTTCGTCGCCTCCCTGGTGCCGTTTCCCAGGCGGAAGCCCTTGGACCGGACCCAGAACTGGAACTTGCCTTTCTCCCCCCCGCCGGAGCCGCCGCCGGAGCCGGATCCCCCCTGCAGCACCTCGGCGATGCGCTGGTACTTGCTCCGGGTCACCGTCTTGGTTTTGGCCGAGTCCCCGTAGGTGCGCAGGCACCAGTCCCGGAACTGCCGCCCCAGCTCGCTGTCCCCGGGGCGGCTCCCCCGCAGCAGCAGCGGCGGCTTCGGCATCGCCCGGTCGGCGGCGGCGGCGGCGACGGCGGCGGCGGCGGCAGTAGCGGCGGCGGCGGCGGCCCCGCGCCCTGTCCCGGAGCGGGCGGAGGGGCAGCCGGGGCGGCGCGGTGAGCCCGGCTGGCGCTGACGCGGCCCGGGACGGTCTGCGGGGGCGACGGCCCGGGATGGAGCGGGGAAAGGAGGAGGGAACCGGGGGAGGGGAGGGGGGGGGTGGCCGGGGGGCTCGGACAGCGACCCGGCGAGCCGGGCGGAGGGAGGCACCGGCGGCGCCAGCAGCAGCAGCAGCCGCTCCTGTCACAGGATCACAGGCGGCTCCGGCTCGTCCCCCCTCCCTCCCTCCCTCCGCCCGCCCGCCCGCCCGTCCCTGCCTCCTCCGCCCCCCTCCGGCCGCCTCCTCCTCTCAGCGGGATCCCACCTGTTAGAGCGGCCGCTCCGACGACGACGGGCCCCCCCCCCCCCCCCCACTACACACAACCCCCCTCCCCCGGGCCAGCCCGCTCCGGGGTCGCCGTTCCCCCCCCCTCCCCGCCTCCCTCGTGCTCCGCGCCGGCCGCCCACCGCTTCCCGCAGCGCCGCCGGTGGGATGCGCTCGGCCGGTCCTCCCCCATCGCTCCCCGCTCCCCGGGCCGGACGGCCCGGGGAGCGGGGAGCGGGGGGGGGGGGGACCGGCCGAAGCGGGGGGAAGCGGGTCCAGGTGCCGGTCCCAGACAAAGGGCCGGCGGGGCGCGGGCGCACGTGTGCGGCGGGACGGGCCGGCGGGGGCGGAGGCGGGCACCTGCCGAGCCGCCGCAGAGCCGGGGAGGAGCCGCGGGGGCAGCGGTAACCGTGGTGGTGAAGAAGGGGGGGTGGTGGTGGTGGGGTGTATTCCACCGCCCCGCCGGGAACGGCCTGGAACGAACGGGACGGAGCCGGGATAACCGGGATCGCCCCGCAGCGCCCTCGACCGGGGCTGAACGTAGCGGCTGGGATTTGTCCCGCCGGACCGGGAGAGCCGCACCCCGCCCCGAGCCCGGCCCCGGGGCAGCACCGGAGAGGGAGACAAAGGCCGGACCCCGGCCCCGGTGCCTCGCTCCGCTCCCCCGCAACCGCCCCCGCCCTCTGCGCCTGATCCCTGGGCAGGAGCCGGGAGAGCATCCTCCCTGTTGTCCCGGCGGGGGGGGCTGCGGCCGGGCAGCTGTCCCGCGGCGTGACCGAGCCCCGCCACTGCAGCGGGGGGCAAAGAGGTGGGGGGAGCTCGGGCCACGGTCCCGCTTCTCCATCTCCGAGGGGTCTGTGGTGGTGGGCGGTCACAGCTGGCCCGGGGGGCGACATGGGGCAGCCCGTCCCAGTCGGCAGCTGTGGCTCTGTGGCTCTGTGTCTCCCCGGCAGTCACACGCATGTGCCGTGGTGGTGCCACGCGTGTGTTCCCTGTTTATCGGTGCCATGGATGTGCTCCATGCCCACCCAGCAGTGCTACACATGTGCTCCTGGTCTGTCCATCAATGCCACACATGTGGTCCCTGTCTGTCCATTGGTGCCACGTGTGTGCTCCATTCCCACCCAGCGGTGCCACATGTACACTCCTGGTCTGTCCCTCAATGCCATGCATGTAGTCCCCAACTATCCATTAGTGCCATGCGTGTGCTCCTGGTCTGTCCATTGGTGCCATATGTCTGCTCCATGCCCACCCAGCGGTGCCACACATGTTGTCCCAGTCTGTCCATTGGTGACACATTGTGTGCTTCATGCCCACCCAGCAGTGCCACGTGTGTGCTCCCTGTCTGTCCGTCAATGCCACGCATGTGGTCTCAGTGTGTCCATCAGTGCCATACATGTGATCCCTGTCTGTCCATTAGTGCCATGCGTGTGCTCCTGGTCTGTCCATCAATGCCACATCTATGCTCCATGCCCACCCAACGGTGCCACATGTGTGCTCCCAGTCTGTCCACTAATGCCATACATGTGGTCCCCATCTGTCCATTAGTGCCATGTGTGTGCTCCTGGTCTGTCCATTGGTGCCACATGTACGCTCCATGCCCACGTCAGGGAGTTGTCTGAGGCTGGTGCTGGAGGTGCAGGGCATGGTGGTGGCAGAGCCAGCCTGCACACAGGCGGCCATAGTGCCGCAAGTCCGGGGCTGGTGGCAGGAGAGCAGGTGAGGGCACTTCACTGGCCGAAGGGCAGTTTTTGTCACTGCCTCTCACCCTGTGCCAGCCACACTGTGCCCATCTGACAGATCCCCAAGGTGGGAATTGAATGCTGTAGGAACTGAGCCATGGGTTAGCCATGCCAGAGAGGGTATGGTGAAAATAGGGGATGTCTGTGACACTGGAGCATTGAATTGATTATTGAAATGTGCCATCGTAATTCATATTGTGCCTTTCTACCCCCACTGGATCTCTGGGCACTGCTCAAAAAATTCCCAGTGTAACCATCCAGCTTGCACTGGGCCCAATATGATGCTGATGGAGAGGGACCTGGGGAGCGCAGAAGGTCTTCCTTCTTTTGGGTTTTTACCAAGTAATACAGGATGCCTACAGGAACTTGCTAGTGCACTGCAGTATTTTTGCTGACCACTAAAAGAAGACGGACATCCTTTCAAGCCTCAGTCAGCCATGGAAGTACAGCTTTCGCAGGGCACTGCTGCAAGGAGCATCTGGGGGAGATGGAAATGGCAGAAAAGAGAAGGATGTTTTGCACAGTTGGGGTCTGGTGGGCAACTTTCTCCCAAAGGCTTTGCGGATGAAGTCAGGCTCAGCTCTTAGCCTGCCACAGCATGTGGGCATCCCACCTGCACGGCACGAAGCAGTGACCAGCTGAACTCAGTGTCCAGAACTGGCTGGCACTGGGGTGGCCGGAGGGTTGGGTGGGATTTCCTATGAGAACTCTGTGAATAGGCTTTGTAGGAGCTGTGGTGGAAGTTCGCTGTCCAGGAGTGCCAGGGAAGCACTCGGCACTGGAGTCCAGCTGCTCTGCAGGAGATGTTGAGTGAGGAAGACAGTAAAAGGACACTTCACTTCTGCTGAGGAGTTGCTCTAGCGAGGGGTGGTGCTGCCTTCTTCGTCATGATCAGACCCCCCCCATCTGAGGTTATCACTGAATTCCCCAAATTCCCCACCTTGCTGTTCAACCGCTCAGGAGCCACGGGAAAAGGGAATGTCCTCCCACACCACTGCAGGCATGGACAGAAGTCTTCTCCTACCTTAGCCCACCCACTTGAAGCTGAGGTAGGAGATTGCATGTCCATTGAACCTGGATATTTTCATAGGAACAGCACCAGTTTGGGTTTTATCACTGCCGTGTTGGTCATGATGACCATCAAACGTTAGCTCCATCAGTGCAAAGCAGAGTGATAAGCATTACATTTTCCTTAATGATGAATAGACAGTCCGCCTTGGCACGAATGACACTTTGCAGAGGAAGGCATCAGCTGAAGGATGTGAGTCTGTCCCAGAAAAGGGGAAGGAACCAGCCCAGGGGGCTGAGGGAGGAGTGAGGGGCCGCGCATGGTGGTCGGTCGGTCACAAGACTCCCTGAGCCTGCTCACAGACAGCAGTTTGTTTGGGTGGACGCATAGTTGGCTTGGGGCGAGCCAGTTGCTCCAGCCAAATGGTGGGGTTGGCTGACGGAAGGAAAGGACTTCAGCAGTCTTCTCTCCAGCAGTGACTGTTCTCTGTAGAAAATTGCTGGAAACCGTGCTATTTCCAGTGAATGACCTTAGTTCGGGGTACAGCAGTCGCTGGGCTTGATGTCTTTGTGTCCTGGTCCTCTAGCTGTGGCGAGCCATGTCCTGCAAGCCTTTCCTTTGACTGGGTCTCTCCTGTCCTCCACCTGGTTTGATTTATTAATCGTTGCAGTTAAATGTTTTGTCTGCTCTTTGATGTGAGTAGCTGAATCTGTCTAGTCCTTCTATGAAGAGGGTTTGGGGGTCCACCTAGAAAGCGGTACAGAGGGTCACTCTCTGGGGAGAATGGACGGGAGTTTCCCCAGTTTGGGCAGGCAAGGCCAGCCAAACCAAGAACTGTTATCCCTGGCATGAGGATTTTGGGAAGACCACTCACGCGGGGGCGGAGTGTTCAGGTCAATATTTTAGGTCCCAATCCAGCACGGATTCAACGAGGGTTTAACTTGCACTGCATGAGCGATCTCGTGACACGCCAGATTATAATGCATGATATTGAGGCCGCTCTTGTCCTTATAGATAAAGGGGGGGGAAAAAGTGGAAGTGTTTGGTGGTGCTCACCTTAAACTGTCAGTTCTGGATGACAGATACTGGGTGGCGTACAGCGCAGGGCGTCTGCTGCAGGTTTTTTTATAGACGGAACGAACAAGTGGTAACTCCAGGTCCACTGCTAGTTATACTATATAAATAAAAGTTGTTCTTAGTAACTTTCAACAAATATAAACTAGACATTAGTTCTCTTTGTAACGTTTTTTTTCAGGTAGGGGTACTCCAGGCTATGGTATTGGTTTGTGATTATTCTTTTACGTAGGTGAAAACAAGGAAATCAGGAATTAGCAATCCTAATACCTAGAAAATGCTTAATTGGAGACATCAGGGCAGTTTAGCTGCGACGGGAGCTGGATGGGGCTTTGAGCAACTTGGTCTAGTGGGAGGTGTCCCTGCCTGTGAGAGAGGGGGTGGGAACAAGATGATCTTTAAGGTCCCTTCCAACCCAAACCATGCAATGAATCTATGAAGAGGGAAGGCTGCGGTAGCACCTCTGTAGCACAGTGAGTGTCCAGAGAAGGTACATGGTGTGTGCGTAGAGGTCCCTTCTCAAGGTAGAAGAAAAAGGGATGATGAACAGAAGGATGAGTCATCCAGACTGATAAAACCAGATGATTTTTACCCGTCTTATAGCTAACCAGTGGAATTTATCACCGCGGAGAGTGTTTGTGTATGCAAAAGGACCGTGTGCCTGCTGGGAGGAGAAACACCTGTGAAGGTACAGATTTAAGAAAGAGGAGGGTGAGATAAGCACCCGTGCTTCAGAGGTAAGTCTAAAACTGATGGTCAGGAGTGAGAAAGATGCTTCCTTTGAGGATATTTCCTGCCCCATTTTTTCGCTGTAGCACTCGGGCCTTCCTTTGAAGTGTCTGATGCTTATCAGGGCAGGGTCGGCACAGCAGTGGGCAGGGACTGATTCAGCTCAGGCATATTCCCGCATTCCCTGTATTTCCCATAGCCGTCCTGTTCAGCAGCGACAGTGGTCGGTCGTCGCCGTGCCCCCGGCACCACGGGCACAGCGAGTCCTCAGCCTCTGCTCCCGGCTCCCGCTCCTTCCGTCAGAGCCTGGCAGGATCCTAGGTGGGGCATGGCGGTGGGAGAGCTGGGTCCGGGAAGAGTGGGAGCGGTGACACACCCCCCCCCCCCCAAATCTGTGCGGGACTGTGCCAGGGACTCTCCCACCCCCCCCGATAGCGGCTGATGAGGGGGGTGGCAGTGGTGGACACTTCCCAGCCGTCACCTCGGACACCCCCACAGTTACGTTTACAGCTTACGTGGGAAAGTCATAACTGGAAAGTACCCTTCTCCTCAGAGCTGTTTTAAAGGCGGTTTATCAGCTGGAAATGAGGGCAGCCAAATACCACGTAAAAAGTCCTGTACAGCAGGACAGCAGCAAGTGCCCCACAGGTCCCAGCTGGAGACAGCGCTGTCCCCAGCAACACTGGTTTTGTTGGTCAGCATCTGGATTTGCACTTGAATAGGACCCAAACTGGAACCATTTACCAAATACCCCTGAGTGCTGCTGGGTGAGATCGGGGAGGCTGGCAGAGGGGTGGGTACAGGGCAACTAAACCCATCCGTGGACGTAGCCTGATACCGAGCAGCACCAAGTGAGCTCAGGAGTTATTAACCATCACTTCTGCTGGGAGCTGGAAGTGCTTCCTTGGGAAAGGATAGAGAAATGTACTTATGGGATCACTACAGATGTGTTTGGCTTTCGTAACTTTGGTCATTCAAAGCCGGACGGCCAGTGTTAGCTGGGTGTCTCGACTGCCTCTACAGTCAATGGGCGGTGATGAGCACCTTCGGAAACCATTCATCCTGGTGCTCTAAACGCTTATCATGGAGTGAGACGAATCGCTCGCTGGAGCTGCCTTATTCTTTCCATCAAACACGAAGGGACCCTGCGTGTCTCGCACAGCCTGCGTCTGAGACGTTCACCTATCCGAGGCTGGATGGGAGAGCTGTGATCCACCAACGGGACAGCTGTCATCTACCAAGGGGACAGCTGTGACCCACCAACAGGAGAGCTGTGATCCACCAATGGGAGAGCCGTGATCCATCAGTGGGAGACCTGTGATCCACTGACGGGACAGCTGTGATCCACCAACAGTTGAGCTGTGATCCACCAATGGGAGACCTGTGATCCACCAATGGGATGCAGTCAAGAACAAGGGGAATTATCCCAAGTTGTCTCAGGAGAGTCATTTTGAGGGAGGTACAGAGAAGTATAAAGGCTCTGGTGAAGCTCCGGACTGCTGTCTGGTTCTGGTTAGCCATAGTGAGGGAATTTAGCCTGAAACTAGTGCAGAGAGAGTTTTTTGCTGGATTGTTCAGGAGAAAGGAGAGTGTCTTACGGAGGTGACTTGGCTCACTGATGTCAGCAAAATGAATGCTGAGAGAAGACACATTTGTGGACAATCAAGAGACAGAAACCAGGGAGGGACATGGACCAAACCACCTTGGCACAAGAACGAGTAGGAATAAACAGACTATGTATAAACCCACGCTCAAAATGAGGAGATGCTGACCAAGCATCGGAGCCGTCAGTCTCTCCGGGAGCGATCTCAGAGAAGTGGGGAGAGAACCTGGCTGCTGTGAAAGCGGAGCTTGGTCAGGTTATGAACGACACGGCGCAGTGTGGCTGCCTCTCGCAGCGGGCGACTGGGCATCATCTAAGGTCCCTTCGGGTCCCTGTCCCCAAAGTGAGAAATTAGTTTTAATTCCCCCGTAGGTTTTGCTAACTCTGAACCTAAACGGTGAGATTTTTCCAAGTAGAATTATTCTTGACTCTAATCAAAACCTAATTTAGATCCAGGTCAGATAATAAGTCAAAGCAGCTATGGGCAGCCAGCAAAGAGCCTGAATTCCCTCTGGAGGCTATAGGATTTCTGTCCATGTCACAGCACCAAAACATTATTTGGTGTGGCTTTTGCTTGGGAGAGGCCTGGGACTGACACAAGTGGAGGAGCTGGAGTTACCAATTGAATGGGGAATTGTGGAAATAAGAGATATTTTCCCCACCTTCTTATTCCGTCTCCAGCGTGGCTTCAGAGGGGAATCGAACCGCGTGGATGCTCAATTGAGGTGCCTGGGGGAAAAACCCCCGAAGGAGCGCAGTAGCCCGGGTGCTGTGGTGAGGACCGAAATACCCACCAGCTGCCAGGGCTGTGTGGGAGCCTGGGACAGGAACAGCCAGGGAGCTGCAGATCAGGACTGAGCTACATTTCCAGAGCTGCGTGGGGAAGTCTGATGGCACCTGCCCACATCCTCTGTGACTGCACATGATGCCACGTCTCCCTCAGCTTCAAGATCAGCAAATTTACCCTTCTCTGCTTTTTTTTTTTTTTCTTCAGGAGAAAGAAGAAAAAAACCCAACCGGGAGACCACAGATTTCCAGGATAAGCTGCGCTAACGTGGTACAAGCTGTCACCAGACGAGCCTTGAGGAGAGGGGATGCCCTCTGCAAGCTGGAGCTCTCATTGTCTGTGTGGCAGAGGACAAGAAGGGAAGTCAAATGAACTAAAAATAGTCTTACAGTTTGGGAAGTGAAACTGTGTTCCTGTGACCTCTCACACTTGTGCTTGTGTGCAGGGCAGTGGGTTGTCTTGCTCCGCCAACCAGGAGGAGAGGGTTGTCTCCTTTCCTCCAGGTGTAACCCGTCGCTCCAGCCACATCTGCTTGGGCTGTCCTCCCCCGGTCCCATTGTCCTTTGAAATCTTCACCATGGGTGCACTCCAGCAGCATCTGCAGCTGCAAACATCTGGATGGGGCTTTCCCATGAGCCTGTTTACGCTGCTCTGAGGTCAGGGGATTGCTCTGGGCTCTGAGGAATCCCCGCCGCCTCTGCGGGACCTCTGGGCACGGCTGGCACGGGAGGGGAGAGGTGACTCCTGGCCAGGGTGGGCAGCTCCAATCCTTTTGCCAGGCGGGGGTCTGGCCTTCAGCTTAAAACATTTAAATGCTAGCGCTTTAAGGCATCACTGGCTGGTGGGGAGGGAGGAGGCAGCAGAGACCTTGTGCCTGGGGAGGGCTGCCTGCTCCTCAGGGTCCCCAGGAGAAGCTGGGTTTAAGTTTTTGGTGTGCTGGTGGGCACAAGGGCCCTTGTGATGATATTTCTGGGTGGGATTTAACGGGCTCGGGCTGAATCCTGGAAACCCGTGCAGCAGCGGGATAATGAAATGTCGGCTATTTTTCAGTCTGGCTGTATCCCACCTCCTAATACTTTAAACGCTTTGACACAGCTGTTAACTTAGCAGTGGATGCTCATCCGTGTGGCTCATCTGTCCCCTTCCCTGCCCAGCTGGGTGCCCAGCGTGGTCTCTGCTGTGGCCGCTGTGTGGGTGCAGACCACAGAGAGCGTGCGTGCTGCTCCTGGCTGTCCCTGAACAGGTTCCCCGGTGCCGTACATCTCCAAAGGCTCATTACCACCGGAGCTGGAGAGCCTCGCCTGCAGCATTGCCCCCAGGAGATGCCGAGCACGAGCAGAGCTCGTTACCTGTAACGGGACGGAGAGGCGCTGGGGCACTCGGCAGAGCCAGGCCACCAGCCCGCGGGATGCTGCTTCTTCCATTCAACTTTTTGTGTCGGACAGTGGCTGAGTGAGCACTGGGGTGATTTCTGCTGGTTTTCTTTGGGAGGCATGTGGCTGGTTTTTTGCCCGATCGCTTGGAATTTTCTCAGGGATGTTGAAGTCTGGTCTGGTCCCAGAATAAAGCAGATTGTATGTCATCCTGGGGCTGAACGGGTTAATTTTTGTGCTTCTCTCCCCAGCTCGCTGCGGACTCTGGCTGGGACAGAACATCTGTCTGTTGCTATGGCTGCAGTACACTTGAAGGGGATGACTGGATAATTATTGCAAACATCCATCCTGCCTGATGTGCTCCCGGACCCTCCCTGCCCAAACGCAGGGGGAGCGGCCGCCGTTCGGGGCGCAACTTCAGTCACAGGGATCCTACCTAGGGATGGCAGCGCGTTGGCAACACCTTTTCATTTGCATAATTAATGAGGCCGAGGCTGCAGGGCTCCTGGGAAATCCGACGCAGAGCAGCAGCAGCGATGAAATGGCACGGAGGGCTCCAGCCTTCTCCGTGGCTCGTTAGAGCTCTGCTCGCTGATAACGCCCCGCTTTGGAGCTACAGGGGAGTTGTTCTCCCATTTCCATGAATTCACCACCCACTTCTATCTGAACAGATTGCTCTGGGCCTGATCCCGCGATACCTCCTGCCAGGCGCGGGCCCCAGACCTGTCTGCTGATGAGCAGGATGCAGCCGGCGCGGCACTGGGGCATACGCGTCCCTCGGTGCAAACCCCTTCGTATTCGGGACCATCTTCACCGGTCGATGGCCTTGGAAGCTTCAAGGTCCCTGGATCATGGTGTGGACCCAAGGCTTCCCCAGCTTCTCCCCCTGGGAAGGCTGCTGCCTGCAGCCGTGGCTGCTGCTGGCAGTGCTGCCTGGACTCCCTGCCTGCGCTGCCACCGCCTGCAGCTCGGTGACTTGCTGCGTTGAGCTGTGCACGCTGCTCGCCCCTGCAGCGCCCAGGCACCGTCCTCGGCATGCAGCCACGGTGTCAGCGCCGAGACTGGCCAGTACGTCCCCCAGGTACAGGCACCGCTGGGGAAAGGGGGGCAGTTTCTCTGCAGGGTGTTCAGAGAATCATAGAATGGTTAGAGTTGGAAGTGACCTTGAAAATCATCTAGTTCCCCTGCCCTGGGCAGGGACACCTCCCACTAGACCAGGTTGCTCAAAGCCTCGTCCAGATGCCTTGAACCCCTCCAGGGATGGGGCAGCCACAGCTTCTCTGGGCAACCGGGGCCAGGGTCTCACCACCCTCAGACTAAAGAATTTCTTCCTAATATCTAGTATAAATCTGACCTTTCAGTTTTAAACCATTACCCCTCATCCTGTCACTACACACCCTGATCAAGAGTCCCTCCCCATGTTTCTTGTAGCCCTTTTACATACTGGAAGGGGCTCTAAGGTCTCCCCGGAGCCTTCTCTTCTCCAGACTGAACGCCCCCAACTCTCTCAGCCTGTCCTCACAGCAGAGGGGCTCCAGAGCGTGACCTCCTCGGTGGCCCTGGTGCACGAGCAGCACTGGCGGACCCCACTGCCAGCCACTGTCTGGTGATCCCCTCGGGATTCCCGGCCTCACTTCGCAGCTGCACGTGTTTTCCCAGCAGTGCCCGTCTCCAGGGACGTGGCATGCCCTAACCCTGTACCTCCCGGCAACTCCTCCCTCTGCTCCTAGGACTCACCCTGTGTGACCAACGCCTGCCCACAACACCCACATCCCCTTTATTCCTGGTGTTGCTGCTGTTCTTTTGCCTACTGGCATTTAACCCTGCCCTGAATCTAACCCTGGGGGTGTCAAAAAAATCCAGATCCGGCCATGTGCATTGTTCTTGTTTCAGCCAATTCCCACCTCTGAATTAAAAGAGCAAAAAATAACGCAGAAGTTCCCCTTCTGACCAGACACTGACGTACTCTGCTTAACTATGAACTTCAATGCATCCACTGTAAATTTTTTTCTGTTTATCGACACGTGGTGGTGGTGGGGTAGGAAGTCCGAGCGGAGCTGGGACCACGACCAGCACAGACCTGCGCGGCCGCTGGTCAAGAAACAGCATTGCAGCCGGGACCCTCCGCCAGGGCCACGTTCCCTCTGCAGAAGTCTAGGTAGGCTGTGCAGGACAAGGCTGCCTCTTGCTTTTCCCGTTATCTATAACACTGGCAATAAATAACAACGCAGAATATTTTCATGCAGTTTTTCGCAAGTGCCAGTCCGTGCGGAGCATTTCCGGAAGCTGAGCACCTTGATGGAGGCTGGTGGCAGGTAGGGATGAGGTCCAGGTCGGTGGGACTCTCCGTCAGGCAGAGCTGCCTCTTTAAACAAAGGAGGGTGGCAGGGAGAGAAGTGTGGGCTGCTCCGGTCCTGTTTGATCCTTATCATCCCTACATTTTTGTGTATGATTCAATAAACTCCTTTGCTTGCACAACTTACGTGATTCTCATCGGCATGACTCAGGTGCAAATGATCCGCTCACATTAGCAAGTGCTAGAGTTGAGCCCCATGGCTACAAAACCTTCAAGAGATCCTAATTTTGATTCAGTCAGCCTGGAGGGCAGAGCCAAGCGCTTCCCCCTCTGAGGCTGTTGCAGTGGGAATGGGGCAAACGAAGGTGGCAGAAGGGTATGTTCCACGCTGGCTCTGCAAAGGGGGCATGGCCAAGGCTGGCATCTCCTCGCTAAACCTGCAGAAGAACCCGTTAGAGTTTGGGGGGGCTCCTGGAGCCCCTCTTCCCCCAGGAGCTCATCACATCCAGCCCCCGAGGAAGCTCTGGGATCTGCTGTCCTGGGTCAGGCCCTAGACTCAGGCAGCCGGGGTGGACTGGGTGCTTGGGGAGGTTGTGGATCTGCTCCGGGGAGGTGGCTGTAAGGGAACTGCAGGCACTCGGCACCTCTGAGGGCCCAGCCGTGGGGATGCCCAGCTCTGCTGGGAGGTTTCTCACTTCTATGTGTCTGTGCTTGGAGGTGACTTGCCTGAAAATACACAGGACATCCGTGAGATGCAGGTCTTTGGGAGCGTGTCCAGGCGGGAGAAGACGATGCCATTTTGTGCTCACAGGAGGGTTCTGTACCCGTGGTGCCCTGCAGCTGTGGGGAAGCTTCTCTCCTCCAGCCCCAGGGCTGCAGGGGCTTTAGGGGACAAGCTATCTGCAGCATCTGCTATTTGTAATTCTGGGGAAGGGCAGGAGGACATATGCTGTCCCATGGCAGGGCACAGGGCGTGATCTCCTGGCAGTGCCCCAGTGCCGGTCCAGCGGTGACTCCCGTGTCCCTAGCCCAGCCCTTACGGGAAGAAGGGCTCTTGGGGACAGCTTTGGTTTCCATTCTCCCCAAGACTGCAGGCAGGGAGGAGGGCAAGTGAGTCACTGCAAAGCCATGGCTGAAATGCGGAGCTGTGCCCAACAGCCTGGGGAGCGGGGCAGAGGCTGCGGGGGGAGGAGGAAGGGGTGCAGTGCTCCCCCAGGGCCAGTCCCGGCCTGGAGCTCGAGATGGGGACTGGTGTGGGGATGGAGGCTTGCCATCTCCCCTACCTCCTGGGCTTGGCCCCATTTCCAACGTGTCTTGGCACCATATGGCGCTTGCTTTATTTGTTCTGCTGCGACTTGGGAAGGAGGGCAGTGTTTCATTGTCTGGCAGAGGAGGTGGGACGCAGGCACAGGAACATGCCTGTGTCCCGTGGGATCGCTGCCTGAGCCAGGCGCTCCACGTCTCGCCCGAGTTGCAGGTCAGTGTCCTCATCCCTGCGTGGCCCTTTTGCTCCAGAGGGGCTTCCCCGGAGAGTTGCTGCCGGAGATTCACTCACCCACGTGGCTCCGGAGCACCGCGTGTGCGGGAGCATCCCGGTGCGGAGCATGACCGACCCGCAATGGGACGCTGCCTGGTAGGAGGAAAATGTGGCAGCGCCGTTACTGACTCATCAGAGCACAGGCAGCAATTCTGCGACAGCGATGCCAGGCTTGCCCAGCACCAAAAAGTGACAGCACGCTCCACCCACCCGGGCTTGTGGGGAGCAGGAGCCTTCTCCGCATGCCCGCTGTCTGGGGGAGCCGCTATCCCGCGCACATCTCCCCATCCTGCTCCGTGGCATCCCAAATCTCAGCCTACAGCCGCCCCTGCCGCCCCCACGCTCCCTCCAGCCCTGCCTTTCCCGTCCCTCTGCCGCTCAGGGCTCAGCTCACTCCCACCGCACCACAGAGATGGGGGAGGAAGGCTGCCTTAGAGGCTCGGAGGCCCAGCCCTGCCAGATTTGCATATTTTTTACTGGCACCTAAACAAGACATTTCTCAGGGGAAGTGAATGCGTCGTCTTCTGTCCCCCAGGGTGCTGCGTGCTGGGACAGCAGCCGCCACTCATGGAGAGACTGCGGTCCCGGCACCCACTGCGGGCTCGCTGCAGGCACAGCCCCGTCTGCACCCTGCTGCTCTCCTGCTCTCCACAGGAAAAGCTTTTTTCTCGGTGGTTTCAAAATCCAGGGACTTTCAATGCTACTGACCTGGGACTAGATCCTGTCCCTCTTCGCTCGCAGGAGGAGTCCTGGAGGCGGCCAGCCTGCAGCCACCTGCACAAACCTGCACATTTTTATTTTTTCACTAGGATTTCCAGCACGTCCTTCCTCTCGTGGATAATTTAGTCGCGGCGAAAAGAAGCCGTGCGAGGAGAGGAGAGGAGAGGATGGGCAAACTTGCAAAGTCAGCCATGGAGGGGGAATCTGTGTCAGAAAGCATTACAAAGGGAGCTGGGGGATTGGCTCCAGTTGCTTCCAGTTGCTGTTTGTTTGTGCCAACCCCTTAGGAGATTGCCCAGTGCAACGCGCGGCTCTTTCTTTCCCTGCGTCCCTCTCTCTCTCCTCTCTCTCCTTTTATTGCACTGCAGACTCCGGCTGGGACAGCCCATCGCTGTTGCTATGGCTGCAATATGCGGGGAGGGCTCGGCCGGATAATAATCTCCCTCCTTCCTGCCGTCTGCGCTTCTCCGGTCCCCCCTCCGACCGGCCGGGCGCTTTTCGGCACCGCTCGGGGAACCCCTCCGGCTCCTCCACGGCAATGAGTCGCAGAGTGGATTTTTTTTTTTTTTTTTAAATTATTATTATTATTATTTATATATCATTTTTAAATTTATTTATACCTCTGAGATTAGACAGGGCTGCCAGAGGAGGAGGAAGGAGAGCAGCAGCTCCGGGCTGGGCGGCAGCCAGCAGCACCGGGGAGGGGCGGGAGGGGCGGTGGGCAGGTAGGGTGGGCAGCACCAGGGACCGGGAGCGACGGGCGGGAGGTGACCGGCGGGGGCCCGTCGCTCCCGGGAGCGACGGGCCCCCGCCGGTCACCTCCCGCCCGTCGCTCCCGGTCCCCGCGGCCCCTCCCCGGGGAGAGGAGAGAGGTGGGGGGGGTGCCCATCCGGAGCGGATCGCAGCTGATCCCCGGCCTCACCGCGCAGCTGATCCGCCGCCCGCCCACCCCGCCAGCTGCCGCAGCGTGGGCAGCTGGGGGCCGGCGTGGAAAGCGGCAGCCGCCGTCCCCCGTGGCCCCCCGCCGGTACCGCGCATCCCGGTTGATGGAGGCACCGACACCGGAGGGAAAAGCTCGGGCCCTGCCCGGGGGGGGCGGTACCGGCTGCCTCCTCCTCCTCCTCCTCCTCCTCCTCCTTCTCCTTCTCTCCGCAGTCGGGGAGCACCGGGGATGGGAGAGCCGCATCACGGGGCCGGACCCCAGAGGGAAGGAAGGGGGGGGTGGGTGGCGAGGAGGAGGCAGGGACAGAGGTGAGGGGGGAGCCCTGCGCTGCAGGGTTTTGCCAGCTGCACGGTTCCGCTCCGCCAGGCTGCGCCTGCCTGCAAAAGGTCTGCTCCGCTCGGCGGCGAGCTCTCCGTGGCACAAGGGCTTGCAACCCCGGCACCGGCCCTGCTGCACGTGGGGTTTGGAGAGAAACCCCAGGCTGCGGGGACGGTGAATCTGCTGAGCCGTGACACTGCGTGGGAAGGCGGCAGCAGCACGTCAAATCCCACGGGAGCTTGGTCCACCCCAGCCCTCGCCATGGGAGCCATCCATGCCGCACACCCACGGCTGCAGAGAGCTGCGGCGTGCCCTGAGGGGGTTGCAGCTGAGCCATGGTGCTTCCCCTGCCACGGGGGCCCTGTTCCCATCGGGACCCTCCTCTGCATCTACACCTGGGTGCCCAGCGATATGCAGGCAACGGTCCTGCCAGGGCCAGGGGCAGAGGGCAGGGGAGCTCCTGCACACCCTAGGGCTCGGCTGAGCCGCTGCAATGTGTGGGGTCATGGTGGCAGCAGGACCATCACTCACACTGGGCCCTGGCAGTGCTGTGGTGCAGGAGCGAGCGTCATGGCCTCAGCGGTGCCACTGGGGTGGGCCCCGGTGGTCCCCGCTGCCCGGTGACACCCGCTGTGCAGGCACAGTGCCTCCCGCGCTCCCGATTACCATCTTGTTTGGAGCCTCTGCAGTGGCTGTAATTTGATGCTCTCAAAGTTGGTGTTTACAAGGGACAAGGCAGCCATCAGAGGGCTCTTCTTGTTCTCCCGGTGAAAGAATATTGCTCTCACCGTGGTGTGTGGCTGCTCTGCGTGCCAAGGACTAGCTGGGTTAGAGTGAGCATCTTTCAGAAACACCTTATGGGGTCAGCACCTCCAGAGACACTGTGTTGCCCAGACAGTGGCATCTGGGACCCAACACTGGGGTGTTTGGTGGGACAGTGGGTGCAGACCCTCTGGGGCTCTCAGTGCCTGGGCTGGCCGTGCGCCATCAGGAGGCCTGCCAGGCAGGAGGTGCTGGGAGGCGGGCAAGCGGGTGGCCTCGTGGGACTCATCAGCTCCCTGTTGACAAATCCTTTCACTCATGAGCAAGCGGAGCGGGATGGAGCCTGGCACAAGGCTTCCCAGCACCGCTCCAGCTCTGTGACCGCTGTGTCCTCACTGGGACATGCCTGTGTTAAGCTGGCCGCTGGGACCCCACAAGGTGCCCACCTTCCCGAGCCATGGGTGGGCTGGTGAGCTGCCCCCCACCAGAGCCCTGGCAACCCCTAGGTTGTCCACACAGCCCCAGCGCCCGCAGCCCACCCCCGCAGGGCTCATCCACAGAGATGGGCAAGGTGCTGCTGGCATCTGTGCCCTCGTCTTTGCACCAGGGCTGAAAATGGCATTGGTCACTGTGCTCAAACACCGGTTCCCATGCAGGCACCCCACTTTGGCACCGCTCCTGCAGCGCAGCGTGACACGGGGCTGTGCCTGCCAAACAGATGGCACCACCCGCAGCCGGTGCCGCCGCAGCCGGGTTTGGTGACAGAGGAGTACCTGCTGCCCTCCGGCCGGTCTGTCACGGCCAGGAGTGGGGACCTGCGCCCTGGCCCTTCCGAGGGGCCCTGGAGAGGGTTGTTTGCAGAATGCCAGCTACAAGGACAGACCCTGCTCCAGGCAGGTCTGGGGTAGCGGTACAAGGATCAGCAGCAATAGCAGCTCCGCAGCCCTTTGTGTTGCGCCATGTTTAGGCAATGCTGTCTACCACGGGCAGCAGATCCTCCGTTTGGGGTTGTGTTGGTTTTTTTTTTTGTGCCCCCAGCTCATGGGAGTCCTGCTGGGAGGAAAGCTACAGATAAAAGCCAAACCAGCTGCAGGAGGGAGAAGTGTTAATGGGGGAGCACTTGGGTGGGAGGGATTGGGAACTGCGGGCACCTGGGCTGGGGACAGGAGGCTATAAGGCAGGCTGGAAAGCAGGGCACATCATGGCAGGGAACAGCCCCAGGAGGGGATAAGGCTGGAGCTGGAGGCAGAGCAGGAGCATGCAGCGGGCTGGGAGGTTGTGGTGAGTGAGCTGCAGTTATTCATGGCACCGTTAATACAGTCACCTGTTTCTGACACCCTCAGCAAGGTGGGAGCACAATGTGCTCCAAGAAAATGTGGTTGCAGGGTCCTGCCCCTTGGCCCGGCACTCGCTGCGTTGTGCGGATGGAGCAGCCGGTGCCTCAGCTTTGCTGCCTGGAGGGTGAGCGAGATGGCGGAGGGGAAGGCAGGACTCGTCCTTGTGGGAGCAGGCAGAGCTCTGCGGGAAGGGACTGAGGAGGGGGACAGAGTGACACCACGGGGGATGGTGATGAGGAGATGAGAGAAGAGGCAGCCCCTGGGCTGGCTGTGGCATCTGCCCTCCCTGCTGCGTCCCTGCCCCAGCCAGGAGTGCTTTTTCCTCCTTCCCTGGGGTGGAAGGAGCAAGGGGATTGTCCGCTGCGAGGGATGGATGCGTCACCTGCAAGCTGCTCTTGTTGGAGGTGCTGTGCTTGTTTCCACGCATCTCGCAACCCTCTGAATCTGGTTTGGGGTCCAGGGTTGGTCTGGCTTTTCCCTCCGATCTCTCTGCTCCTGGCTGTAAGGTTGGTTTCTAGGCAGAGCCTTAAAAATTACATGCATACAAGTACTAAAAAAAGCATAATTTTATTCAATAACTGCATTGTGTGCTTAGAATTTCCTTATATGTGAGATGGATCAAGTCGAAAAGCTGGTGAAAAGGCGTTGTGCTCCCCCTCTCTTTAACCTGCTCCGGCAGCGCTCTGCTAAAGCTGCTCTGCACCCGCAGCCCGGCGTGGGGGGGCTCCAGTTCCAGCCCCATGAGCCTTGTGTCCCTCCCCACGCAGCCTTGGCCAGGCCAGCCTGAGGGGCTCTGCCTGACCCCAGGGGTCCCCCGCTCTGCACCAAGGGTGGCTGCAAAGGGTCCAGCATTCTGCGGGAGCCCGGCCACCCCCTCGTCCCGCATTCCTGTTGCCTTCTCGGGGCTTGGCCCCGTGGAGGCCACTTGCAGCTGGGGGCCTGGACACCCACCAGTGTCCCACACACCCCATGTAGATGGTGGGTTGATAACTTTTATGTGTGTATATAGATATATATATATATACACGCAGCCAATTCCTCAGTAGTGGAAGCTAAAAATACCAACCTGCCTGGCTGGGTAACCAGATGCCGTGAGGTGGCCCCCAGCGAGACAGTGTTTCCCCCTATTATTATTTTTAGCCTGCTCTTGGCAAAGCCAACCTGACTGATGAACTGCCCCGATGTGGCGCATCGTGGGGTGGGACCGGGCCAGCTCAGGCGCCGTCCCCAGGTGGTGGTGGTGGGGGGAACAGCGACAGTCGGTTTTCAGTTTTATTGCATTTTTAATCAATCTGGAAAGAAGCGAAGGCGGGGGGGGGGGCGGGGGGAGTGCTCTGTCGTGACACGGCTCCTGCCCCCAGCCCGGAGGCTGAGAGGGTGCGGGGGGCTCCGCTCGGGGCGGTGGGTGCCGGTTCTCACGGCTGCCGCAGGGGCAGTTCGGGGGGTGACACTCGGCCCCTCCAGCCCGGAGTGTCTCCGGGGGCTCCCGGCTGGGAAAGCGCTTGTGGGGACTGCGGATGGTGCTGCTGGCTGGCGGGGGCGGGGGCTGGGGGCGGAGGGGGGGGGGGGGGTTGGGGGGGTGTCCTGCCTGCCGGGAGCGAGGGGCGGGATGGGGCAGGGGAGGGAGGGAGGGTCGGTGGGGACGGGGTGGCGGATTAGGGGAGGGATGGGGCAGCGGAGGGGTGGAGGCGGGGAGGGAGGGATGCTCGGAGGGAAGAGGGGTGGCCAATGCAGGGAGAGAAGGCGCGGGGGGGTGGATGGGGGGAAGGAGGGGTGCCCGGGGGATGGAGGGATGCAGGGAGAGATCCCGCGGGATGGAGGGCGGGATGCCTCGGGGAGGGAGTGGGGGGAAGGACGGGAGCGATGGATGCAGGGAGCGATGCCCGCAGGATGGAGGGCGCGGGGAGGGATGCCCGGAGGGGGGAGAGCTGGATGGGGGCGGGGATGGGGGGGGGGGGGGGTCGGGGCGGGGGGGTGGGGGGGATCCGCGGCGCTGCGCGGTGCTCTGGCGCCCTCTGCTGCTCCGCGCTGCGCACCGCGGGGGGGCGGAGGGGAGTGGGGGAGCGCTCAGCGCCCTGCCGTGAGTTTGCCCGGGCTCTGCAGGGATGTGCGGCACCGAGGAAACAGCGGGGGGGGGCCTTCCTGGGGACCCCCACCCCAAACCCTGCCCCGCGGGGCTGCTCAGACGGGAAAATGGAGCTGCCCCCGCTGCTTGTGCCCACCCCTCGTCCCACCCAGGCCACGCAGCCATGGGGGGAACGTGCAGGGACAGTCCCCAGCCCCCGAGGATGGCGGGTCTGGCCAGCCCGGCGGTGGTGTGAAGCGGTGTCCCAGCAAGGGAAGGGTCCCTGACCTTGCTTGCAGCCCCCAAATTTTCATGCAGAAAGGCGAGCGGTGCCGCGGTGCCCGTGGGTACCAGTGCTCCCAGTGGCCTTGGTCAAACACCACCTCCTATCCGCGGGCTGGCAGTGTCCTGCACGTTATGCGCCATCCCACCCACCACCGGCGTGAAACGAAGCTCAGGGAAGGATTTGGGCTCAGCTGGCGATGGGGACGCGCGCAGTCCTTCCGCGGGCTGCTGTCCCAAATCCCAGCCCAAGGGCACCATGTGCAAGGACTGGCGCTGCCTCGGGGCTCAGCGCTGTTATGGATGTGGGGGATGTTCCGGGAGGGGGGATGCTGCGGTGCAGGGGCCAGGATGGGCATGGCACGGGGGCTCCTCGCCCGGTGTTTTGCAGCAGCCGATCACCGCTGGGACTTGTTAAGAGCACGCGTTCAAACAAAGATATTCCCCAGTGCTATGAGATGTCTCAGCAGCACAAGGGTTAACCTTGCTTTCCCTCTCTTTCCATGGTGAACTCGGTGGCGTGGTCAGGGATAACCTCGTTAGCGGCTGCGCTGCGGCAGCGATGCCCCTGGGACAGAGCAGCCCTATAAAATGGAGCTGTGCGCTGCGGGGGAGCGCTGGGAAATGGTAGCTGAGCTGCCTCGGCGGGCGGCTGGCAGGGTGCTCCCCCCGCCAAGCATAAGCCCGCGGCCACGCGGGGTGTCACGGAGGGGAGCAGCTGGACCAGGGTGTTGGGGACAGGGCGGGTTTGTCACGGCGGGTCTGGGTGCTGGTAACGAAGCTGTGCCTGAAGGGGAACTGCAGTCAGTCCTGGATAGGGCTGCACCAAGGGTTCAGGGTGCTGTGAAGGTCCCGAGCCTGCAGGTTGGGGGGGCTCCTCTCTGGGCTGGGCTCCGAAATGTTCCCTGAGACTTGTCTTCTCCTCGGTCGCCCGCAGAGCGGGCGCTCAGGGCTGGTGACGTGGGTGCACACAGGGACCTCGGCGCCAGCCGTCAGGGCATCCGCGTTGTGCCAAGTGCACGGCCCCACGCCCCCAGCCCTGCTGTGGGGTCTGGGGAAGCCCGGCAATCCCCTCCTGGTTTGCCATTTCTCAGATGGGCTGGTGATTTCCTGCCGTCCTTCTCAGGGCTGGTACTGGCGCCGGTGCCCAGGAATTGTTTGCTGCCTGTGCCGTTGTGCCACAGGCCCTGTTTCTGGTGGCCACCTCCCGGTGCTGCGGGAGAAGATGGGTTCCTTATGCCTGAGCATTCATTCGCTCTGGTGATCGACAGCCTGCGGTCTGGCTGAGCAACCCCAATTGTTCCCAGTGTGCCTGGACAAAGAAGTGCCTAGAGAGATGGCAAGGCTTAGGAGAAGAGGACATGCTAGGAATATTTCCACTGCCTTGGACACCACCAGTTTCCCCTCCCTTCCTGCAAGAATGGGAGGGAGCAGCTCAGTTTCACAGGCAGGGTGGGATGCCTCCCTGCATGTCCCGAGCAGGGAGGGTGCAGGAGAAGCCTGTCCCAAGGCAGGAGGAGCCCTGGGGACTCTGTTCTTGGGGAGCGTGTCCTCAGCAATGGCACGGTGCTGCACTGAGCCCATTTGCTCTCGGTAAAGGAGGCAAACGCTGAGGGCCTCTCCCCGGAGCATGGGCCATGGGAGCCCCATGCACGCCCTGCAGGCCCTTGTCCCCAGGGGACTCATGTGGCACCGCAGGGTGGTGGCTCTGCCCTGGGGCCTCCTACATGCTCACCATGTTTCCAGGCAGACAAAGAAATTTTGGGGTTTGCAGCTGGCGGTTTTCCTCGGTGACAGCCTGGGTGCTGCGTTCCAAAACCTGGAGGAACTGGGGAGGGGAACGGTGTGGGGTGGGGAGGGGCAGGACTGGCTTCATCCGCCGTGCCGCTCTGTGTGGGATTAACGCCATCAGGGAGGCAACGCCTTTTCCTCTCCCCCAGGGCTGGTGTTCAGCTGGGCCAGGTCTGAGCACTCGCACACGTTGCTGCACCCCCAAGCTGTGGTTTTTGCCTGGCACGGGGCTCACCTCTGGGCTCCTGTCGGGACCATTGCCCACTGGTTCTTCTCCCCAGCCTGTCTTGCCAGCCACGGCTCATTCCCAGCTGTTGGCCAACCCCGAGATTTGTTGCCCTGTTCCGCAAACAGGAAAGCCGGGACAGGGATAAAGACCAAGCTTGTAAAGTCCTTGGCACGGGGCGGCTCCCGGCGTGGTCTGCGAAAGCCGAGGGTTCCCGCAGGAGCTCGGCCGGTTCTTGCGCGACCTGCTCAAGGTCAGGCAGAGCCGGCAGCGAGCCCCGGTTCCTTCCTTCCCCGCCGGCCTGTGGGCTCGAGGAGGGAGCGGAAGCGGAGCCTGCATCTGCTCCGCCACCTCCGAGCAGGGGGAGGGTGGCGGGCGCTGCTGAGGCTTTTGTTCTCGGGGCTTGGGGAGGGCTCCTTCACACGTGAAGGGAACGGCATCGGCATTTCCAGTGGGGAGAAGATGCTGCATCCGAAAACATCCCGGCTCCCGTGGGCATTAGCATCTGCCACGGTTGAGAATCACAACTACGTTGAATTGGTGCTGGGAAGCGACAGACCCCCCCACACCCCAGTGCAGCCCCCATCTCCCGGCTGCTCCGGTGCGGTTTTGCAGGAGGCTGGCAGGGATGAGTGTGTGGGATGCTTGGGAGCACGGCACCCATTGCAGCCTGGCTCCTGGGGACCGCTCTGCCACATCCCCTGGGTTCAGGAGAGACTGCTTGGCAGCCTGGGGTGTAATAAGGTGGTCCCTGAGGTGGCAGAGGGTCCTCGCTGCAGTGAGCAGGGCTGTATGAGCATCTAAGCATGCGAGGGGGCGACTGTGCTGCGGCTTTGCCATGGCAGAGCTGCCTGTGTCCTGCTGCAGCCGGCAGAGCCCATGTCTCCCTGCACAGCGGGGGCCTGGGCAGGAACGAGGGGGCTGCGGTGCGGCCACCTCCAAAGGAAATGGGCCGAGAAAGTCCTCGGGGAGGCAAACCGCTGCAGGAGCACAGTTAGCTTCACCCCAAGCTGTAAGAGGCCCCTGTTTCCCCTGCGCCCGCTGTCCTGCGGAGATTAGCTCTCGGCTGGCTGGGCTTGACGGGCAGCCGGAAGAGGCAGCGTGCGCCGAGCACCGGGGGCCGCACGGAAACCCGGGCAAAACGGGCGCCATGGCAGCCCGTTCCCTCCCAGCTGTGGCTCGGTCCCCGCTCAACCCTCCCCGTGGCTGTGCCAGGCTGCCCTCGCCACGTCCCAGCGCCAGGGGACGGGCATTTGCCATCACCCCGTGTGCTGGCAGCAAAGCCAGGGACACGCTGTGCAGGAAAGACATGGCTGTCACACTGTTTCCCAGCGCCGTGCTTGCCCCTGGCTAGCCTGATCGGGAGGGCGATCTGGTTCCCCCACGGTTGGCGTCGCCCTGTGCTGGTGCCGCCGGAGCCGGCTCCCTCCCGGTGCCTCTTCCCTGCCGGGGCTGCCAGCTCGACTCATGCACAGCCAAGTGCACGGGATGAAAGGGCTCTCCCGGGGTACCGGGGTGTGCTGGTGGCAGCACGAAGGTCACGCCGCGTCCCGGTGGCGCGGCGGCAGCGCGCTCTAATGCCGCCGATCAGAGACGCCCGTGGGGATTGCAGAGCAGCATGGAAGGTGACCCCTGCGCTTGGGGTCAGCAGGCCGTGGCGTGCGTCAGCCCCACAGCGGCTTAATCCCAACCGGGCAGGAGGAGGAGCGCGGCAGGGAGGCGGATTCCTGACCCACAACTGGGCCTGGCATCTTGTCCAGCATGGCCGTGATCCACCTCTCGCCGTAACCGGAGAGGGTTGAGTGGTGCCGCCCTGGCACCAGGAGGGCAAGGAGAAATAATAGGAACAGGCAGCAGAAAACGTAACGCAGAAAAATTCCTTTTGTCTTGAGAAAGCAGCCCTTTGGCCCTTTTCTTCCTCCCTGAAATAGTTTTCCTGCTACCCAAAAGGAGACGGAATATTCTGCAGAGCATGGTTTCTACGGATTGATTTATTTATTTAATTTACCGTAATCATGTGACAAAGCCTGAAATGCTTGTGAATGGCCCGATACGTGGGAAAATAAATATGCAAATACCGTCCCCAGGTTTGCCAGCAGGATTCCCCGCGCTGTTTCCCAAACACGTGGTTCAGCCTATACTCGTTACCAGTTCTGGTCACTCGTGCAGGACCGCAGGAAATGTAATGCAGGAAAACGCTGGGTTTTCCGCAAGCTGAAAACCTGCGGGTAAAGCTGTGAGTTGCAGGGAGCTTTGCGACACCTTTCTCCCAGAAACTGTCTTTCTGTGCATGGCTTTAACTGGAAGCAGATGCAGGCACAGGGAGCTGCAGTGCTTCTCATCCCACAGCAGGCTCGCAGGATGCCACAGGACAGCGAATTATTTCAGGTGTAGGTTGGAAACGGAGAGGATGTTGCTGGGATCTTCCCCGGCGCTGTGACCACCAAGCGCGTCAGGGACATGAAGGTGCCTCAGGAAATCCCGGGGTGGAAGGAGCGTGCTGTGAGAGGGAACTCCATTCTGCTCTGTGCCCTGGGAGGAGGCTCCAGGGAGCTCGGGCTGCCAAGAGAGACTGGACAATTAAGTGGTCTGGACATGGGAGGAACCTGAGCGAACATAACATCTTCCACTGGCCCCGTGTCTGGTCAGGGGCACCCCTCTGCTTCCCAATGAAGAGCTCATCCTCGCTGTTAAGACAACTGAAAAACTGAGCTAACGGTGCTCCGTGGGGTTTGGATGTAAGTCCTCCAGGGAACAGGCTGGATCTACCTGCGCAATGTCACACAAACTGCAGATTAAAGGGCTGCTTTGCGAGAGCCCAGCACGCAGAAACTTGATTTATCTAGTCACCCCCCCGAGATGTTTTTCTCCCTGTGCATGGAGGCAGATGTTTGGCTGTTTAAGATTTAAAATCATCTGCCACTGAGATACTTTTCCATAATGAGGCATGATTGGGAAAGATGTAATCAATCCATTTCTCGATACAAGAGAAATGAGAGGCCTGGAAGCGAGCATTAAGTGATTTGCCAGCCTAGATCCTCTCCCTGCTTCCCCTGTCCTCTCTGCTTAATTCTTCCAAGTTCGAAAATGGTTCTTTCCTTCTATTTCTCTTTTTCTCAAAAAAACCCAAATTCTGATACAAACTGAGCAGGATGGGAATGCGTTTATTTTAATACAAATATCCACATATTTCTGACCACTCTTTCTTGTAATAATATAAAAAACAGATGAGTGGACTTGTAGCTTCTTTGAAACACTTGCCAAAGTTTCAGGTTCTGAAGGATTGATGGGTCCTTCTGGGCCGTGACACCAGCACTCGTTGCGCAGCCTTGTCTTCTCTCATCAGGGTGTTAAGAGTCAGCTGGGGAAGAGCAGATCTGCAGGCCCACAAGGAGAAATTAAACATCCCGGACAGATGTCGGGTCAGGTCCATGCAGTTTCAGCTGAAACTTTCCAGGCTGGTCTTGACCCGTTCCATTTCATGCAGAAAACTGTAGAACTGGGGCAAAGTTAACTCTGCAGGGGAAAAAAAAAGCATAAAGTCTTAGATTTCAGGTTACACTTTGAAGGTTGGAAAAGTCATTCTGGTGTTACCACGGAGCAACTCGTGTTCACCTAAGCTAGGCAGGATTAGACACTTTGGCTCTCAGCAGCTCTTTACACTAGCTGGGCTGCGTGGGGGTTCCGGGCTAGGACTCTCCTAACAGCAACCGACACTTGGGAATTGTTTACTTTCTTCATCTGGCATGCTCCTCTGACCGCTTTTCACGGCTCCGTGGCATATCTATATTTACTTACGCAAAGGTGTGAAGACTGCCCAACAGTCGGTGTCCCCAGGGCAGGAGCAGCCGCAGCATCCACCAGCGATGCTCTCGCAGTGACCCCTGCTGGGTCCGCGCCCAAAGCTCCCCCACCTCCAGCAACACCCGGCAGCTCCGAGCTGCCGCTCCGCTTTCGCGTACTCATATGCTTGCTTCTTTTCCACAACTGTTAACTCACCTATATATACGTTTTCCGTTTGGCTCCCTTTTTTAATCACCAGCTTCAGCTTGGGGGAAGAAAAAGCAGAGGTATTTTAATTCAGAGAGACCTTGTATTCTAAGCGCCATGAAAAGACAGAAGCGCAGGAGTCTGCTGTGAGTTTCAGACAGACAGACTGCTGCAAAGCACACACATCTCTGACAGGCTTTTTGGGAAGCATCACTGTAAGAATAGATTCCTTAGGCATCGCGATGATCTCTGGAAGTCCTTATAAACAATCAGATTCCCCTACCCTCCCCAAGATCGCGTGACCTTTGCTAGACTGAGGTTTTTGAACAGCTTTTCAGAGCGGGCTACGCTTCTGTGATACATTATGCCTTCAGAAGAGAAACAAATAGCAGCGTGCCTGCTATCTGCTGGCAGTTGCACTCAGAAGACTGAAGCAGATGCACTGTTGCAGTTTGTTCCTGTGAGATCTAGCTCTAGTTCCTCTCGCAGCCAGCACTTCCCCACATGCCTGGTCGTAGCTTGTTCCTTAACTGCACTACAACCTGAACTCTCTGATGTAGGAGACTTACCTGTAAGAAGATACTTCCCACTTTTTCCAGTTCACTGCTCCCAGCAGTCACTGTGAGTCAGAAAGAAGAGAAGGGAGATAATCTGTTAGCTAAACTGTGAAATAAAAAGTTATTTAGCTGAGAGCTGCTGTTGGGTTTGCCAACCCGTCCAGTTTATGTTTTAGCTCTATTACCTCCAAACTTCCACTCCATATCTATCAGCTGGTTAATCATCAGCGTCTGACCAACAGCCAGGCGTGTCAGGGTGGGGGAATTCACCTTCCACTGCCAGAGCAAAAGACACACGAGCAATCAATCCAGAGAGGCCTCTATTTATGTTACCTGTAATTTCAACACAAGTCAGAAACGAGGCAGGCTGATGGCAGAAGCCCAAAGTGGAGGTGTGCAAAGGGGCAAACTAATGCGGTCGGGAGAGCTTTCCAGGGTGTTTTGAGTCCTGCTAGGATTTCCATCTGCCTTGTCACTTCTGTAAATGAAACTCACTGTTTTTGTTTTAACACTGGTTCAGTGTAACAATATCTGCGCAAAAAGTCATGTGTTCGTGTAACTGCATGACCCCAGGGCTCAAGGCATGCAAAGCAGGGAAACAATCAAATGAAAGCCACACAGAAGTGCAGGAATCACTAAAGCAATGAGGTAGAGGCCGTGGCAAACCAGAAGTATCATTAGACAAAGTTATCCTTATCAGTTATCTGTTCAAAATTCTGAGCTGGTTTTGAAGAAAATACCCAAAGTGCTGACGCATCTCGGTAGCTCAGTGGGGTTTTAAAAGTTCCTACTCAAAGACCGTCATTTTGTTAGCTCAGAGACAAGCAAAAATATATTAATACCTGTTCTGCAAAATAACTGGCTTTCTCTTCACTGAGGCCTGTGGGAGAAACCATATGAGATTACTACATGTGATAAAAATTAATTATCTTTTATTTAGTGAAAGTCAGGTGACCTACCTAGAGCAATAAAATCTGCTCTGACTTGTTCAGAAGACAAATTCCTCTTCAGGGCACCTGAATAAACAATGCAAGGAAGAAAAATCACTTTTTTACTCCGTCAAAGCAATCTTTACTGAGTCAAATAAACGCTGGGACGGAGACCCTGTGATAGAAAGCCTCTGTTCCTGGACTGTGTTTTGAAACAAACCACAGCTCCTCGAGATAGGAAATACAGTTGTGCCTGCCGGTATCTTTGCAGATGCCCAGTGCTTTAAAAGTCAGGGCGATGGAAGTGGCTGCGAGAGAGCGGGAGAGATTTCATTGCAGGTATCCATGGAAACAGCAGCAGCGGTTGTGTTTTGAAGTTGCTGCTTTCCCTCCTATAGAAGCTTTGCTTGTTAAAGGAGAACTGTTAAGGCTGGCAGGCTACTAATTTGACCTACCTGCTGTGTTTTGGATTATGGGTGTGAACGTGTGCATATAACACTTTCCCCTGCTGTGCCTGCCTCCTTTGTTCTGGGGCACAGGCAGCACATGGAACTTTACAAGGATTCTGTTCTCTAAAGCCAAGAGCGGGAATCTCATAAATTCAAAGAGACTGCCAGGCCCACGTGGCTTTCCGTCTGTGTAGCGCATAGGCAAAGTTATCTGCTGTAATCTGTTCCGGTACTGTCTGTGGCATCCCAGAGCTAGCGAAAAGTTACAACGGGATTGGAGCCAGCGCAGACAAACAGGAACGACGAGACTGAGTGCACCTAGGCCAGAATCAGGAAGGGAGGAAAATGCCGATTCCACATTAAATACCCCCAAGACAGTTGTAGGAAAGGAAATTATCCAGTGTTACTCCTGGACCGAAGAAATGGCTTGAAGTAGTAGAAGGAAAGTTTAGACGAAATGCAGGAAACAGTTGTGTACGGTTTCACTGCGCTGAGGAACGCCATGGGAGACCCAAGACTGAAGGATAATAGCAAGAGACTATTAATAACAAGCAGGATCAATGGGATGAACATGCAGTGGAGGCGTTTGATGCATTATCATGTCAAACGGCAGCCACAACATCAGAGTAATCTCATAAAGTGCCGGAGTCTGGGGTATTCAAGGGGAATCCCCCTGCCCCTCTTCCCCACTATTTATGAATGAGAAACTGCTGGACACGTAAGTGTTTTTCTAAAACGAGACTGCAAGGACAGATGTGTCTTTTACATGGTGTGGAACTATGTTCCAGCCCACTCTAGAGGGATGCGTACACTGTCTTATCTGTCTCAAACGGCGCTTGTCCTTGTAGGAATTACAGCACTGAGTCACTTGGATGGAAGTTCCTACAAAAACTTAGTGCCAACATAAGTCTGGTCTGGCAAAAATGGATTTACACGTACAAGTTAAACCAAGCACTGTCACAGTGTTGTGCTTGCATTTAATGTATAGCCACTTAAGTGAGTTAAGCCTGTGAAATGTGTGTGCAGACAGGCTGTAAAGAATACAAAGCCGGAGTCACCAAACAGGGACTTTTCAACAAAAGAATTTTTGATTCTTAAATGCTAAACCATTTATTAGCTACCATTTAGCACTTATTGTGCAAACCAAGTGCACTGCAGTTCTGAAGACACACTTTAGCAGCACGCAAGGATGGATGCAATAGTTTTGGCCTCAGGGTAGCATATGCAAATGTATCACTTACCATTAGGTACCAGAAGAATACTTTTGACAATGTTTTTCAGGGGGCCCAAGCTGATTTTATTCATGGTGGCAAAGTCTGAGAGCTGAGTCAGAAACCTTTCTACCTGTTCAAGAGAAAAAGCAGCAACACAATCTTATCTCTGCATGTTTCTCACCAGAGAGCTGCATTCACACACTTCTTGGAGTTCTGCACATGCCGTACCTCCTTGGGTTCTGTTAGAAAGCGGAAGAGCACTTCAGTCAGCGCTGAGAATTGCTGCAGAGAAACAGGACAGTGTTACGGAGTCGGGCATCAACGTGCACCATTTCTCAGCACCTCACCACCCCCATCACCACCACGTCTAAGTGGTGATTTACCACCTTGATGCAGCTCCACCTGCCCCCAGTACATTGGTCCCAGAGTTTGATCTCCCATGCTGGTAAGGTACCCCAGTCCTCGGCATTACAAGATGCCTCTGGATGCTCTATCTTCATGGATGCTTTTCAGAGACTCTCAAGGGTTTGAACAGCTGGTAGCTGGCACTGCACGGGGCTTTTGGGACTCTTGGCTAATCGGAAGCTGCTCTTCTACCCTGTGTAATCCAACTGTGAGTGGGAAAAGATGCAAACATCCACTCTCATGTTTCACAAATCCCATGGGGTAACCAAACTAACTCCGGAAAGGAAAAGAACTGGTTAAAGGTCTAGTTGCTGCCTTCAGTTTTCTGAGCACGCAGCTGGCAGGGCTGGAGAGCCTGCCTGTAGGGCTGAGCACCACCACCCTCCCTCCTCTGCCGGCACCAGCGCTGGCTGTGACCTTTTGGGTACGGCTGGCTGGTTCGCTGCTGCATGTGGCTCATCTTGTCCTACCCTTGTCATCAGCCTTGTAACAGAGATGGCTGTTACCCGTGCTTCTGGCAAGCTGAGCTAAAAAATCCACAGCTCCTCCACTAACTTCAGTGTGAGCTGAACCAGCTTCTGCGACGTGGCTGCACACACGGTGTGTTGGTGACCTGGAGGCAGATGTGTACCACTGACTGGGACAGGAGGGTGGTGGGGTAGCAATCACAACCCGAACGCCGTGCAGTCCCACCGAGAAAAAGCAGTGCTCCGCAGGACCCTACAGCCCACACAGGCCAAGATGTGACCCACTCCATCACCCGGAGTGCCTCGTGGCCTGACAAACAGGCTCCCGCCATGCATGGGGCTCGCCTGGCCAGGTGCGGGGCTGTGCTGCTGAGCAGGGGGCGATGCTCTGCACCCCTGCCCCAGTCACCAGAAAACACCATTCCCTCCTGAAGTGGGCTGAGAGCCAGCAGGTACCCTGGCACCGGGGCCTGGAGGAGGCTTGACTGGGCCTAGTACTAGGGCTGGTCTGGGCGCACAGGGCCTGACCGGGCCCAGTACTGGGGTCCTCTGCGGACGCAGGACCTAGTGGTGCCCGGTACCAGGGCTGCTCCGGAGCTGTGGGGCCTGGAAGCCCGATGGTGCCTGGTACCGGGGCTGCTTTGGAGGCATGGGGCCTGCTGGGCCTGCTGGTTCTTGGTAGCGGGGCTGCTTTGGGGGTGTGGGGCCTGCTGGGCCCAATTGGTCCCGGTAGCAGGGTGCTCTGGGGGCGTGGGGCCTGACCAGACCCAGTACCGGGGTGCTCTGGGGACGCAGGGCCTCACTGGGCCGTGTACCAGGGCTCCTCTGACGCTGTGGGGATTGGAAACCCAACGGTGCCTGGTACGGGGGCTGCTCTGGGGGCGTGGGGCCTGCTGGGCCAAATCGGTCCCGGTACTGAGGTGCTCTGGGAGTGCAGGGCCTGACTGGGCCCAGTACCGGGGCTGCGGGGCCTGGAGGCCAGATGGCGCCGGGTATCAGGGCTGGTCTGGGGCTGTGGGTTCTGCTGGGCCCGACAGGGCCCTGTACCGGAGCTGTGGGGCCGGCTGGGCTCGTGTGGTGGCTCGCCCCAGCCCGGCTGCGGCTGCCCCGGAGCCGTCGGCCCCGCGGGATTCGGGGCCGGGGCTGATCCCGCGGCCGCTCCCCGCCCTCCCCCGCCCCGGCCCGGCCGCACCTGGGCGCTGAGCTGGTTGAGGTTGTGCATGTCGCCGCTCACCGCCTCCGGTACCGGGTCGCGGGTGAAGTTGAGCAGCCCCATGGCGGCTGCCGCGGCTCCGCCCGCCCCGCCCGGCCCCGGCGCCGCCGCCTGCCTCAGCCTGAGCATTGGCGGCAGCACTTTCCGCACCGCCGCCGCCCCGCAGCCCCCGGCCCCGCACCGGGGGATGGAAGCGGCTGAGGGCACCCGGGTGGGCTCCCGCGGCCCTCCGTCCCCTGGAGCAGCCGCTCGGCCCAGCCCGTGGCGGCCCCTTCACCCCTGCAGCCACAGCTGCGGTGATGGGGAGCCCCTCGTTGGCAGCGGGTGGGTGGCTGGTGGGATGGGTGGCCAGCAGGCCGGTGTGCCTGGTTGCCCACCCCAGAGCTCGTGGCGGTGCTGTGCCACAGGCCCCATAGCCACGTGTGGGCAGGGGGCTGTGCGACTGGGTTCACCCCCCAGCATGGCTTTGTGCGCCATTAGTCGGTCTCATAGAATGATTATTTTTGTTGTGAAGGTCTGGGACAACCTCTTGCTTTCCTACCCAAAAGTAGTCTGTAGAACCCCCAGGTTCGAGCTGCAGTACATGTATATGTCTGTGTGTTTGAGGCAATACATTTTTACATGTTTAATTTTATGTACTTGATCACTGCCATGGAAAGTAAAACGTGTGGTTGCTGGTAAGTGTGGAGCCTAAACTACAGGCAAAAAGGGAGAGCGCTGTGGGTACCCTCCATGTGCGGAGGCTTAAACTTCACTCGTGAGGTGGAGATCTGGCTGACGGATGAGTAGTGTAAGTTGTTTTTCTGTACAAAAACCTCGAATAAAATGTTTATAAAACAGTTTATAGGGTGAATGGGTTTTTTTGACCCTGAAAATGGTACTTGGGACCCGAAACTTGCGTGTGATTTTCCCCCTCCGGCTGCTGCCCCCAGCACTGGCGCAGGCTGACGGTGCTGGGTGGCCTGGGGCAGAGCAGCTCATCACGTCCCACAGCCGGGCTCCTGGGCTCCTTGGGGTGGACAAGTGTCTAAGGAAGAGGCAGCTCCGGGCTGAGCCAGCCCATGGGCAGAAAGTATGGAGATGTCAAAGGGGTCAGGGTTTCACAGGGACATTTTAACCCATTCTCACCATAACCCATAAGCAGGAGGTCTCCTTGATTCAGAGACATGTAGGAAGACAGGTGAGTTGTAAAAACAGCTTTTGACCCTCTGTTACACGGTCTCCTTTCTGTTGGTGCTCGGGAGGAAGGCTTTGACCCAGAAAATACTAAAACTGGATGTATTCCCGCAGAGGACAATGGAGCTGATCCCATGCTCAAAGACTCTCTTGCCTTAAACTGCTATTTCGCAGCTTTCCAAGAGCAGGAAGATAAGCTCTCCAGCAGTTATTTCACTATCAGTGTGAACGTGTCTGATCCGTTTTATGCGGGAAGGTGTTCGCTGGCTGCCCGGGCAGACGGGCAGCGTATAAAAGCCTTTGTGGAAGGTAAAAGTGCGGCAGCCCACAAGGCTTCTGTTTTATTACTGACACTTCCAGTTGCAAATGAGAGTGTAGGAAATTTTATAGTGCCTTTCGTTGTTAAGATAGCCCAGCTGGGAGATTTTCTATTTCATACACATGGGGTGGAACTGTGTACCTTGATTGTTGAGGTGAAAAAATTGCATGCGGGGATGCTTGCAGGGTTTGTCCCTAAATATTGAGGACACCTTCACGCAAGGTGCAGATTTTTCACATTGGAACAATTTATCAGGTTCTGTGGTGAACTGGCCGTATCGGCATGTTTAAAACCACAGGATACGCTTGTCTCTAAAAAATAGTTAATCTTAACTAAAACTCATTCAGGGACCTGCATGGACTGGGGTAGCACGGGATGCCGGTGTGTGGGAACACGATATTCCTGGCCTTAAAATGTTGCGTACAGCCTTATGTACATTTTCCTAAGTGCAAATTAATAATTGCAATTAATAATTGCACACTTTCATAACCAGCAACATTCATTCACCTGTACTGCGTGGCGGAAAAACTGAAACAAGAAAAGAGGCAATTTTCTGTGGGGTTTGTCTGCCAGGATTAGCTGTGCGGGAGCAGCCTGCGACTGATCTTTACTTCCCTGTGTCTTTCTAGGGTGATGCTTTAGGAACTAATTAAGGATGGTCTCGGCACGCGCGTGTGTGCTTGTGTGAGCATGCAAGGGGGAGAAGCCAACGTTGTTAAACAATTTCCCAGGCAGCAAACCAAATTCTTGGGGAGAGCTGAGTGACAGCATCCAAGAAGAAGCGTTGAAGTTGAGGTACGTGCTCATAACATCCTGTCCAAACAATCACCAGGAAATTCGGCAGTCCCACCTCCTGGAGTGCCGCTGTGGCTGCAGCGTGGCATGCAAGTGCCACAAACCCTGGTATGGCACCGGCGGTTCCGCACTGGCAGGCAAGTTCTGCCGGCACTCATTTTTGAAAAGGATTTTCTCAAATAAGAGAGAAGGTTGCAGGGTGATGGTCTGGATTAGTTAAAAAGTGACAGTGTGGATTAGTCACAGGGGTGCCAGGCGGAGGGTGGTCCCCAGCGCCCCGGGCAGAGCCCCCAGGGCTGTCCCTGCCGGGGACAGGCAGCCTGTGTCCCCTGGCAGCCATCGGCCCCGATGGGTGCCTCTGCCAGGCCATTCTCATGCAGAACGTGTGGCTGATGGACTCATCAGAGCTGAGGACAAGCTGAGGACTGAGGATGGCAGTTGGGAGTTACAGATATGCGTGCGCCTGTTCACCACAAATACCAGAGCGAGAGTGGCAGCAAAAAGCAATGGGACGCCCAGACACACACAGGGAAATAGGGTGTTAAAAACGGCGCACTCCAAAATGAGCCAGAGGATCCGTGTGCCCTACTTCAGACGCATTTTCCAGCTTCGTTTCACCTGTCAAACTCCAAAAGCTTCCTCAGCACCTGGAGAGTATTACCTGGGGAAGGGTCCTTATTATATATTCCCAAGAGGTCAAATCTCAGGATGTTACTGTCCTGTTCTCTGATGCCACTTTCTATCCAAAGCTCTCAAAGGCCTTTGCAGTCACTCCGAGGTCAGCCTTGGAACACCTTCCTGAAGTGGGGGAGTGTTGCCTGCGCGTGGTGGCCTGAGAAAGGCCTGGAAAGGCTGCCCAGGGAAGTAGTTGAGGTATTTAAAAGAAGGGTAGACATAGTGCTTAGAGCTATGGTTTAGTGATGGTTTTTGTCAGAGTTAGGTTGATGGTTGGACTAGATGATCTGAAAGGTCCCTTCCAACCTGGGCAATTCTGTGATTCTATGATTCTAGGAAAGAGTAAGAGTGTGTGAAAGAGCCAGGGGTAAAAACCCAGACGCCTTTCGCCTTGGCTGGTGCTGAGCCCACCCGTTTTCTGTGTGTTCTGTCCCTCTGCAGTGTCTGCCTTGGGCTGTGTGGACTCAGGAGAACACCTCTCTACACGGGATGAAGGATGCTGCAATTCCTCGCAGCTTGCTGCTGTGATGGAGATCGCCCAGCTGAAACCTGGGAGGGGTTAGTTCTGTTCCCAGGGCAGACTGATATAAATGAGATCTTTGAGACCAGGATTTCAGTTTCTCCTGCAGTTTAATGCCCCTTCCTCTCCCCCATCACACTCGGCACCTTTTGCTCCCGGGCAAACATTGCTACAGGAGTAAATTATTGCAAGCGTTGCGTGCGAAGGTTGCGGCGGAACTGGAAGCACCACTGCTGGGCTCTGGGTCGCTCCTGCCTTGTGACCGCAGGCAAAACCCTTCCTCTGCCGGCTCCACTGCCTGTGAGCAGGGATGATAATCCCTTACCTGCCAGGGAAGGAGCAGCTTTGGACCTGGAGTGGAAGGAGCTCCGTGGGCAGCTGCCCCCGGGGACCAGTCTTTCTCCAATACAAGTATATATGCTTAGGAGGGCGGTTTGGGGAGGCCTCGTCACTTCAGATTAGGCTGTAGCAGGCGTATCCTGTTTTCTTGGAAACGGAGGATTTTGTGGCCAGCTTTGTTAGAGAGGCATTGAAGATTTTTCTTTGTGTGCCTTTGCGTTTGAAGTTTACACACTGATAGCTGCGGGCTTTCTAGATGTTCTGGTTACACAGATTACACTTATTTTTAACCTTATTTTTATTAGACGTTTGTACCATGTGGTCCTGGCCAGCCCACAGGAAGGGCTAGAAACTTCATGTAGGAGGGATAACACTTCCTATCTCTGTGTAAATAGCAATTCCCCCCAGATGGGAAAAGCCAGCCCAGCTGTAGGGGAGGCTGGAGGCTCTGTTCCCACATATGGCAGCAGGATGAGGCTTTCCCACAGTGGGGACAGACCTTGCTCTCAGTAGCCAGAGCCCTACCACTGAGCTGCTGGGTAGCACAGCTCGCCCCTGGGCTCAGGAGAGATGCCGGTGGCAGGAGAGCTTCTCCAGGGAGCAGCGGTGAGGAGCAGCTGGTCGTTGGGAGCTGCGATGGAGCGGAGCTGGTGGAGAGGTGGGTGGCCGGCGTGGGGCGAGGGCTCAGGCCACGGAGCCACTCATGGAGGAGGAGGACACATCCCATGGGACATGCTCTGATGGGGTCCTGCAGTGAAGAACGCCAGGCAGTGAAAGCAATTGCTGCTGCGGGCTGGGGAAGAGCCGCTGTGCTGTGTGTACACCAACACGGGAAACCCCAAAGCCTGAACTCAGCAGGAGCATCGCTGCTGGCTTCAGCAATAGGAAAAGTTCCTCCTGCTCCCTGCCCCAGGGTTGCTGGAAGAGCTTGCAAATGTCCAAGGCGATTTAACGGTGTTGGTGCTTCTCCCTACCTGCTAGAAGACTAAAGAAGCACTCAGCCGTCACTTGTGCCTGGGAATCTGGGACCCACAGATCCAGAGACAAGAAGGTTGCACTGCTGATGGCTGTAGGTAATGACACATATTTGCTCGATTGCTTTATTTGTCTGGGGTCTCCAGGGATGCTGCTTATGAAACACGGAGAAGGTCCTGACTCAAAGACTTCGGTGCAAAGCCTGAGACAGCAGGCGATCGGAGCCATAGCAGAGCTCCAGGCAGAGAACGGCGTTGGTTTTACTGGTCAGGGTGGTGAAGGAGAATTTTAGGAAGAGATTTGATGCGGGAGAATAAGGTGGACAGAGAGGAGCTGGGCCTCATGCCATATCCCAGGGACGCTGCAGAGAAGCCAACGTCTGAGGGAGCATGGGCACAAACTTGAACATAGGAAGTTCCACCTAAACATGAGGAGGAACTTCTTTACTTTGAGGGTGGCAGAGCCCTGGCACAGGCTGCCCAGCGTGGTGGTGGAGTCTCCGTCGCTGGAGACATTCAAAAGCCACCTGGACGTGTTCCTGTGCCACCTGCTCTGGGTGACCCTGCTCTGGCAGGAAGGCTAGATGATTTCCAGAGGTCCCTTCCAGCCCCTGCCATTCTGTGATTCTGTGAGCAGCCTTTGGTGAGGAGAAGGATTCAGGGTCAGGATTGATGAGTTGTGCATGGAAGGGCTGGCACGGTCACTGGGAAGCATTCACAGTGGAAGATGAGGATGAAGAGTCACTTCTGATGTGAATGGATGTTGCCAGTCCCAACTTTGTTGTGATGGTGACAGAGAGCAGGTCAGTCACGGGCTCCATGGATTTGAAATGCTGGCCGAGGGAGGCCAGCCAGGTGTGAAAATGGCACTTCTTGCTGGAATGATTTTTTGCAGAAGCATTGGGCAGTCCAGCTGTGCTGCTGATGGGAGACCCTTTGTCATGGGGAGGGACGTGTCCATGGCACAGCATGCAGAGGACGTGCAGTCCGTGCCCAGGACTGGGGACGGACCCCAGTCATGTAAACCCTGGCAACACTGCCCAGCTTCTCGCAGCCACTCCAGTGATGGAGCAGAGGAGGTTTTCCCCCAGGGCCATGTCCCACCACATCTCCACGCTGGAGAGCCTCAGGGCTGATGGGCAGTGGTGGTGGGGTTGCTGTGATACCTGCAGGAATACCGGAAGTGTCTGGAAGGAACCTAAATATAAAATCCTCTTTAGAGGTACCTTTTTTCCCCGTGAGATGCCGTACAAACTCTCTTGACCATTAAGAAAGAAACTCTCAGCATCCCTCCATGGCTGTGGGTACCAGACACAGGGAAAAGGTCAGGGTTTGGCTCATAATCTGCCCAGAGCTGCTTTGTTTGGTACCAGGCCTTTTTCACAAACAGTATGCACAGACGCGCTCTCCTGAATTAAATGATAACTGAGGGGAAGAGAGAGAAAGAGGGCGTTTCAGCCGGGTGGGAGATTGATGGCAGGTCAGCGAGGCCAACAGAGGCAGGAAGGTTTCCGTATAAAGGGAGAGGAGCCCGTGGATGCTTGAAGCAAGGACTAATTCCACCCTAGCAGTGCCCTAGAAACTCTCCTGAGCACAGCCCGCAAAAGCATTTTGCTTTCCCAAATTTGGAAAAACAAACAGGAGTAAAATCTCTTTGCTGGGTTTTAATCTACTCGTCAGAGTTGCAAATTAGCTTTAGGTTTATGCAGTGTGTGTTTATTTGAACTGTAATCTCCAGTGTTCCCAAAGGCTTATCCAGACCAGATTTCTCGGCTCCTCTTGTCCACTTGCTGGGCTTTTTTTGCACGTGCAGCCACATTTTTCATGCTTGTGTTTTGCAGGGCTGGAGGGGTGGTCTGGGGGAACCTGCTACACAGGCCTTGGGCTGGTCCAGGCACTTCCCGCAGGGTTCGGATACTTTGGCTAACTCATTTTTCCCCCTGGCCTTGAAAGCTTGTTTCTATCACACCGGGATAATCGTATGCCGCCTTCTTACTGTTATACAGTTTTCTGCTGGATCTAGAAGTAATAGCAAGGGAGCCGAGAAGATTATACCCCACGTGGACTCTGGATGCTTTGTCTTGGGCAGGAGAGGCGCAGACTGTTTTCCTCGTCACCAGCACAGCCCTCGCCAAGTGTCTCGCCTCTGTGTGGCAAAGGGAAAGAACAAACAAACAAAAACTGACTGTAAAACTTGTAAGGCTTTGTCTGCCCAGCCCACGCTGCGCCCACACTGCGAGGGGCACAGTGCTGGTGGAAAGCCGGTGGGCAGAGGGGTGGCTCGGTGGGGCGAGGGCTCTGCCCGGCATCGAGGTGCTCCTTCTCCCCCCCGGGGGGGCTACTCTGCCGCGGGGGCTGAGCTGCGGGGGGGGCTCTGAGGGCCGAGCCCCGGAGGGATGCTGAGGTGATGTCGGGTGCTGTGGGTGACACCGGGGCGCCGGTGGGTACCAGGGGATGGGGAGCCCCGGGAGGGTGTGATACATCAGGGAGGCTGTGGAGCCCCGAGAGAGGGATGCTGAGCCCCGGAGAGGGGATGCAGGGCACCGGGGCAGGGAGGGATGTGGGGCACGGGGCAACGTGGAATCCCGGGCGATACGGAGTCCCGGGCCATGCAGAGCAGTGGGGGAATACTGGGACGCCGGGCGTGCGGAGCCGCCGTTGGAGGATGCGGAGACGCGGGGGGGTGCCGGGCCGCGGGGGTGCGGGGCACTGGAGGAATGCGGAGCCGTGGGGGGGTGGGGTGGGGTGGATGGGATGCGGAGCTCCGGGAGGTACTGGCCCCGGGGGAATGCAGGGCCCCGGGGGGTGCGGGGGGCCGGGCGGGTGCGGTGCGGTGCGGGCCCCCCGCTCCCCTCCCCTCCCCCGCCGTGCGGCGCGGCGGGCGTGGGGCGGCGGAGGAGGAGGAGGAGGAGGGGCTGCCCAGCACGGGCAGGGTTAAAGCGCCATGTAACCGGAGCGCGGGGCTGTCGGGGGCCGGCCGGGGTGCGGGAGGCGGCGGCGAGCGGCGGCGCGGCCCCGCTGGACGGCGCGTCCCGCCGCGGCGCAGGTGAGCGCGGGGCCGGGGACCGGGGACACCGAGGGGACCGGGGCCGCCGGGGCCGGAGCTGCGGCGCATCCTCGTGGGCGGCTTTGTTGTGAGCGGAGGCGGCGGCGGGGGACAATGGGGCGGGTGGAGAGGCGGCACCGGGCGCACCGGAGGGTGCTGCAGGAGCGCCCCGGCCCCGGCCGATCGGGCGGCCCCGCTCCCCGTTCCCCGGGGGAGTGGCGGCGCTCCGCCCCGGGGGCTCGGGGCAGCGGGAGGAGGGGGCGGCGGGCTCCGCCGCCACTTGTTGCCGGCGCTCGGCCACCGGGCGGGTTCGGGGGTTTTGGTGTGCCCGCAGCCCCCGGGCAGGGCTCCCTCCTGGTCGCGGCCGCTCCCTCCGGCTCCCGGCGCAACTTTCGGAGTTTTCCGCGGCCGCGTAGCCCGGGGGCGCGTCCCGGGGCTGTCACGGCGGGGTCGGGCCGGGTGCTGGGGACCCCCGGCGATGCCGGGACGGGCAGGGGAAACCGGGCAGGGGCAGCTCCCGGGGCCGCGGCGGGAGCACGGCAAACCCTCGGGGCCTCGGGTTGCCGTCGGTGAAACGGCAAGTGATGGCTTCGGGGCGGGGAGGGTTTGGGGAGGGCTGGGGTTACCCTGCCCGTGGCTCGGCGGGCCACGGGCAGCACCGCCCCCAAGCAGGGGGGCACGGGGAGGGCTTCCGGGAGCCCGGGATGGGGCGGCAGCGCTGCCGGGGCTGAACACCTTTGTTTTCGGTTCTTGGGTCGGAGAGCTGTCAGTGCATCTTGCTTTTTCTCTGTTCGCAGGAAAGCAGCTCCCGGCCGGCGCCTCGGGCGTGAAGTTTCACCGGGGCTGGGGACGGAGGGGAGGGGGCGGCCGGAGCCGGGGCGCGCTCAGCTGCCGGGCACCGGCCCAGCCGGCAGGTACCGACCCGGGGCGGATTTCGGTGGGGGGGGCTCTGCCGGCATCATCCTCCTCCCGAGCCGGGGGGATCCCAGGGGGAGCTCTGCCGGCATCCTCCTCCTTCCCACCGGAGGGGATCCCGGGGGGAGCTCTGCCGGCATCCTCCTCCTCCTCCCCATCCGGGGGGATCACGGGGGGAAGTCTAGTGGCATCTTCCTCCTCCCGAGCCCGGAAAGAAGCTCTGGTGGAGGAAGAGGCAGGGGAGGGAGAACATCGGAGAAAGAGAAATAAACTCCAGGGTGGCCCCAACGTGGGGCACAAGTCTCAGGAGTCACGAAGAGAGGAGCAGTGGGTGGACACCCAGGTCGAGCGCTGGTCCTGAGGCTCTTGCTGATGCTGCACCGACCTCCCTCGGAAAGGGGGCTGGAGAAGGAAGGGGGCTGAAACATGCTACTCCTTCAGCAGGACTTCAATTTTCTCCCTCTGTCTCCAGTTTCCTAATTTTAAATGAAATGGGGGGGAATGAGCCAGGGTGCCCCAGGCCCCAGCTCTGGGGATGGCTGGAGGCTTGAGCCCTGCCGTACAGGGCTAGGAGGGGGGAGACGGGGACAGTCAGGTGTCATTATCATCGCTTTACGTCCTCTTGTGCAGGGGAAAGATGAAGCAGTAACCGCTCAGGACAGAGGACCTGCCACCGCTGAGCGAGACCCACCTGCGCGACGGCAGAGCCACTGCAGCCCCCAGCCCTGCCCGCAGCCGCACCAGCCCCGGCCCCTGCTCCACACCGGGCACGTCCCTGGGCAGGGGGCTCGGGAGAGCCAGCGTGGCTCATCTCAGCGGGACATGACCGAGATGAGCATGGTAAAGAGCCTAGAGCGGCTGGAGCAGCGGCTGGCTGTGATGGTGGCTGCCCAGGAGACTTCTCAGGCCTGGTCTTCACTGGGAGAGGAGGGGCCGGTTTGTTTTTTGTTTCTTTTCTTTCAACCGAGCTTTGCTGAAAGGCAGCGGGTGACCGTGCTGGAGCCTGGGGGTGGCCGCAAAGGGCTGCTGCGGTCCGGAGGGGGAGCGGAGCGGGGCAGGGGGGGCAGGAGAGGAAACAGGGGGAAAATGGAGGGAAGTGCCGGAGCGCGGGAGCGCGGAGAGGGGCCAGGCACAGGAAACGGGCAGGGGAGGGGAGAGCCTGCCCTTCTTAATGAGCATATCTGCCAAAATGGGCTCCCTTTCTTACTAAACTGCCAACCCAGCAACTCTTTTCTTCCCAGGATTAGAGGGAAATGTTCGGTTTGGGGAGAGTTAAAGGCCATTTGTGTGCGTGATAGCCCAGAGCCCTCGGAAGGAGCCAGCCTGGAGGGAGCGAGCCCCGGCCATTGGGGTCCTTTATTTCTTTTTGTTATTCAAACAGGGCTTGGGCGATGGCTGCCATCCCAGCCATCATGTAAAACGCTTCCCTCCAGCCTTTTGATATGCATGTCCCTGTCTGGAGGCAAAGTCCGGCTGTCTCCCCTGCGATCTCTCCACCTACTGGGGAAACGCACCTGATAAGGGCCAGCCTGTTTTCTCAAGAAGAAAAACTGAAAACAGCCCGAGCCAGGCTGGGGGAGCAGCCCCGGTCCCGGGGGGCAGCGGGGTGCGGAGGCACGGTCCTGCCGGGACCCCTCGCAGGTGAGCGCAGCCGCTCTGCCCGCTCCGGGGTAGCCAGCGAGCTCGGCCGGGCAGGGACCGGGAGCCTCTCTAAGCAGTTAATATTGTAGCATGGTCCTTAACCAGTTTGGCAAACCTTAAAGAAACTGGTATTGCAAAACTAGGGCGGGATCCGGAGTCAGCGGGTTCATTGTCTCGGTGGGGTATCGCTGCAGGGCACGTCCTGGGCACCAGGCGGTGTCGGGGCTGCCGCTAGCGCCAGTCTCTTGGGGAGCTTGGAGCATCGGAGCCGGAATTCTGCATTATTTCATTCTTCGTGGGTTCTTGTACGAAGCCTATGGCTGTAGTGCATGCCTGTATGTTTGCAGTGTGTTAAGCAGTGCAAACACTGCGGTGCTGTTTTTCTCCTCCTCCCGTGAGACAGAACATGTGAGGGGAGTGCTCTGTTTCTTATTATTTTTGTAATGCCCTGTGTGCACATGTTGGTGTGCGTTTCTGCGAGGGGAGGCGAGGACAAAGGGCTGAGCCTTCCTCCCGAGAAGGAGGTGGTGAGGCTTGCGAGTATGGTGGCTCCTGCGGGAGATCCTCGGTGGCTGGAGGGGCAACGGGCCGGACACCCCTCTTCAGCAGGCAGGACAGTCTGGAGCATGTGGCTTTATTGCTTGGTGCAAAAGGCAGCAGCAATAGGAGAAGGGATGGGAATTGCAGTCCCGCTGCCTCGGTGTAAGTTTTTGGGGAAGCGAGAGTTTAATTAGCTTTGCAGTTTGGGTCACGGTGTGATGCTCCCGTTCCCGCTTGCGTGTCAGAGGATGGTGACAGGATGTCCTCGAGTGATCTCGGGTGGTGCAGCTGGAGAAGTGCACAGAGCAAGCAGTGCGTATGCTCCTGCGTATGCACTGCTTGCTCCTGCACGTACGCTGCAGGCCCTGCCTGCACCTGGGGACCTGAAACGCCTGCGCTTACGCTGGGGCTTGTGGCCAGGTCCCACGGACCGTCAGAGCCCTGGTGTGGGAGTGTCCAGCTCTGCCAGGGAGCAGTTCCTTCCAAAGGGATAGCACTTTTTTTTTTTAACGCTTTATAACTGGATGATGTCGGAGCTCCCTGAGCACTCAGCAAAGCTGAGCGTGGCACATCGGGTGATCAGTCGTGGCCGTATGTCCCGGGGAGACCTGGCTGCTGTGTCACCCTCCGCTCTGCCTCCCCAGCGCAGTGGTGGCAGGGACACGCTCGCTCAATCGCCTGCTGTGTGCTGGCCATGCGGGGCACCTCTGGGGCTGAGAAAGGAGAAACCTTTTTGAGCTGCAAGTTTGAACCTCCCAGGCTCGGGCTCCCATCTCTGGCTCCCAAACAGGCTCCTGACAAAGGACCAAATGCAAAGGTCCTCTGAAGGTCCCAGCGGGGTTTTGAGGGTGCAGATGTTTTGCAGGGCTGGGAGGTGGCCATGCTTGCTCCTGTCCTCCCTGGATCCTAACGGCCTCACGCTGCCCCATCTCCCTCTCCCCAGCCTCTCCTCTGGGTCACCCTCGTGCCAAGAGAGCAGTGTATCCTCTCACACCTCCCTGTATGGATTCCTGAGTGAGATTTGCTATTTTTCGTGAGCTTCACTATTATTTTGTGAAATTGGCTATTTTTTGAGGCAGCGTCGCTCCTGGCTATGGTCGCTGCCCTTCTGCAGGATGGCTGGGGAGGGTGGAGCAGACCCCGGTGGAGCTGACCCGGCTGTGCTGCATCAGGACGTGTTTTTGCATCCGAGAGCATCCGGGGCCGGCGTGCACGGGGCCGGCATGCGGGACCAGCCGCCCGGGCCGGGGGCAGCCCAGCGAGTCTGGGCAGCTCCCAGGAATTGTTCGCCGGGTTCTGGGAGCAGATGTGCTGCAGCAGTGGGATTTCTGCACACAGCTGTAGGGGTTTAGGCAGCTTTAGACTCCCTCTGGTGCCGTTGCTCTCCCTCTCATCCCTTTGTTGAGGAGACGTGTCTTGGGGGGGGGAGGCAGGACGTGCACCCGGGGGCTCTGCCTGTGGAGGTGGGTGCACGGACACCTGTTTTCCTTCATGTTTGGATGTTACCAGGGTTTTAAGGCTGCCCTCGGCATCCAAAATATCAAACCCCGACTGGTCTTTGTTTGTCAGAGGTGCTGACAGATGATCTCAAAGCAGAAATCTCAATTGTTAGGGAAGCAGTTGGAGGCGATGCTGAGCGAGAGCGCCGGGGAGGGGGTGGCGGGGCTGGAGCTGGGGTCTTTTTAGGGCTGGGGGGTGTGTGTGTTGCTTTTGCTTCCTAACAGGGCGTTAGGTGGGTAAAGCCCTGCTTGCTCCTTAGTTTGTTGAGCTGAGCTACGTGCTCCTGAAATGACTGTGCTGGCGAAGGGGCAAGTTGCAGCACAGATCCATAGCCCAGCAATGAGGCAGCTTCTTTAGCGTAGCCCTGGGTGCCTCTGGGAGAGCCTGGGAGCTTCCACCTCCGAAAACAGGATGCAGGGAGGGCACCAGGGGGAGGGCAGAGGCATCTGGGTGCAGGCGAGGTGTGCTCCGCCTCTGCTGGGGGGACGCGTGGCCGGGCTTTATCTGCACAGCAGCAGCTCCTGGGGTGGGGGGACACTGGGGTGGGGCGACACTGGGGTGGGGGATGCCGACACTCTTTCCGCAGTCCCCGGGGTTGGGTGATGGTGGTGTGTGAGTGCAGCCAGGGCAGACCCCTGCCCTGCCCCTTTGCTCTCGGACTGGGGGTGGGGGGGAGCTGAGGCCAGGGCAGGGGGGCAGGAGGAGTTTTCTCCCTTTGGGAGAGTGTAACTCACTGCAGGCGCCAGGACTTTGCCCCCCGTGGCGAGCCGTCTGCCCTGTCCCACTGCTGCTGTAACAGCCCACCCACTGCTGGGTTTGCTGGGCAGCCGGAGCACAGTTGAGTCTGGTTCGTGGGGGGGTGGGATGTCCCCTGGTTTCTGCAAGGTGGCTGGGAAGTGCAGCTCCCCTCTGGACAGGGTCTCAAGCTGCAGCCGGGACCCCTCTGGCAGAGCCAGCCTGGGCCGGGCAGCACCGTGCCCAGGAGCACTCCATGGCGTATGGATGGCAGGGCTGGGCCAGTGCAGCCCCAGAGAAAAGCCCCGGCACTTCCCGAAGGACAAGCAGGTTGCAACTGGGGCCTCTGTTCACTGGAGCTGGTGGATATTCAGGGCCACCACATTTGTGGGGAGGTGTTGTCCAGGTGCCCGTTGGCTCCCGATACCATTCCAAATGCGTCTCCAGTTAGACCCCTCTGCTAAGGACATGAGAAGTTGTGGCTGGCTTGAAGAGCTTACTCTGGCTACTTTACCTTCCCTGGGGCTTTCTGCATGGCTAAATTTCCTTTCCATTCTGGCTTCCACAGGCAACCATGAAAAAGGACAAGAGCCATGACCGGGATGAGGCAGACTGCAGGGCAGAGCTGATCCTCATCAACGGGGACTGCACCAATCCCGCTAATGACACACCTGCCCTGCTTCTGGAGGCGAATGGGAAGCCCAGCGCTCCAGGTGAGTCTTGCCGTGCTGTGCCCGGGATGCTCCATGCCTGGGATGTGCAGGGATGCACGGGGACAGGGATCTCCCAGCCACCATCCCAAAGGGCTTCCCGGGAGCATCACAGCCGTGGCCGGGGTCACTCCATGACTCCACTGGGTTTCTGCTTTCTGGTGGCGCATCCAGGCCATGGTGACAGAAGCGGTTGTGGAAACGGGTGCCGCGCTGGGATGCTGGCTCTGCCCCTTGATGGTTTAACCCCCCTGGGGAGGAGGGAGGCGGGGAGCCGCCACATGCCCAAGGGTTGCTGCCGGCTGCATCACAGCTCCTGGGATGCTCTGGTCATAGTCCCCAAATGTCAGCTCTTGGGTTCATGAGGTCCTTGCTTTAAATGAACTGGTGACAGGCCCTGAATAGTGGGCTTTGAATGGTTTCCTTGTGCCTCTGAGCTTTCAGGAACAAAAAATTACGTAAGAAGGTCCCCACAAGTGCTATTAGAGTCCCTCCCAGTTTTGGGTGACCTGGGACTGCCAGTGTCAGCAGTACCATGATGGGGAGCCTTGGGGACACCGCTTGTCTTCAGCTCTTGGCCACATTTCTCCAAGATGAGGTTTCGTTTTTTTCAAATCGTGCCTTGCTGCTCAGAGCAGCCGCGGGCAGAGACGTGCAGGGACACGGCCGGGATGGCTCACGGAGCCTGAGGCTGCTCTGCCTTGTCCCTGCGCAGATGCTGGGGGCCTGGGGCTGCCGTCCCTGAAGAACAACAAGAGGGTCAGCAAGGGAGACCTCTCCAAGGAGGACCTGTCCTGGCCGCTTGCTCTCGCAGGGGCGCAGGAGGTAAGTGCTCGCCAAGGCTGCTGTAAGACCTCGCTGCCCGGGGGGCTTTGTGGGCTGTTGGTGGGGGGCAGCTGGTTCCTGGGATACCCGACTATTCCCCTCTGGGGCAGCTCTTCCTCTTGGTGCTGGGGGAACAGTCCAATGGCAGACGCAATATTAATTTACAAGCATAATATTTGTTTTAAATTCCTGATTTACATTATGTCGGCAGCAGCAGGAGGGTATGGTGCGTGATGCAGTGATGCCCACTACATGTTGCAGCAGTCTAATAATTATTATGCTGATGTTTTCTTTAAAAAGGCTTGGCTGTACTGATGGACCAAAGCATCTCGTGTCTCCCATTCTCAGGGTGGCCTGCTTTTAGCTGCTGTGGGGCTGGATCCCAGTTTTGCCCCCCCTCCTTTTGTTGACTAGGTTGACAAACCTCCAGGGTCTGGAAGCATTTTTGCCTTCTGGCTTTATTGTTTTGACTTTGAAATGAAACCCCAAGGTTGGAGATCTGCCTGTGATGAGGCAGCTTCCAAAAGAAAGAGCCATAAATCCAACCGGGGTGAAAATTCTGCTTTCCCACTACGTTCGGTTCGGGGGCTCTTCACTTGCAAAATCTCATTTCGTTTTGAAACTCTTGTTATGCCGGATGCAGGAAACATGCCTGGGTTAGACTGATTGTAAACTGCGGCTGCTGAAGCCGCAGGGGAAAGGCTGCCCTGGGTGCCTCTGCGGGGCCAGGCTGTTAGGGGGGAGAGCACCCACGCCTGTGTGAGAGCACCCACGCATGTGTGAGTAGGGTGCCGTGCCTGGGACGGCTGCTCTGCCGGGGCTTGTGGCTTTTCTGGTGGCTGGTCCTCCCGGCTGCTGGCTCCCGCTGGTCTCAGTCGCACAGCCATGGCTGTAGCTGCGAGGAGGGGAGGGTATAGGAGGGTATAGTGGAGGATGCACATGAGAGCTGGAAACAAAAGTTGTTGTAAGCAGCTGCTGGTGGGATGCTGCCCCCCTGCAGGGTGCTGGGGGCTGCAGCAGTGCGTGCTCCTGAGCATGGCTGTGCAGCCCAGCAGAGACGCTGTGAAGTGCACGGTCACACCAAGGGGCTCAGCCTGGGTCCTGCTCCTGCAGCCATCTGCGCTCCTCTTGCCTTCTCCGTGCTCCCAGCCCTGGGGCTCTGGTGCTGCTAGTGCCCAGCCCTGAGGAGCAGGGGCTGTGCCTGTCCCCAGCATGCTGCTGGCATGGGGAAGGCATCCGTGCCACAGCACTTCTCTGTTCTGGTTGCAGGTGCGGCCCCGGGGCAGCGCCGGTTGGGAGAGCAGCCTCAGGCAGAAGCCCCCCGTCCGCCTCATCTTCCAGGCAGGGCAGACCCGGCACGAGATGAAGATCAAGGAAACGAACAGCGTGGAGAGTCTCAGGGACCTGCCAGCTCCCCTGCGGGTGAGGGTCTGCGTGGGGCCAGGGCTTCCCTGGGGCTCTGGAGACCTTCACTTCTGCTGTGCCCTGGCCAAGTGGCTTCAGACATGTTGTGGCCTCTGCCTGCTTCAGTTTCCCCTGTGAAGTGGGGGTGTGTGTGCTGTTGCTTGCCCCTGCTATGAACAGGGTGCTTTGAACACCTTCAGGTGAATTGAGGAGAGGAAAAGGGAAGAAAGCAAACGGTGCACCGTTTTCTATGTGTCTTGCAAGTAAAAGCAGAGCAGTTCTCCCTCAAACGCCACAGTCCTGGGCCCTCTCCTCCGTTCCTGGCTGTGGTGGTGCCCCTCTCCCTGGCTCTCCCCCTCTGATCCCTGGCTGAGGGGCTGGGGGTGATGTGGGGCAGGTCTCTGCTCCCCTCCTCCCCTCTCCCCGCCTTCCTACCACTCTCACACTCTGCTCCCTCCGCTGCGCAGAGCTCCAAGCGGCGCTCGACCACGTCCATCCCCGTGACCACCATCGACCTGACGGAGGAGGACTCCCGGGACTCATCCCGGAGCAGCAGCACCCTCTCCGGCAGCAGCTCCCAGGAAGGGCAGAATGGCTCTGCCGAGCTGGGGGCCGAGGAGCCGGAGAGCAGAGACGCGGGGATGGCGCTGGAGTACCAGGTATGGAGGGGCCAAACTCTGCTCGGGCACTGGAATCCTGCGCCTGGGACGGTGCGGGGCGAGGAGGAACCTTCCTGGCTTGTCCCAAGCCTGCAGGCGAGGGGACCTTCTGGAAACCTCACTGCTGCTTCTCCCGCCTCCTCTTCCCTGCCTGCCCTTCCCTGTGTGTCCGGGGTGCGATGGTGCCGGGCTGTCCCTGTCCATCGGGCAGCGGGGTTGATGCTGCTCCGGGGGCACCCTGCTGCAGATGGTCAGCGTGTGGGGACCAGCCCTGCTGAGCCCCTGCCTGTGCCACACGGGGGGCTGCCAAGCCTCCAAGGGCCCCCGAGGGACGCGTGCGCGGCACACGCCGGGCTGGCAGCCATGCCCGGCCCCGCCGAGACAGGCAGTTGCATGCGTAGAAAATGTTTCTGTCGGGGGGATGCTGGAGAGGAGCGAAGCTGCTGGAGCTGCAGAGGAGCGTGATTCAGTGCCTGCGGGCGTCAGGGCAGGGCCCGAGACTTGCAGGAATTGGGCAATTGCTTCTTGCTGCATAATTAGGTGCCTAATTGCAGAACAAAGCTGGGAGGGAGGGTTCTGCAGGCAGAGGGGACGGCTCCTGTGCGAGGTGCCTCCCTGGGCAGAGCACCGTGCCGGTGTGGCGCTGTCACACTGCCTGTTTGAGGCTCTTGGCATGGTCTCACCAAAATTCCCACCTTTTTCTTTTCTTTCTGTTTTTTCCCTGCCCTATTTTTTCTGCTCTCTCCTTGGGAAGAAGAGGAGGGTGGGTGCCCTCTCTCCTCTCCCTGGGGTGCAGCCAGATGAGCTGAGCTGTGAGCCCCATGAATGGGGGTTTCCACACACCAAGGAGCGACATCGTCTGCGCGGGGAGCCCAGGGAGCAACCTCTGTGCAAAGTCCTCCCTGCAGCCAGGCAGGACGCGTACCATCCCCTGCTGTGTTCCCCACGTCCCTCAGCCTGGGCTGTGCCTCGTGGCTCAGCAGCACCGTGCAGTGAGCTCAGGTCTCCTGGACAAACACGGCTGCGATGGCCGAGGGGATCGGGAGAGTCCGGCTGCACTCCCTGGACCTGCTGCCCTCCTGCCTTGCCCATCCCCATCCCGGGGCCGCTGCAAGCCCTCCTGTGGCAGCCGGAGCTTCCTAGCTGTTGGTTTGTGAGGGCAGGAAAAAGCTTCTCGGTGTTTGCAGAGACCCCGGGAGGGCAGGCAGGAGTGGGCACGCACAGGGTGCGGGTGCCAGGAGGGCTGTGCAGGACGGAGCACGCACCGTGCTCTGCGTGCCAGGCGCCGGGCTTGGCGTGGGGCTGCCGACGCACAGACCTTCGCGCCCAGCTCCTGCGTGGTGCAGGGCTGGCAGCCAGTGCTGCCGGGGGCGTGTTCGGCCATTTTTTTGAGGGAGGGGGTGCAGCTTTTATAGATCCTTGCACAGAAGTCCATGTGCGCTGCAGCGAGTGACGCGCGTGGCGTAGCAGCTCTGCGGGGCACCCCGCGGCCGTTCCCCCACGTGGGCGCTCGGATAAAGCGGGGAGTTTGTGCTTTTGGCTGATCTGTGTTGTCCTCTTCTGCGTGCAGGATGGGAAAGAATTTGGAATTGGGGAGCTCGTCTGGGGAAAGATCAAAGGTTTCTCCTGGTGGCCTGCGATCGTCGTCTCCTACAGAGCCACGGCCAAGCGCCAGGCTGTCTCGGGCATGCGGTGGGTGCAGTGGTTCGGAGATGGGAAGTTCTCTGAGGTAAGCTTGCTGCCTGCGCCTGATTTCACCCAGGCTGAAATCCCCTCCCCTGCACATTTCGGCCGTCTGTCCCATTCCTGGGGCTGCCTCCGGGCTGCGTGTGCCCAACTGCGGCCTCCCTGGGGAGGGACCCTGGTGTTTGGCATAGTCAGGCTCTGGCATGCTCTCGTGGCTCTAGTGACTATAACTAGTGCCTGGTCACCATAGGTTGGTGACAGAATCCGGCAACAGGGATGTCTCTCCATCCCCTTCGCAGGGTTTTGTCCAAGCCCTGGTCTCTAGGGCTGCCCCCATTGCACCCTGCCTGGTGAGGGATGCCCTCTCGGAGCCCCATCACCCCTTGGCCATCCTGCGCCTCCCCTGGACTGCAGACGGGAGGGAGGGAAGCGCTGGGAGGGAAGCGCTGTGCCGGGTGCCCGTGCTGCGCCGGCTCTGCCGGCAGAGGTGTGGTGCCAGCAGAGGGTGCAAAACACCCGTCCTAGTCGCGAGTGCGATGCTGCCGCCTCTGCTTTCCTCCCTCTGCTGTTTGTCGCCCTCTGCAAAGCTGACGCTGGGTTTCCTTGCCCGGCTGCATGGTCCAGACAAAGCCCCGGCATGGCTGCAGCCTGGTGCCCTTGGCTGCGGCGTGAGAGCCATGCTGGGAGCTGCTGTGCTGCAGGGATGGGTCTGCGATTCGGGGGGCACGGTGCCGTGGGGGACACAGCCCAAGCAAGGCATGCCTGTGCCCCTGTGCCTGCAGGTAAGCTTTTGTCGCTCTCTCCCAGGTTTCTGCAGACAAGCTGGTGGGACTGATGGCCTTTAGGCAGCATTTCAATTCTTCCACGTTTAATAAGCTGGTCTCCTACCGACGAGCCATATACCATGCCCTGGAGGTAACTGCGGAGCAGAGCTGGGGTTGGATGGATGAGGTGCAAAGTGAAGTGGCTGGGCTCCGTGGGGGGCAGTGGGATGCAGGGAGGGACAGGCTGTGCTCCAGGCGGTGGGTGCCGCTGAGCCAGTGAAGGAAAGGCTTTGCAGGGGCAGGAGAAGGTGTCCCAGCCGGGAAGCTGGATGTCTGCTCAGCCCCAGGCACCTGCAGAGCTCGGGCAGCGTGTGGGGAGGTGGCTGGGGCTGGGGCTTCCCCGCTCTGCCCCTCTGCACATTGCTCTGCTTTGCATCTGGGAGTGGTTCTGGATAATGCCTGCGGATCACCTTGAGAGAGATCAGTGCAGGAGCTCCTACCGCAGTCCAGAATTAATCATTTCCCCCGTCTGCTGGGGTGATGTGGACAGATGTCTGTAGGAAAACCCTCCTTTCTCTGTTGGGACTATTTCCAAGTGCAGCCATGGGGCCAAACCCTGCTTATCCCGGGAGATTCACGAGTAGTTGCTGCTGCTTCAGGGTCTCTGCTCCAAAAACAACCCTGGGGCCAGGCTCCCTCTGGGGACTCTGGTGTGGCAGCATTGTGGTTGAAGGCACTGTCACACTGCCAGGAGGTGTCCTGGGCTGGTGCTGGATGCCCTTTGCAGTCGGGGCCGGCACTGAGCACCCCATGGGTCTGATACCCATCCAGGGGAGGCATCACGCTCCGGGTTACGGTGCTGCAAACCCACAGGCACCTCTTCTGCCTTTACTTTTCTTGCCGGGTAGCCAAGTCTGGGCGAGAGCTGGGGCTGGGCTGTCCCTGCTCCCAGCTGGGTTGGGGCTGGTGGGGGACAGACGGGCTCCTTGCAGGGAGGGGAGGCACAGGAGTGCAGCCGAGGGTACACCCTATGCCGGAATCCAGCAGCTGCCGCTGAGCCGGGGACGCCGAGCCCTGCACACGTGTGTTTGTGGTGGAGAGGGCGCCTGGGACCTGGCGGGCATGTGGGCCATGCTCATTGCAGCTGGGGACAAGCCCCGGTCACCCTGGCCCACGCCGTCCCTCTTCTCTCGGCAGGTTGCCCGGAGCCGGTCGGGGAAGACATTTTCATCCGCCCCCGGGGAGTCCCTGGAGGAGCAGCTGAAGCCCATGATCGACTGGGCGCTCACCGGCTTCAAGCCCTTGGGTCTCAAGGGACTACGACCGCCCAAAGCCTCAGGTGAGGTGGTGGCGTGAGCTGGGCATGGGGCTGGCGGTTGGTCCCGGCTGCACCTGCTCGCCCTCTGCAGTGGCCATGCTGGCCTGCTGCTGAGGTGGCCCTGGGGCTCCACACTGGCGTCCCCCACAGCAGCATCACAAAATGCCAGAGTAAAGCACCCTCAAAGCCATTGCTCTTGGAAGTCACGACCTAGCTGAGCCTCAAGCCATGCATGGGGAGCCTGGGCGGTCAGAAAGAGCTCTGCTTTTGTCTGGGATGGGGCCTGGCTGGGCTTGGCAGGAGATGTCCCCCCGTGCCCTGGGGAGCTCCTGGTGCTGGAGGCTCATCCCCAGGGAGTCACCTTTCCCTTGCAGAGAACGGGGCCCTGAGGAACGGGACTGAGGAGGTCCTGTCCCTCGAGCAGTGTCCCCCCACCAAGAGGCTGAAGACCAACCCCTGCAACAACAACAAGGAGCAGCGAGTGGAAGAGGACCAGACCCGAGGTAACAGGCAGCGAGAGCTGGGGAGCAGCATGGCCTGGGCCATGCATCCTGAAAAGCACTGGGAAACATCTCTGGGAAAGGGCTCGCATCTACACAGGGGCCATGAGCTTCGATTCCGAAGAAAAAAGCTTTTTGTTGCTCATTTGTGCCTTATAAGACACCAGCAAACCCAACTGCAAGACATGGCACCACAAGCTGGGCTCCATTATTTGCTCAGCTTGGAAATGATCTGTGTGTTGCTACTTTAAACTCTAGCTCTAATATCTCAAGCCGTGAAAGGACATGGGTTTCGCACCAAAATTTCTAATGTGCCCGTGGCCTGCCTTCTGGAGCACCTCTCCTCAGAAGGCAGGCTGAGCGAGTTCTGCCCGGAGAGGAGGCTCTGGATAGACCTTATAGCCACTTTCCAGGATCTGAAGGGTGCCTACAAGAAAGCTGGAGAGGGACTTTTTAAACGGGCATGCAGTGATAGGACATGGCTAATGGCTTCAAAATGGAAGAGAGTAGATTGAGATTAGATATCGGGAAGAAACTTTTCACTCTGAGGGTGGTGAGCCCCTGGCCCAGGTTGCCCAGAGAAGCTGTGGCTGCCCCATCCCTGGAGGGGTTCAAGGCCAGGCTGGACGGGGCTTGGAGCAACCTGAGCTGGTGGTTGGTGTCCCTGCCCAGGGCAGGGGGTTGGAACTAGATGATCTTTAAGGTCCCTTTCAACCTAACCATTCTATGATTCTGTGATTCTCTGTGCAAAGAAAGCTGTAGCAGTTTTAATGCAAGAAATCAGGCGTCTCTAAGTAGAGTGCATTTAAAGTTTGCTACATAAGGAATGATAAATCTCTCTTTTTCTTTTTAATTTTATAAAGAGCAAATGGTTTCTGAAGTTACGAACAACAGCGGGAGTCTTGAAGGTAATCGATTGCCCCGTCTCTCTTGGGAAAAGGTGTGGGGCTGGTGCAGGTGCAGGCAGCACTAGGCAAAGATGGTGGGTCCCTTCTTAACTGCACCCTGTAGGAAGGGGGAGAGCGCTGTGATCGCAGATTGCTGGGAGCTGCAGCTGCGTCTGGACCTGCACGGGCTCAGGCGAGAGTCTCCAGCCTCCACAGCCCGCCGTGGGGTGGAGGTGTGGGGTTTGCGCTTCCGCGTGGGGTTCCCTACCCCGGGGTGAGCGGAGCTCTCTCTGTCACACAGACAGCTGTTTGTCCTGCGGGAGGAGAAACCCCGCCACCTTCCACCCGCTGTTCGAGGGGGGCCTCTGCCAGACGTGCAGGGTAAGTGCCGCCGTGCCGGGGCTGAGCCTGGGGCAGGAGGATGGGCTGCCGAGTCCAGCCCCGCTGCAGCCGGCGCTGCCGGGACAGGAGGGGTGACTGTGCCGGGTCCTGTATCCACCACGGGGCTGTCCCTCGGCATGTTCTCTCCACTTGCAGCACCGAGGATGTGCCTCTCCGAGCTCTCAGGGTGCACCAGGGACGAAGCAAAGCTATGTTCCCTCTTCACCCTCTGAGCACAGATCCTGATCCTCCGTCCTTCTCTCCTCCCGCTTGTCCTTTCGCTAGGATAGATTCCTGGAGCTCTTCTACATGTATGACGAAGACGGCTACCAGTCCTACTGCACTGTCTGCTGCGAAGGCAAGGAGCTGCTGCTCTGCAGCAATGCCAGCTGCTGCAGGTGGGCCCCGTCTCTGCTCCTCGTCTCTGCTCCTCTGTCCCAGCTCACAGCGGAGCTCCTGGGGAGCCACAGGGAAGCAGGGTCGTACGTGGGGCTGGGCAGGATAGTCCAGGGGTCTAGTGGGAGGTGTCCCTGCCCATGGCAGGGGGGTTGGAACAAGATGATCTTTAAGGTCCCTTCCAACCCAAACTATTCTATAATTCTATGATGCTCATAGAATTGTTGGATTCTCTCTCAATGGAGGAGGCAGGAGCTTTACCTGGGTCACCAGTTTGTGTTTGCAGCCTTAAAAACCAAGATACTGCATGGAACAACATCCTACAGGATGGGGTGGGGCTCTGGTGCATGGCAGAGGAGACGCCAGGAGAGGCTGGGGTGATGCAGAGGGGTTTCTGGAGGTGACGGGCACGAGGTGTTGTGATTTGGGCAGGTGCTTCTGTGTGGAGTGTCTGGAGGTGTTGGTGGGGCGAGGGACGTCAGCCAAGGCAAAAGAGCAGGAGCCCTGGAATTGCTACATGTGCCAGCCCCAGAGGAGCTACGGGGTGCTGCAGCGCCGGCAGGACTGGAACACTCGCCTGCAGGACTTCTTCACCAGCGACAAGGGACAGGAATACGTAAGGGCTGCGGGCAGGCAAGCCCAGCGCACTAGGCTGTCGGGGAGAGGGCTGCAGAGGGCAAGGCGAACAGCTGAAAATTCCTTGGCTGTCTGCCTTGGTCTCACTCATCCACCCTCTCCAGGGGTGTTGGGCTCTTGGCCCTGCAGATGCTCCCCCGAAAGTGGAGGCGATGCCTGTAGAGCCAAAGGTTTGGCCTCACAGAGCATCACAGCACTGCCAAAGCTGGGGCTTCATTGCTGTCCTTTCATTGCAGGCTGCACCCAAAATCTACCCAACGGTCCCACCAGCGAAGAGGAGACCTATTCGAGTGCTATCTTTGTTTGATGGCATTGCAACAGGTGAGGCGTTGGAAGAGCACCGTCCTGGTGGCTTACAGCACTGGATGTCAGGGATGAATAGTTTAATGGACTCAAACTTGTCTCTGAAAGCTTGGTGGGGAGAACAGGATGAAGGGCAGGGGCATCCCCATCAGAAGGGGATGAGGGAAGGGGCTCCCATTCCTGATGGACAGGGCTGTGGAGGAGGGAGGGATGGAGAGATGGAGAGAGGGCATGGGAATTTTGCTCACAGAGGTTCCTGCTGCACTGAGTGTGGTCTCAGGTAGCTGGTTTCACTGAGAAGCAAGAGCTGTGGGCGTGCTGGTAACCGGGTCTCTGGTGAAGAAATGCCTGAGGGCGACTGATTTGACTCAGTTCACTCAGCTCTGGAGTTCTGCTTTCTGGGAGCAAACCTGCCTGGAGAAACGAGTCAAAAAATAGGTTGCTCATCCAGAAGTCCTGTTTGACTGCACCCACCTAGGACATGCAAGAGTGGCCACATCGAGCATCTGTGCTGATGAAGGAGACTGGGAGACTAAAGAGAGCACTGCAACCTCAGACCTCTGTCCCTTGGCAGGGTACCTGGTGCTGAAGGACTTGGGCATCCAAGTGGAGAAGTACATCGCCTCGGAGATCTGCGAAGACCCCATTGCTGTGGGCACCATGCAGCATGAGAGCAACATCACCTATGTGCACGATGTCAGGAACATAACCAAGAGAAATGTGAGCACCGCTTCTGCGGGCGGGCCGGGGAACGTGTCCCCATGACCGCGTGGGTCTCACGCCACCAGCCCTGGGAAGGGCTTGCCCCCTGCCCTGCTGTGGAGGAGAGACCTGCTTACATGGCATTTCCTAACTGTGTCTGTCTGTTCACTCTAGATCGAGGAGTGGGGTCCCTTTGACCTGGTGATCGGTGGAAGCCCCTGTAATGACCTCTCCCTTGTGAATCCGGCCAGGAAGGGGCTGTACGGTAAGGCTGCTTTGCCTCTGCAGGGCTGGGTACCCCCGGGGTGTTCCCGAGGTGTGGAGCCACCTTGAAGTTCAGAGAAGTTGGTTCAGCCCCAGTCTGCATTGGTGGTGGCTTCTCTCTGACCTACAAACCATGGGATGGCATCTGCAAAGCACAGGCTGTCTCCATGCCAATCACGGTGGGGAGGGCAGCCAGGACCCCCAGAGCTGTGCCCCCTGTGCCACAGCTGGTCCCAACCTGCTGCTCCCGTTTTGTCCCTTGTAGAAGGAACCGGGAGGCTGTTCTTCGAATTTTACCACCTGCTCAACTACGCCCGTCCCAAGGCGGGAGAGGAGCGCCCCTTCTTCTGGATGTTCGAGAACGTGGTGGCCATGAGGGTCAATGACAAGAGGGACATTTCTCGGTTTCTGGAGGTAGGGATTGCCACCGTCTTCGGGAAAGGCGTCAGAGCAGGAGACACTTGGGCTGTGCAAGGTGTGCTGAGGCTGTGAAGGTCTGGCTGTGGTTTGTTATGTCCCCAGCGCTGGAAAGCCCCTTGCCTGATGCACGCACCAGGAGTCAGCTGTTTAGTCTTGGCTCGGGATCCCCTCTGGCTTTCAGGAGGTTAACCCCAGGCACTAGTTCTCTGCGGGAGGGTTTTTGCCAGCCTTGCAGAAAGCATCTGTTCAGAGCAATGCCTGCCTTTCTAGGGAGGTCAGGGACTGGAAAGGATTTTTAACTCTGTGGTAGCCAAGATGGGCTGTGGGTCAGCAGGAACCCCCGTATGTAGAAGCTCCATTGGAGGCTGACAGCCCTGATCCTGTCCCAGAGAAATCAGCACTGAAGCGTGCTGTGATTTTCATTAGCTCCTGGCCACAGCTGTGGCGTGGTAGCCCATGTGGCCAACCTGACCGTGCTCTGGGGTGGAACAAGGGTTTGTTGGGGCTACATCCTGAGGACGATTTGCTGAAGATTTTTAAGTTCCTGCAGTACAGCAGAGAAGGGCTTGGCGTGCAGGAGATGGCTGAGCCCGCACCTCCTCTTAACTTTTATTCCCCCCCCTCTCATGGCCTGCAGTGTAACCCGGTTATGATTGATGCTATCAAGATATCAGCTGCCCACCGAGCACGCTATTTCTGGGGCAACCTTCCGGGGATGAACAGGTAATCAAACGATCGCTGGCGTTTTGTTTTGTTTTGTGGTGCTTGCGTGGTTGGTCTTTCCTCCTTGGCCCTAAGCCCAGCTCCTGGGAGCTGAAGAGCTGCAGCTCCCCTACGGTGCAGTTTCCCTGCGGCGATGTGCACATGATAACGCCGTTGTTAATGAGCAAAGATGAGACTGTGGGAAAAGCGTAGCAGCGTCCTCTGCCCCCGGACCTGAAGCCCGTGGAGGGAAGAGAGACAGGGCTTGCGCAGGGTGCTGCGTGGCGTGTCTGGCTTGTGGATGTCCATGTGCACCAGCCTGTTTGAGACCCAGGCTGATGTGGGGTGCTCTGTGGTAGTCCCATGCCCCGGTCAGTGCCGTGTAGGGGTTTGCTGGAGGTGAACCCGAGCAGCCGCCTGGGCTGGGGACACTCAGCCCGGTATGGCATTGTGGGGAAGCTCACACTATGGCAGGTGGGGGCAAAGCACGACCGTGCTCCTCCAAACTTTGTTCGTGCCTCGTAGCACCCCAAATTCACAGCAAAACACAACAGAAGGACTTGGAGTAGAGTAAAACCCAATTGCTCGCAGACCCTGCACACCAAATACTTCTAGCAACAAAACCTGGAGTTTTCACCCAGCCAAAGTCTCGGCCAATAAACACAGACCGGTTTTAAATATTTTTGCTTGTTTATATTTAAGTTGCCAGTATTTGTTGGAGTTAAAAATAATTAAAGCTGAGCTAGAGGCATGTAGGTATTTGAAAGTGAAATAGCAATTACCAAGCCTTTGTCGTGTCATGCCATTTAAATGACACCAGAACTTTCATCTGGTTGTAATGAGGCGGAAGAGCTGGAAGCGCCCGACGTGGGTGACTCAGAGCCATCTCCATGAAGTAGCCCAGGGCGATGCTTGCAGAGGTGCCTTGCTGAGCAGAGGCAGGCAGGATGGCACGGGCACAGGGCTCCTCCGAAAGCGCCACTGGGGAAAGTGGGTTGGCAGTGCCCGGCCCCGTTAGGAACAGCTAATGAGCGAGGACGGTGATACTGTTCAGGATGTACAGGGCTCTGACCGTGCTGGGGAGCAGAGTGCCCTTCCCGTAGGAGACTCCCGAAGCTTCTGGCCTTGCAGGGTGGATCAGGAAGGGAGCTGCCCTGGGAAAAGGGATCCTGCGCCCGTCCTGGGAGGCTCTGCTCTGGTCTGGTGTGTGCTGGAGCAGGCGGGAGCTGTGAGTTTATGGTAAATGACCTCTGACAACTTGGTGGTTGCTGAGAGAGTGATGAGTTGACCTTGGCCAAGCTGGAGAGGCTGCATGAGGACTTGACACGCAGAGCTGGGAGGAGGAATTTTCTATTGTCTTTAGATATTTAGTGTTTGCTTTTTACTCCCCTGTATTCAGTGCTAGTGCTGATTCCCGGCTGAGAGAATATTGGTGGCTCTTCTGTTTTGCTTTTCCTTTTATTTTCCTAATCCAATTTTAAAATGGAGCCAGCATGCCGGGGTCTTAATCCCTGCCAGCATCTCCCTTTAACTGGGAAATCTGAGCTCTGCTGGGGTGCGTTCCCAGGGGATCGGTTGCTGGGTGTGCTGGTGGCAGTGGGCTGGGACCCTGCTGCAGCTCACGGGGACAGCCGACAACTGCCTGGAGCAGCGACACTCCAGTATTTGACACTTCTGCTCCAGCCTTTGAGGCAGGCGATCTGCGCAGGTGGTGGGTATTTCAGTGGGGAAGCTGTGGTGGCTGTAGGAGATGCCAGTGGTGTGATGAACACATTATCGTTCTTCAGGAAAGCTCGTCACACTCACTGTTTCACCTGACAGGCTGCACGTCAGGGCACGTTGGTAAGACAGGAGTCCCTGTATTGCATCCTGGCTATGAGAAATTGTCTCTTAATTTCATCAAGACTCAAAACCTGAGATGGCAGTGACTGCCCAGGGCTGCTGCTCTCCTTGGGGTGTATATTTTGGGGTGTATGTCAACATCTCTTGTCCATCCTTCGGCTCACCCAGGGGCACCGGTGTTTCAGTACAGTGTATATCAGTGCAACTTAGTGGACTCCAGAGCTATAATAGAAATCTTTAGCATGGCTGGTGGTTAATTTTGGCTGTCCCCGGTGTCTGTAAATGCGGTGGTGCTGTGAGCTCCCGGAGCTGGGGCAGCTCGCTGTTCTCTGCCCGCAGGCGCGTCTGGGGCGGGAGGCTGTGCACATACTTGCCACGTATAGATTTCCACGGGCCAGCAGGTGCAGCGCGCGGTTCCTTCATTCCTGGCTTGACTCGCTGGGATGGATCGCATCCCAGCTGGCTCTGGGCACTTGGTCCCTGTCCGCACGTAGGTTAAGTCACATGGGGCAGATACACTTGCCCAGATATGCGTGGGATGATGTGCTGGGCTCCCCGTGTCCGTAGGAGCGAGGCCGTAGGAGGTGTGGGCGCTGCTCTGCTGCCACTGCCCTGGGGCGAGTCTGCCGCTGGCTCCGGGCAGAGCAGGAACGGCTGCGTTGCCTTTGCTGAGTGCTCTGAGGGCTTCGGGGGGAAAGCGATACGTATTTGCTCTGGGAAAGAAAACGGGGGAAGCGGCAGGGAGCACTGGCTGTTAGCAGTCGGGAGCTTCTGCCAAGCGAGACTGTAAAACAGGGGCTGGGGCTCAAGGGTGGGGGCCATGGGCTGGATGCGGGGATGGGTCAGAGGGATGCTGCGTCCTGGCCGTGGCCAGTGGGCACCGGGGGAGCGGGGCAGCCACCAAACCTCACTCCCCCATCTCCTGCCTCGGCTCCGCAGGATCTTTGGCTTCCCCCTCCACTACACGGACGTCTCCAACATTGGCCGCGGGGCTCGCCAGAAGCTGCTGGGAAGATCATGGAGCGTCCCCGTCATCCGGCACCTCTTTTCCCCGCTCAAGGATTACTTTGCCTGCGAATAGCAAGCCGAGCGTCCCTCGTCTCTCTGGTAAAGATGCACAGCTCCGCTGCCGTGGCGGGCGAGGGACGGGCACGGCTGCCGGACTCTGCCGTGGCACCATCCCTCCCCAGCCATGTGCCGCGGGAAGGCAGCCTGGCCCCGCAGGGAGAGCTGAGGAAATGTCTTTAACCAAAGAACCTGGCAGGGTAACTTTTCTTTAAAGGGACTAACGGCAGTGATCTGTAGAAAATGATGGACAAAAGAGCTTTAATTGCCCAGCGGAGGAAGCTCTATGCATAACTGATGAGATGAGAAGTCTCCTCCAGAGCATTAAATATTCCGTTTTAGCCTAGAGCTGGAAAGTCACAACTTGCTGAGCAGTAAGTGTGGAGGCAGCTGCCGGGGTGCTGCAGGCAAACTTGAAACTATAGCAAATTATTGCTTTTCCTAAACAAACAAAACCTCTCTTGAAGCAACTGCCAAAAATCCCCAAACTGTAGCAGCAGGTGTAAGGGAACCCTGGTCAGGTTACATACACTGAACATACAGGATTACAGAAACCAAATCTTTTTTTTATTTTTATTTTTAAGAATTTTTTGATAAACTTTAATTTTGTTGTTTAACGTCTATTGCTGCTTTAAGGCATTACATAAGAATGTGGAGATTCCTAGACCTGAATGTAGCTGAAACTGAACTGTGAGGTGATAGAGTTACTTTTCTAGCTAGAACTAAAGAAATATTGTTTTATACGTTTGGCTGTAGTTTACAAATACTCACTACTTCCTTTTTAAAGCATCTAAAACTTTTCCTTACATTTTAAAATCCTGCTGAGTGGTTTGAAAGCTTACACAGTAATCAGAGGAGGAATCGGGCTCCAGTGTCCATAAAGGAAAATGTTCTCTGAGCATTCATTTCCCGAATGAGTGCGGTGCATCGGCAGGAAGGACAGCGTAGTGGTCAATGTCATCTTCAAAATACAGCCCCCTAAAATGTCACGTACAGTGTCACGAACCCGAGCAGTATTGGCAGTGCGTTAGCTGTGGTGCAGGGGGTTCCTTGCAGGGAAAATCCCACCTGACCCCAGAAGGACCGCAGGGCTGTAGGGTCCGGGAGGGCGGCGCTGGCCTCACCCCGCACCCATCCTGCGGCGGCAGCGAGGTGGGAAAGCTGCTGCGGCCGGGGCCTGCATGTGTCCCCCTCCGCTGCAGGTCCTGGGGGTCCGCAGGGGCTGTATCTCTCCCTCCCTGCGTGCCCGTCTCCCTGTGTGTGACGTTGTGCGCAGAGTTGGGATGCTGCTGGTGCTCTTTACGTGCCCAGCCCTGGCCTGACGGTGCCCTGAGCGGTTCCTGGGGCCGCACCCCCAAACTGGGAGCTCCTGCTTGCTGCCACCGCTGTGTTCACTTTTGATTGCTCTCCTCTGCTCCCTAACTTTTCCAGAGTGATTATCTTGCTGTCCGTGAAGTCCTGGGCGCACTGTTCCCATGGCCAGCGTGTGGGCAGAGGCTCTCCCCCAGGTTTTCTGTAGCCACAGGGCTACTGTCCTGCCCAGCGTCTCCGGGGGACTCTTGACTCCAATGCACATTTCAATGCACTGAAACAACTCGTGACATATATGTACCCCTCGGTCCCTCCGTCCTCCCCTACCTCTGCTGTTCACTACAACCTGTCGCCTGGGTCTGGCAGAGCCCTTGGCTGCCTTCTCAAAATTAATCCTGTGCAAACCATGCGCCAACCCTCCGCCCGATGCCAGGCTGCCTCACGAGGTGTTGTACAGCATCAGTGGGAAATGAGAGCTTCCCTCCTCGCTCCTTCTACCTCTCTGACACATGGGGACCCCCTTGCCACCCCCGTCTCGGGCGGTGGAGGACGGCAGCCTCCCCAGAGGAGGGAGCCTCCCATTTTCCACTCTTCTTGGCGCGGAGCTGCTTGTGTGCAGCTTTCCACCTCATCCCCAGGCTCTGGGGACCGTCTTCTCTCCCTCTCCAACCCAAGGCTGCACTCGGGAATGGGCAGGAAGGGAAGCCCAGGTCGTTAAAAGGCTTTTTTCCCTTGATCCTGCTGGAGGTTACTCTTTAAAGTCTTCCCAAAGGGGTGACTTTACAGTCAAGTGACGCGCGGTTGAGCTGCACACTTAGTTAAGAAAATGCTGGAGAAAGCCAAGCGGTCTCCTCCGCATCACTGCTGGCATCTGCAATGCTCGGGGACAAGTAGCAGCCTCTCGCCACCTTTGTCACCTGACTGGGATGACAGCGGGGTGGGCTCTGCAGCTGCTGGAGGTGTTCGGGAAGCCTGGCATCGCCACCGCCCCGCCGGCTGGAGTTGGACCCCTCACCAACCTCCGACCCTTGTGCCCAGCTTGGACCCGAGTCACCTCACTAACTCCTCCGCCCAGCCCCAGCCGCAGTCCCCGCACGGAGCCCGAGGCCGGGGTGACGGCCGTCCTCCGCCTTGGGATCCTCCGATGGCTTGTATTTTTTCCAAACTGGGATAACAGGTAACCTCCACTCCATGGCATCTCTAATTTCGTACTCCGGATCTCGCATCCTTTCCTATCTCATCAAAAGAAAAATAAATAGAAGAGAATAAAAAAGGACTTGGGGAAAGTAAACAAAGATAAAAGGAATGAGAGTTGTCTTGTTTGATATGGATTGTAGTAGACAAGTCTTCCTTGAAATATTTTTCCCTGTAAGAGCTGCCTTTTATTCTGTGTTGTAAGGAGAGGTAGATTTCAGAAATGCCTTTTTAATACTTTTCAAAGGTTTCTAACTCTCCCTGGTGCTATTTTTTTAGGTTAAGGATTTTTGATGTCGAAAGTCTTGCGGGTTTTTATACGATCTTTTAAAAGCAAAAAAAAAAAAAAAAATAAACCGTGTTTTGTTGGAACACATTTCATATGCTTTTTGTCTGGGGAGTGCGCAAAACTCAAAAAAAAACCCTGTGCCTTGTCCACACCCTTTTTACTCAAAATTTTCGTGTGGGAAAGAAAGGGAATCCACGTCAACAGTTTACCATTTATCGCCGTCTCCATTAAAAAATAAAATAAAATAAAATCAGTATTTCTGTATGACCAGACAGTCCTAATTTAATAAATTCATTGCGTAAAAAGGGCGGGGGGGGGGGGGGGGAGGTGGTTTACAGAGGGATGAGTCTCACAAACGAGCCCCACCGCCCCTTCCTCGCTGCCCCTTGAGGCGACAGCAGGCCCGGGGACACCAGATGTGTGGCCCCAAGGCAGCCGGGCGCCCCCGCCGCAACCCGGCCGGGCCCCGACGCCCCGCCACAGCCCGGCCGGGCTGTGGCGGGGCGTCGGGGCCCGGCCGGGTTGCAGAGAGGGTGGGGAGTCGGGGCCTGGCCGGGCCCGGTGAGGCCTGAGGCGGCTCCGCCGCCATCGCGGTTCCTCGGGCCGCGGCCATGAGAGATGCCGCCGGCACGCGGCACGCCACCAGCGTGGGCGGGGCTAGCGCCGCCACCAATCGCAGGGCAGGTCGCGGCGCGGGGGGAGTGGGCGGAGCTTCGCCATAGCAACGCGAGCCCCCGCCCCTTAGCAACCGCGCCCCCCCCCCTCCCCCCCCCCCCCGCTTCCCCTCGCCGACGAGCGGCGCTCGCTCCCACCGTCGTGACGTGCGCGTGACGCCAGCGCGTAGCGTGCGAGTGACGTGATACCGGGCAGGCGGGCGGGGCCGGTTTGAACGCGGAGGAGACGGGGCGAGAGCGGGGCAGGTAACGGGCTGGGCCGCGGCGCTGAGGCGGCGGCGGGGATGGCGGCGGGGAGGCGGGCCCGGCCTCGGGGAGCGGCCAGGCGGGGCGGGGCGGGCCGGGGCCCGGCGAGCCGTGAGGAGACCGGCGTGAGGCCTGCAGGGCCGGGCCGCGCCGCGCCTGCCCCGGGCGCGCCCCTCCGCGGGTGCTCCCGGCGGAGAAGAGCGGCTGCTGCGGCGGGTGTGAGGAGGAAGGCGCGGGGGCGGCGGGGAGCGGGGCAGGCCCGGCCCGGCGGCAGCTGCACCGGGGCTTGGCGAGTGCGGCGGCTCCGCTTTGTGCCGGCGGGGCTGGGCGGGGACCGGCCGCTTGGTATTTCTCCCTGGAGAGATACCGTGGTCGGCCAGGAAGTATTACTGCCGTGCTCGGTTGGCGTGGATGAGAGGGATGAATAACTTGCTGCTGCTGTGAGTCCTTTCATCAAAGTTTCCATGTGAGTGACTTGGTTAATTTTTCTTCAAAAAGCACGAAACCGTGCCCTTTACAGTTGTGATGAAATAAGGTCCTCCCAGCTGTTAGCAGCAGACAGTTTCATCGTTTCCTGCGCATCGTGTTACGCTTGACTGTTGTGTCAGGAAGGCTCAAAAGGAAGCGTCTCCACTGCAGCCTGCACAGAAGCAATGAAAACGTGCAGCATTACCATTTGTGGTACTTAACACCTTTGGTTCTGTCTTTCAGAAAATGGCAGTTAATGTGTATTCTACTTCAGTGACTAGCGATAACTTGAGTCGGCATGACATGCTTGCGTGGATCAATGAGTCCCTGCAACTGACGCTGACAAAGATTGAACAGCTGTGCTCAGGTAAGGGGGCTCAGCCTGAGGGGAGTTACAAATTTGATGTGCACCCTAGTTCTGTAGAGATCCAGCTGTGCTGTGTGAACCGTCTGCGCTGGCCTTCTATTGCCATGCTGTTGGCTTAATTCCTGGTAGGAGCAGATTCTGTGTTATAATCTCTCTGTGGTTAGAGTTTTATTGAAATGGCAGTTAATAATGTAAGCATAATGAAAAGGTGTATTCTTCTGACTCACTGCAGCGTAGATGCAATAAGAAGAAATGGTTGTTAACGTGGAGAAAAGACTCTTAGGAGAAGGTGCTTTCCAATGAGAAATTAAGCATTTACTCTTGACGTATAGAGTAAGTCTTACAAGTGTAGTAACTAGCATAAATAAATGTGACTTCTTATGGAAGAGAACTACTAGGAGATTTGGGAGCTTGGGCAGAAGAAGCAGTGTGAGGAGGGCATACTGGTGACTCCCGGGTTCACCTTCAGGACTTTACAACTCCTTATGGTAAAGGACCATGTTGGTCTGTGTCACCCGAGCTTACTTTGACTTGAGCTGACTTTAGCACAGCTGAATCTCGGATAGAGCTGTAGGAAGAAAAGGGGAAGTGATTGTGGTACAGAAATGGAGTCAAGTGTCATCATACGGAGGAGTGTGTGTGTGGGAGGAGGCTTGTAGAAACGAATAAAAATAATAGTCTGTGGAGTAAGAGCTGAAAAAAACCCAAGGCTAAAAATGCCGCCTAGGTAAAAGATGGTGATTTGGATAACTGCAACAGGCAGGTGAAAGGGACTTGGTGAAAAGTGGAAGTGCAGCTCATGCAGTGAGTTTGAGATAAGGCTTTGCTCACAGAATGAGAGATGCAGAAATTGGAGGTGGAATAGAAGTTTAAAGTAAGTTTGGGACTGTCAGTATGGCCTTTGGCTGAGACTGTGGCAGAAACATTTACAAAGATTACAGAAAAATAGGGGACTTACAATAGACACCTGACAGGTACTTATAGTGGCTTTTGTCTAGTGAGATGGTGAGGGAAAACTGTAAGGAGGAAAGAACTAAAGATCTACAACTACGGAAATAAGGGAAATGGTAAGCATTGCCTGCTTTCAGATAGGCACTTTAAAAAACCTGCGGTGTGCAGCATTGATTTATGTGGCTGAGAACTTTTGCTTAGAATTGGTGTGAGTCTTGATTGCTGCGAGAGCTCTGTCTCTCAGAAGTGAGGATAATTAATACTGGCCCGGCAGAATTTCAGCTCACCTGTTTTCAGGAAAAGGCTGGGAGCTGTTATGTGTTGGGCGCTGAGTAATGTCCCTTTTCTGTGTCTGCAAAAATACTTCGTGCCTCTGCAGGTATGTAAGTGGCTTTCACTGTCTGTCATAGTCATGTGAAAACGGGAGTTTCCAAGCTTGCTTTGCTACCTTTGGCGAGGACAGTAGTGACAGCAACAATTTGAGGTTGCGTAAATGCACAAAAGATGACCTTTGCCTTACACTGTGATATCTCTCTTTTTTTTTTTTTTAATTGTGCTTATCTCTCAGACTACCAATAGTTAGAAAAAACCTGATCTCTAGCAAGTCATCTGTTTTTTGAGCTGGGCATTAGAGTTATTCAGCAAGTGAACTGAAAGACAGTGGAGATCAAGCAGCAAGATTTTTTTTATTTGCACCCATGGATGAGCAGCAATATTCTAGTAGCAGGTGAAAGTGGGAGCCCCAAAAGACCCGCAAAATATCTTGATAGAAAGCTAACAGTATAGGATTTACTGTTACCTGTAGTTGAGATGAATAGACTAGTTTAGGGCAATGCCATGATATATTACGAATTGGCCTTTAGATATCTCACAAAACCGTGTCATGTAGCTGTTTGATGTTTTAGGTTAAGGTTCTCGTTACTGTTCTTGTGCACTTAGTTCATTGATTTTGGTGGGGGGAATAATGCTCAGAATGTTGTGCTTGTATTTTCAGTGGCACACAGTTGCATATTGTCACTACAGAGCGAGGCTATTGTTTAAAAATAGCGGTTTTCTTTTAATGGGTGTGTATATTCTACAGAAACATTTTTTGGAAGCGGTTGTCTAATCTGTGTGGCTGAACTTGGTCCCTCTTTTGCTGTTACAGTAAGAGCTGAATTGAAGGACATGAAAGCTTTAAAATAAATAGAAAGAAACACTGTCTCATTTCAGTTCTTTAAGACTTGATTTAAATATAATCCATCTTAATTTAGCCTCTTACCTTGAAGGGCACCTTGAATTTTGTAGTAAGTAAGTGTATCATAATCATAATTTTAATAATCATAGAATGGTTAGAGTTGGAAGAGACCTTAAAGTTCCAACCCCCCTGCAGGGACACCTCCCACTCTACACCAGGTTGCTGAAAGCCCCATGATTAAATATAACTTTTGGCATAATTATTTTTCTAGTTTAGTTCTATTAGTGTTGATAAGAGGAGATTACATGCCTGTCAGACACATGTAACATCTCAGATCTGTACTGATATCCATGAAGAAAGGAAAGTCAAATTACTTGGTGGATTTTTTTTTTTTCTCTTGGAATTACAGAGGCAGTATTGCTCTTGTTCATGAGAGTTCAAGTCGTAAGACCAAAAGTTTAGTTCTGTAAGTTGCTTATGCTTATTTATGGCCTTGCTGAGCCAAAACTGGAGACTGAAGGTTCCTGCTTTCTTGCTTTTCTTGCCTCTAAGGTATTGCGTAGCTGAGGAATGAGTCAGGTCAGTTTGCTGATCTGACTGAAAAGTTACTTATGTAGGCTAGTGAGCTGACTTGATTCATCCTGGGATTTGTATTCTTTTTCTTTCGGCAGGTGCTGCATACTGTCAGTTTATGGACATGCTCTTCCCAGGTTCTGTAGCACTCAAGAAAGTGAAGTTTCAAGCAAAATTGGAACATGAGTACATTCAAAACTTCAAGGTTCTACAAGCAGGTTTTAAACGAATGGGTGTTGACAAAGTAAGCTGGGTTGTAACTGATTCTGTGTGGTCTTAATATCAAAGTAGAAAGAATGTACTTTCAAATTTAGAGCTGAATAGATCTGGGAACATAGTTTGCTTGTGGTTTGTAAATCTCAAAAATTTTGGGTTTGGTTTGCATTGGGGTTCTCACTTGATTTAGGGCAGTATCTGCTTTACTCCAGCTGAGGTTCGGTTTCCAGTTCTTAATGATGAAATGAATTTTTCCATTTTAATTCTGTGCAACTTAATGAGCACAAACTCATATTGAAATTTCTGTGAGGTAAGGTTTACTTGAGCTTCCTGTTTGAACCATCTTTGTACCAGGAGTGTTCCCATAACCTACTGGTGTGGTAGTCCTAAGGATTTCAAATTCGTCTTTACGAGCATATGTAATTTTAAGCTAGTGAAAATGAGATCTGTGAAAATACTCTTTCAGATTGTGTGATAATTATGCTTAGGGGTGATTTATCTAGGTCATAGTTACTGACAGTTTGGTATGACGCAGAACACTTCTGTGTTAAAGCTTTTACCTGTCTTTAAGAAGGTGTCTCATTCTGTGTTGGCTAGCAGCTTCAACGCACACTTAATCGGTCTTCTGCTTGGGGGAAGCAGCTTGTGTGGTACGTCCAGAACTGGACAGCCAGCCACGCTTTCAAATGCTGAATGAGCACGTAACGGTAATGGCTCCTGGCCTCTGCCAGGTCATGGATTCTGAGCTCAGTGCCGACAGACAAGACTTCACAATTTGCTGCATCTTTTTAATAATCTTCACTTGTACTCCTCATTCCAGAGAAACTGTAATTGTAATCTACTAAAAAGGTGATGTTTAGATGTGGTAGCAGTTCTGTGTGGTAGCAGTCTATGCAATTGGTCGACAGCTCTGGTTCAGGAAAGCTAGCACTGAATAAGCTACCTTCAAATTTACAGAAAGCAGTTTTGTGCTGACACTTGGTGTAGCAGAAACCTTGCTGCAGAATTATTTAAAATTATTTGGACCCTCCCAGTGAAAGCCTGATTTATTTTTAATTCAAATTATTAGCAAAAATCCTACTATTTGACATATAGTTATGTTCAAGGAGGATTTTCTCTAGACTGGACAAAGAATTACATTTGCATATCTTCTGAGTGCGCTAAGTTTAAAACTTTAGATAAAGAGAGAGAGAGAGGTTCTTTACCCTTAATATGAGTTTGACTTTTTGTTTTTTCCCCCCCTCCAGATTATTCCTGTGGACAAACTAGTGAAAGGAAAATTTCAGGACAACTTTGAATTTGTTCAGTGGTTCAAAAAATTTTTTGATGCAAACTATGATGGGAAGGAGTATGATCCTGTTGCTGCTCGACAAGGCCAAGAGACAGTAGCACCAAACCTTGTTGCTCCAGTTGTGAACAAACCCAAGAAATCTCTCAGTTCTAGCAGTGCAGGTAGAGAAAATAGTTAAAAGATTATCTAGATCATTAAAATCTCTGGGGAAAATAAGACTGGGTTGCTATTTAAAATTAGTGTGTGAAGTTATAGTATTTTGCATCTTGTTTCAGAGATGCTAGGCTTCAAACACTGAGTCATCCTGTAGTAACCAGTTATCTGGAAGCTACAGAAAGAACAATCTTCTCTAAAAGAGAAAATGGCAAGGATTGGTGCCAACACATGCCAAAAAAAAAAAAAGGACATGTCGCATGGAGTCAAGAAGAAGGAAGGAACCATATCTTCAATCTCTTACATGCCTAAGCATGTTTGGAAGGGGGATAGTACCTTTATAGGAGGAAGAAAGATGTTATGAGAGGAACTAACACTGAATTAAATCTTGCAGCCCCACAGAGGCCCATTGTTACACAGAGGACTGCAGCAAATCCAAAAGCTGGTACTGGAATGGTCAAAAAGGCTGCAGGAGACGATGAATCAGCAGGATTGATTGAGCAGGTGTGTTTACCAAAATGGCCCCGTGTACTGACCTGTGCTTTATAGATTTATGTGCAGATTTTCTTTTTAATAGCATGAAATGACTGGGTCAGGCAGATGGAAGAAAATGATCTGAATCCAGTGCACTCATTTAAAATAACTTAATTGGATGCCTTAATTATAATGGTCTTGCTTTCCTGATAGGAGCAAACCCTCTTCCTACGGTACATGAGCACCCAGACATTTAAACCTAGCATGTGCCATATCACACATAGCATTGTTTTTAAGTATTTCCACAGCTGTGTTGCAGCGATCACAGCATTCCAACTGAGCTATGAGCAGCTGCTCCTTCGCTGAAATACTGAGTGTAATGCAACTAAAAGCGCCATCAGCGGGAAAGTTGTCTTGAAAGAATGCATTCGCAAAGGAAACTGCAGGCAGTTAGTGTTTTACCAATTTCATGTAATAAGCCTTTGGAATTTGCAAGTGACATTGCATGTGTTGGACTGGGTGTTTGTTGTGGCAATAATATTACAACTTGAGAAACGGACCTTTTCCTCCTTTCACAGTCCTCCCATCTTGGTTACTTCTGAAATGCTTTGCATATTAACACCTTCCTGGGAACTTTGGGGATCCTGCCTTTTGAATAGATACTACTGATTTCTCTCTTTGGTGGATAAATTATTATTGATGCCCTTTGGCAGATCAATGTCTTGAAACTTACTGTTGAAGATCTGGAGAAGGAGAGAGACTTCTACTTCGGCAAATTGAGGAACATTGAATTGATCTGCCAGGAGAACGAAGGGGAGAATGATCCAGTGTTGCAGAGGATTGTGGAAATTCTTTATGCCACAGATGTAAGTAATCTGGTATAAGTTGTATTGCATAGTTCCTCCCTCCTCTTGTAATTGGAAGCTGGTTTGCTTTCCAGGGCTCACTCTATTTCTACTTGTGTACTTGTGCTGGTTTTTTCTTTTTTTTCTTTTTTTTTTTTTTCTTTAGGTTTATGGCCTAGCTTTTTCCTGTAATAAAGGAACAGATCACATAATTGTAGTCAGGCAGCAAACAAGGTTAGCCTTTCATGAAGAGTATGTAACAAATAGATCAAAGATGAGGAAAATAACTCTTCTGGTAATATATCTTGGCACTGTAAATGGTGACTTAAGGATATCTAGCCGAAGTAAAAGATTAAAAAAAAAAAAAAAGAGTATACAGAGTAGCCAGGAGCTCGTTTGACATCAGATTTTCATTAAAGCCCTTGTTTTATTCCCCTTCAGGAAGGCTTTGTGATACCTGACGAAGGAGCACCGCAGGAGGAACAAGAAGAGTATTAACAGACCACATACTGTACCAGCAGAGCAGCAACATCAGAATTCTTTGCCCCAGATCATGTGCTTAACTGTAAAATACTCCACTTTATTCTTAGAGGACTCACTGGTTTCTTTTCATAAGCAAAAAAGTACCTCTTCTTAAAGTGCACTTTGCAGAAGTTTCACTTTTTACAGTGAGTTTGAGTTAGGAGCTCTTTCTCACTTTGTAGCAGAGCAGTATTCATATCTAAGTGGTATATTTAGGGAGCAAGAGGCTGAATATTTGGAACTTGTTGCAGAATGGTTTGCTGGTAAAACACTGGTTTATGGGAAGACACTTTTTGTATCTAAGGTGGTGTGTAGTAGAGAAATTAAAGACTCTGACTCACAGAAAGATTGAGTTAATGTGAAATTGCAGCACAGAAATTATAATAAAATGCCTTAAGAGTATTTAAAATATGCTTCCATATGCCAAATTGAAGTAATGTGACAGGAGATTTTATGTGCTTCATATTGGGGTAGACACTTGTTTAACTCCATTCACTGCTGTCTGAGAGGCCTTGCGTGGCAATCTCACTTTGTCAGCAAGTGCTCAAAAGGGGCTATTAAAACAAAACTCCATTCCTATGTAAAGCTGCTTACTAAGTGATTAGTTCTCGATGAAATAGGCCTTAACGTTGCCTGTCACAAGATTAGAGGGAGTATGAACAGCTGAGACACATAAATTACCTTGAAGAGTGCTAAAGCCTTTTTCTATGGCATTGTGGCTAATGACTTTGCCAAAATGTACTGTGTTTTCTGTAAGAAAAACAAAACCAAAATGACAAAAAAAAAAAGCAAAGGGCATCCAGTCTTACTGCCTAAAATGTTCTTCAGAAGTAATTTTCCTTCCTGGCTCTTGTTTCTATTTGTCCTGTTTCTTTTTATTTTTGTTGATATACTTTTTTGGTCTCTCGCTTGTTCTTTTCTCTTTCCCATCCCAAGGAATGCTGATCAAATCCAATAGTTGTAACAGGACTTGCACTGTGCAGCTATCTTACAGTGAAAGTGAATTGAGCACATGAGGATTATGATTTTTCTGTCCCTTTTTTCTCCCTCCCGCCCCCCCAAACCAGGGCATATCTAATAATAATACTTGCCAGTTCAGTAGTCTTCTGGGGTAAAAACTAAAAGATGCTGGCTAACAGAGCTAATGTTATTGCAGAAAATACAGTACTGAGACTAACTTAAATATTAATATTTAAATACTTTCCTTAACTGTCCTTTTTTGCTATCATGCCCCTCATTACTGTTGTGTTTGGCAAGATCCTGCAAGACTTCTGATCCCCCTTCACTACTGAGATTGATCAGTCCTGTTGTGCTTGTATTCATTTGTTTCTGGTGGTAGCTTGTCCTAAAATGTGTGTAGGAGAGCATTTTATGGTAATTGTTGTGTAGTGCATGAATCTTTGTGAAATTCAGAGAAAAACCCAAATTCAGTGAATGCCAAAAATGCAAGTAATCTAGCCATTGTTTAAAATTGCAGTGGTGCTATTTCTCTTGTGGCCTTTTAGACTTTTGTTGCCCTAAAACTCCATTTTACTGAGAAAACCATATTTGACTTGGATTTTTCTTGACAGGGTTTTTCTATTTTAAGCAGTTTCTAAATAAAGTTCTGTATTTCAAGAGTGTCATGTCTACTGGAGTCTCTCATGCTTTCAGATACGATTAGGCAAAGCTGAAGCTCATGATATTTCTCATGAGGAAGCTTGCAGGACCTGGAATATCAGCTTTCGTTCTCCAGTCCTAGTTATAGTCATCGCTAACTTGACTAGCAGGAATGTTGAAACTTTCCTTGGAGTCTGCTGGAGGAAAACACTGCTTGACTTTGGGGTTGGTTGTTTTTTTCTCTTTTTCCCCTCCCACAGGTGGATGAAATGCGAGTGTATTGTTGGCTTCCTCCTCCTAATGGTGTGGAAAAGGGGCTGTATAACAGGAATGCCGTGACATGACTTTGTGTTTAACGTGTTTGAAAACTGCTAAAACACTGGTTGTTAGTTATAAACAAATAAGATGTTAATTGCATCTGTCACCAGTTTTTATGAGCAGATTGACTGTAAACTTAGGTGATTCGTTTCATTTGAAGTGTGTTTCATAGATGAGCTGAAATGTTTCTGTCACAGATGTGTGCACAGACTGGAATCTTCAGAGGAGTGCTTATGTGATGTATCTAACCTTGAAGTTGGAAGTGTTCCCTGCAGGGCTTCTCCCTCACGCTGGAGAACACGCTCCCTGCTCCAAAGTGCTCTATGGATGCATTTTTCTAAAGAATAGGCATTGCTGGCATTGCCTACTGGTGTCGGACTACAAAAGTGCAGACATAGAACGGGGGGTTTTGATGCACATAAAATCTTCTTTACCGTTACTTACTCACTTTGAGGTCGGAAGCATATTTTTTCGACTCTAAATATTCCATTATTCCAGCAACTCAAAGCAAAAGATGGCAACAGTATGTGGCTGAATTTGAAGAGGACTTCTTGGGTGTCTGCTTTTTGCAGTCCAGTTGTGCACTGGGACACGGTTGCTTCAAGTCTCTGTTTAACGGGATTGCATGCGTGGAACTGAAGCACCCGCGTCATCGGATGGGTTGCATTAGGTTGATTTTTGATCTCTGCTCGCAAAGCAGGAAAATACCCGTTTATGCTAAGAGAATGAGGAGTCGGAAATACTGCTAGTGCGTCTTGTGAGACTGTTGAATGTGTGGACCTATTGGACGTGCGTTATAAAACTAAATTGAAACCGATCTTGTAAGTCAAATGCTGCTAAGATTTCCAATTGCTTACATCACTTCTTTGCTACCAAGATGAGTTATAATTAAAACGGGGACAAACTCATGTAGTCAATTTATGACTATGTTACGGATATCTTGGAACAATCTGTCTTCTTTTTTAATGTCCTTTTTGGGAAGAAAATAACAACAAGCCCAACTCAAACCCATAGACTTTAACATAGCTACTCTGTTACACTGGTACAGTATACGCTGTTAAATATTAAATGCGCACCTGCTGGAACAATTCCAATAGCATCCAACCTTTGTTAGTATCTTAGTTTTATCAGATATCTGAAAATTGAACAGAATGGAAGAAGCAAAAGCTCACATCTCCTTTCTGTACCAACATGTCTTACTTGCAGGTGGACTTGTGGATGTTTTTTTTTAACTTTTATTGTTCAATTTTTTAAAAATTCCTGGTTTGCAATGACAATTCTTACTGTAACTGTTAAAAGCCTTCAAATAAAGGCCAAAAACTTACCTGCTGTTGTATCATATCACTGTTTAACGTGGCTGCTTGAGCACTCAGTCATCTTGTAGTCTGTCTAGTCGAATGTCCATTCGCAGGAACGTGCGTGTCCTTCAGGAGTGGGAGGTTTTCTTAGAACATCCTTCCAAGGATAAAGCTGGAATCTACTTCTCGCAAGAGAAGGACATTTTTTACAAGTAAGTGTGTAAACCTAATGGGGTCTGTACTGTAGATTTCAAGCTAGCCTGGTGGTACGCAGACCATACCTCTCAATTTCGATACTGGTGCAAGAAATAGAAGTGGTGATACTAATATGGGCCTGATGTATGGGCTCTTATTGCAGGGGCTGCAGACAGCCCGGGTTACTGGCAGAGAAACAGGAATGCGCATCAGGGATCCTGCGCTTCGTTAGCAGGACGGCTATGGAATTTACTGATCTTTTAATGCAGAGAAAGCAAGGAGAGGCGAAGTCATTGCAGATCCACTGCTGGTTAATTGGGATACGAAACTGCAAGCAGTTTGGATGAGAGTACGAGTACGCGATACTGTAGCTGATGATGCTTAGAACGCAGGGAGCAAAAATGCAAACTGGTTTTGCTGAAAGGAGACCTGAATAAACTCTGTGGGTAAGTAAGATCTCCTGGCGTGAGACTTTGTGTCTGACAGTTCCTCCCAGAAGTTCCGCTTAGGTAGTTAGTGGGTCGAGAATCAGAGGAAGGCAGGCTGTTAAACAAACGTGACTAGGGAACATGAAAGGTATGGAAGTAGAAATTAGAGAAGGCTGCAGTTAGGAAGGAATAAGATTAACGCATCGGAATAAAATCATACCACGAAATGATACAGATAACACTTGAAAGGAATCTGATGTGTGAGAACGCTTTTAAGGAAGGGAAGGAAAAGTGCGATATTCTGTGGCTAAAGAGGAATAATGGGTGCATAAATACTGGGCAGGGACTATGTGGTTAGGCAGCAGTACTGCAGAAAAGGAGCTCGTTTTGATCCCGGCAAAGTCCATCCAAAGAAATGGAAAACACAGGGCTTTTCTTTTTTTGAATAAAACCTGTTAAACTGAAGGATCAGACTCTCTGGAAGAAAATGGTATTTTTGAGGATGTTTGAGACGGACAATCTGTATCTTCCAAGAAAATGTTTGGTTTTCTTTTCTCTTTAATAGAGAAGGGACAAAATTAAACTTAAGTCTTCAAATTTTCTAAGACCAAAAAGAAAGTTCCCAGAAGGCGATCCCAGCTTTGAAGAGGCAATGGCCCCTTCCTGTAAAAATTACTCTTCTCTCTTTTTCAACACACCTGGCAGGCTTTTCGAACTGTGGCCTTTAAATAATGTATACATATTTAACATACAAATATATAATTATATGTATAAATATTAATTAAAACAATATATATGTTTACTGTCATATTATTTAATTACTTATAATAATATTAAAATATTATATATAAATATGTAATATGTGTGTATATATATTTAAAATATCTCTGGCTGACCTGTCGGAACTGTAGGAAACATGAACTGGTGTCATTTTTATTTTTAAGTCTGAGAGATATTTTGCAGACATTTTCCTCTTGAAAATAATTTCGTAAAATGGTTGTCTGTCAATCTTCTCATAGTGCTCCGACTCTGACTTTGTCCCCAGGGGATGCGTAAGGATGAATGGGCATTCAGGAGGCATTAAATCTCGTGGGACAGCATGGATATAAATCTTGACGTATTCAAAGATCTGCAGGTTGATATTTATGAAGCCATGAGGAGATGAGGTTAAAACGACAGGACAGTGGAGGTGGGTCCATTTCCAAAACCTGAATGCTAAACCATGTTTAATCCTGGCTTTTCTCTCGACGAAGGGCTTTCTGGGAGAATAAGGAGGAAAATGGACGGAGAGGTTTGTGACAGTGGCTGTCGAGAGGATGGTGAAGCTCCACAGCAGCCCCGTGTAAGGGTAGAGAAGGGCAGAGAGGTGGAGCAGTCACCCCTGGAGCTCTCTCTCCGTGACCGGTGGATGCCCAGGGAGGTGGGAACGATGAAGCGTGTTGCTGTAAGGGCGAGTAGCACAAGAAATTACAACCGTCTCGCTCCGACACTGTGCTGAAAGATGGGACGCAAAGAACTGCTGGTGGCAGCTGGTTTCCTTCTTTTTCAGCTAAGGCTGCTCTTTCTGAACCGCCGTACAAATCCCAATCACGGTAGATCCTTATTAAATACTTGGATGGATATGAAAAGCTTAGGAGCTCTCAATTTCCTCCTGTAAAAAACGAATGAGAGGTCTTCCTTCTTACTGCTATATCATTAAGGTTAGTTCAAGTCATGTGGGCCTGGGAGGTTAAGTGTGTGGGTGATTAGCACGTGTAGGGCTTGGTACTGCCATGGCTACCCCGATAGTATTATCTGAGCTGGCTAATCTTAAACTAGCTCGGGTGCGAGCTGCAGTCAAGGCATTGTCATAGCAAGCACGTTCATAAGGTTACTCCCATTCATTTGAAATTTCAGGGTAGACACGGGCTGCTCTTGTTTGATGATCTCTTTGTCTTCAAAAACAGCACCACCTGAATGAGCAGCCATGATGCAGGTGAAGACAAAAACAAACAAACAAAAATAATCTGCGTTCTCTGGCTCTGTTAAAACGCAGTTTGAATGGGCTCAATGAAACAACTGCAATAGGCCACTGATCGCTTTCAAGACTCTTTGAAACTTTTGCTCGCTGCTTTGGGTGTTTTACATCGCTTTGGTTTTTTAATGGATGAATAAATAGTGATAAACTCACAAAAATACAATGATATGGGTAGATGGTGTAAGCTCTGCCAGCCAAATCTACAGGAGGGAGGAATGCTTTTGGAGCCCTTAGAGATGAGTGAGAAAAGCTTTCTTCTGTACTAGAAGTTTCCTGCAATGCTCTTTGATCAGGGGTACGTGTGTGCAGCTGTCCCTACCTTTGAGACTGCTCCGAGCAGGAAACATCCATGTTTACATTACCCTTCTGCAGAGGAGTTTTGTTTGCAGTGCTGAACAAACTGTTTGGAGGTTTTTACTAGTTTCACCCTCTTGCTCTTGGGGCACATGAGCCCCAAGGGTCCCCCAAGCTTCAGCTTCTGCAGCAGGGTGGCTGGAGACCACGGGGGATGATGCCCTTTCTATCCAGATCATTTTGTGGTAGCTGCACCACAGCTGTGAATTGAAATCGGTGCTACCGAGGATGGGTTGAAATTTGTCATAAAGCCATTATCAAATTGGGGTTTAGCACTTGGGTGATATTATTTCTGATCACCTACAGTAAACAACAAACTGGCCAGGAAACATCTCACAAGATATTTGCTGAAAAAATAGTTTCCTCTCCTCCTAATTTATGATACGCTCTTTATGAAAAAGGTAACTTTGCTTCCTCCTTCAGACATTCAATATTTAAAGGCAAGAAGAGTCAGGCTAGAGTAAGGCAAGATAACAGCTGCAGCCTCCGATTCCATTTTGATCAATTTTGGAAAGTTTTGATTAGTGAGTGGTATTCACAACACAATTTTAGTACTTCAAAGTTACGTAGTGGCTTGTGTGCAAAATTATTGCAGATACATGTGCCAACTGGAAAGCAGCGTATATAAATGGCTGATTTAAAAATAACTGCGTACCATACCTGTCTGGGTGCATAATGGCTATGAACTGCACTATTCAGGTTTCCAATAAATATGTTCACTGCTTTGGAAACTCAAGAAATGTGCTGCAGGGTTCTTTTTGGGTTCACCTTTGATACAACGCTATTACAGCATGGCATCTTTATGATCTTTTTTTCTCAGTTATGAATTATCTGGTTGAGTCTAGGTCTCAATTTGCAATGCTTGTTTTTGTGGGTTTGAATGAGTTCTGCATGGCAATGAAAGAAATTATAGATAATGCTAACAATAGAGACATGTTATGAGGACTGACATTGACTGTGATGCTTCATAGACTGGGTAATGACACTGTCCTCTGTGATAAAAGATGAGGGCTAAGGAGTAGCAGTTGCAAAAGTAATTTCCTGATTTATTTGGGGGGGAAAAAAAAAAAAGAAAGAAATCGAACATCATTTGTTACTGGTGGTAGGGCAGTGCTTATTTTCATAGCTATCTTCCATAATTGTCGCTCTGTCAACACCGCAGAACTTCAGATAATTAATTCTGCTCTCCATTTGATACTTGCAAATGAAATCACTGTCTGTCTTGCAGGAAGAGTATCTGGACTACGTGCTACCCAAATTCAGAAGCAAGGATACCGTGCTGGAAAGCAAATCACACCTTCTCTCCAAAATGCCCAAGTAATCTCACTGTAAGGTATTTTTGAGGCACAATCCTATGCTAAGAGCTGCTTGTATTTGTCTTCCACTTAAATGGTTCTCTTGTGCTGCCATGAAAAATGTCTACTACTTAAGCATTCAGTTTTTCATCAAATAGAAAACATGAGCATCCTCCCTGATGAAACCGGCTTAATAAACCAGTCCCTCATTTAAGAACAATGTCTACTATAAAGTAATAGATTTGGTGATAAATGACTCCTTTAAATGGGTTCTCTTTTGGGTTTAATCAGTCTGGTTTGGCTATTGTATCTAAACCCATGAATTTAGTAGATTGTGCCTGTTACAAAGGCAAAGCAGGATATAAGATATGATAGCTATTCTCCTTCACGGGTTTTAGATTTACAAAGGCAAAATGGCCTATTTAGGAAGATTAAAAGAATTGAGTGAGGTTAATCTAACCTAGAGAGAAGACTACACTGAGGTTAGAGGAAGAAACTTAAGTCTTTGTATGAATTAGGGGCTGTTGCAAAGAAAAAAGTCTGTCCATGTCTATGGTGAAACAAATTCCTGGAATTAAATTCCATATTGGACAAATAATTTTTTTTTTCCTTTCTAATACCAAAGGCAGGACAGTAGTAGAATGGGGAGGGTACGAAAGTTTGACAAACATTCAGCAGAAAGATGAAGATCCTGACTCTACTGTAGGCAGGTGTTGGATTAGATCCCCCCTACTCTGAAGTCCTTTCTACTTCCATTCTTGATTCTATGATTCAAAAAAACAAGTGTTTCAGATTGTTTAGGGATTATAGAGGTCTTCAGTGAGGTAAACTATGGTGAACTTCTTGTGTATGCTTGCCTCTTCATCAAAGCACGATGTCTCCTCTCCTACTTCATCCCACCCCCATCTTTTTCCTTTGCCTTGCAACTCTCTTCTCCATCCAGAGAGAGCCCCTGGAGTGAAACCCTCCCGGATGACTTCAATGTTAGTAAATCTGGGTGCTGAGAAAGCAAGGACTGGAGCAGCATCACAAGGTGGTGGAAGTGTGTATGAGTTTATGGTTGAAGATGTTGGTGAGAAATGCTTTTCCTTTGTATTGCCACTGATCTCCTGGAGACTTTTTAGGAAGTGTAAGAGGAAAAACAAACAATTTTTCACATAAGGAACATTTTTAATTAATTTCCCAGAAGGGTCTATTTAAACAGAAACATCTACTCTCAGCTCAAACTACTGCCTGCTAAGTCAACTCTTCTAGACTGAGCACAGGGTAATAAATTGAGGATGAATTCCGGAGAGGTGCAATTAGACCCTTAACTCCTGTTTCTCTCCATTTTGTCATAGAATCATAGAATTGTTAGGGTTGGAAGGAACCTTAAAGATCATCTAGTTCCAACCCCCCTGCCATGGGCAGGGACATCTTCAACTAGATCAGGTTGCTCAGAGCCCTATCCAGCCTGGCCTTAAAAACTTCCAGGGATGGGACTTCCACCACCTCTCTGGGCAACCTGTTCCAGTGTCATTAGTGAGCTCCAAGCTAATGTTGTTTGTAGATATTTTTTTTTAACTTTTTGTTTTTCTGTAGGTTATTGTGGATGAAAAACCATTTGACTTGCAGCTCTTTTGGGGTGGAATTCATCTGAGAGCAGAGTCATGAGGAAGCCCGTTTGTCACTTAAGTGACAGTGAAGTTCAGAGGGGCAGGTGGTAGCATCCTTTTGCCTGAATTCTGAAAACAACTTGTTTCTTCTCTGCAGCTTGGCTAAACTAATCAAGGACTATATCAAAAGATGTGGGTCAGAGCAATGTCAGCTTGCTGGAGATAGGATCTGCTGCTGAAACTATTGGCAAATATTCACAAAAATTACCACCTGGTCTGGGGCTGTGCACAGTGTCTTTGCCTTGGAAATCAAAGAAACTTTGCCTTTGTCAGGTGTGGTTGGTTTTCTGCGTTTGTTTTTAATATTTGAGGATATTACCACCGCATCTAATACTAATGCTTGTGAGTCACTGTCAAAACGGCTGTGGATGGCTTAGGTTAAAAGCGTGTGAAGCCACGGTGCTGTCAGCCTGTCATTAGCCCTGTGTCATGGGATCTCTCTCTGCAGACCTGGCACCAAATTCTTTGCTATCGCTGACAACAAATGTGACGGGATCTTTTGCCTCATTGAATGGGACAGCTGTGATACGGCCTTGGATTACTGGTGGGATGCTTCTCCAAATGGGCGCGTGACTTCTTTGCAACAGGACTTTGGGGCAGACGTCTGTCCCTCCCTTTCCTGAAAGAGGTCCCTGAGAAGGGGAGGGGGGGGGGGAAAAAAAAAGCCATGTTTATGAGCTCCGGTTGCATTCTCTGGGGTGTAAAACGATGCTCAGTGTTTCTGGGCTCTCTGCTCCTAACGCTTAGAAATGATTCTGCTCGGCCCTGGGAGGGGGAGCTCCTCAGTTGATGGGGACTGAGCTCTGCTCCGAAGGCGTTGCAATGTCCAGGGTGACCACAGCGTGCAGCATAGTCACAGTGGTAAATTCCAGGTAGTTGCTAATTTCTAACTCATGGATTAATTCAGGTTCCCATTCATTGCTCATTCATGTTTTGCAAGTAGTAAGGACTTCTTATTTAATTTTTTACTTCTCAGTACTAAACAGTATGGAGACAACTAAGCATCACTTTACTTTTGCCATTTTAAATGTATTTTTCAGCCATTTGTAACTCTCTTCCAGGTTTTCAAGCAATGCGTCTTTCTCCTGGCAGAAGACCTGACACATCTCTTCAAGAGCTCTGTGCTGTACAGGGAAGACCTCGGGGTCTTTTCTTGTATGGCAGCGCAGCGAACTGTTGCGGCTGCGTATCTCCACCAGGCAGTGAATCTTTTGTATAAAATTGTTTTGGGATATTTTTATGGCTCATAAGCTACTGGCATAATATAAGCAGTAGGTCAGTGGCACTTCTGCTTCTCTCCTTGCTTCTACCTTCCTATATCAAAGTGGGAATGGTACTTTGCTGATGCTCCTGCGCCTTCCGTGCCGCCGGGAGCAGGTGACTGCACTCCGTGAGCAGCTCGGCTATCTGCACCCCCCTGGGGCCAACTCTCTGAAGAGCAGCGACTTGGGTGTGATCCTTCGCTAGCACCTGTCTGTATGCGGCACTCGCGCTGCCCCAGATGGCTACTGCATCTTCACGTAACCTTTGCTTGCTGGGTTGTAGAGAGAGGAATCCCTCTGGGGGAGTGTTACTGTTCTTGTTGCAGTTTAGACACTCTCGTGGCCTTTATTCAGTGCAAATGATACACGCTTAGTCTTCTGTTTATCCTGAACCACAATTACGCACAGAAATGCTGTATCTCCTCTATTTCTATTGTGTGTTTCTCTTTTCTCCACCTTCTATTGCCAGTCCCCTCCACTGCCTCCTGCTTTCTGCCCCCCTTCATACTTACATTTTACTATGTTCCGCTGGACTCTTTTCCGAAGAAGCAGAAACAGCGGCCTAGACTGAATGGACCCCCCCCATCCCATCTCCTCCCCGAAAAGCAAGGTGTTAGCAGTAAAACACATTGAGGCTTAAAGCACAATGTCATTAAGTGAAATCTTTCCTCTTTTGCAGGCACTCCTTGGGAACTGGTGCCACCAGATAAAGTTCATTCCTGAGCTCAAGCTTGTTGCCTCCTGCTCAGCAGCTGATAAGAGCCACGACGCTTACTTCGCTTCCATTAAAATAACACCGGCAAACTCCGGTAAGACAGGTCTCTGCCTCCGTTCTGTAATTTATCCATTGCACAATGGTATCAGGCAATGCTGCTGCTATTTTAACTTTCCCTTCCCTCCAGACAGAAGATACTGGTACCAAACTTTCAGGTGTTGGGTAACATGAGTTGGGGAGAAAAAGTTGAAAGGGGCTCGCTTTTTTTTTTTAATGAATTATCATTTTTTTTTTTTAACCTGTAAATAAATGAAGCTTTTGAAAGTTGTTTTAGACCATATGAGGACAGTTCCTGCAGAGTGGGAGAACGACTGGGTATGACAGGATCAGTTTCTGCAGGAAAACCGTAGGAAGCGTTGCCCTTTGCAGGCATCCCTTTGGGTTGGAAGGGGATCTGAAGGCATTCCCCTTTCTGGCTTAGGAACCCTTTCTCCTTTCCTTTCCCACCTGAGGGAAGCGGATTGGCTCAGGGAAAACTTGTGGTCTTCTGCCAGCAGAGAAATACTGTGTTTGGCAGAACTGGAGTTGAGGTGCAGGGGGGTGAGGTGACACTGGAGTGTGGTGACGTGGGGAGTGGTCTGTGGCAGGGGGGCTCAGGCAGAGCTGACGCTGACCGGAGGCTCGGGATGAGTTTGAGAGCGCTGTTGGGGAGGAAGCCTGCCTCAGGAGGGTGAGCCTGGGTAAGGGTTAGACGTTTGCAGGGAGATGACATTAAGGTAGTGGAGGAAGCTGGATATCTCCCTTGTCAATCACCTCCCTCAACTTTCTGGTTCACCTTTCAGTCCTATTTCTCTGCCTTTTCTTGCAAATATTACTCAGCTTTCCCACCATTTGAATTCCTCTTTTCCTTTTCTTTGCACCTCTTTCTTTTTTTTGTGTGTTCATGCTCCTTGGTTTTGTCTCTTCCTTACATGCATCTCGTTCCTCTTTTCATTCCTCTTTCTCACTCTTTTCCCCTCTCGTGGCTCTGCATTCTCCCATCCCCCTTCTCTGCTTTCATAATGCATTTAGTCTGGCAGCAGTCCACCCTCTCCTGAAAGCTAATGGGGTACAACAGAAAGCCCCATAGTTGCTATTTAGCATGCTGGCAGTTATCCAAACATGTTTCTCTGTCTGGTCCCCTACAAAGTTGGGAGACGTCTGACAAATCTTTTACTTACAGCTGTATTGTTTGTGCTGTTTTCTTCACCCTTAGTAATCACTGTTTCCTCTCTGTTTTACCTATTTGGGCTGAGCTCTGCTCTTCATCAATGTAGGCTGAATAACGTCTGCCTGGAAATTGTGGGTCGCTGCAACTGCGGTTTTGCCTGTCCAAACAATTCTGCAATAACAAAAGATGTGAATGTCAAATTACCACTTTCAAGAGTGTAAAAATCTCAATTGCTGGCACCTGGGCTTTTAAACTTCTCTGTTTTTAATGCTGGCGGACAGGATAATGTTGAGTCTTCTGTGGCTGTCATTCATAAGTCTGTAAAAATTTGTATTGCCTTACTGAAAAAAATCATCTTTGTCGTGCATTTTCTCCTGCACCTGGCTACATGAGCTTAAAAGAAATGGTGTGGTGATTTAGAGACATGGGCTTGTTGCCTTTCTGCCTGAAGAAAGCGGTTCCTCTGTGCTTCTGACAAACCTGTGGTTTTTAAGCCCAAAGCTTCTGGTGGTCCCTCTCGGTGTACAGGAGTGAATTCTGAGGGTAGCGTAACGGTCTGCCACCGTCTAAAACCGGCTTGTTTTAATATGCTCAATGAATTTAATGATTTTTCTGCTTCTGGCTGTAGCAGGAGAGGATTACCACCAGGTGGTACTGTGGGGCTTCCGTTTGTGCTGTAAACAGCCTGGGGTTTTGTGTACGGTTTTTAGGGGAGGATTTATATGGTGGGATTAACCTGGGTCATCTCTGCGGATTTTTTCTTTTTTTTTTTTTTTGCTTTTGTTTTGTTATTTGCACACAAGCTTTGTATATGAAGGAATTTCAGCCCGGGAGTGGCTTGCAAATTCTTCACTACGCCCCAAATAGTCAGAATTTAGCATTTGAGGTGTACTGTTGGTTGTTTAAATTGTTTCTTTGGGGGCCCATTGTTGTTATTAATCTATACGCCTGCATCATTTCAAATCACCGTTGTGTTTTTTAGCAACCAAGCAAACCCGGGATCGTGCTGCAGGGCCAGAACTGCTCCTCAGAGCCGTCCCCCGTGTGTGCTTCGTGGCAGGGGCGTGGAGAATGCCAATCCAAAAGAGGTTCCTTCTAGAAATGCCTTTTCTGTTCGCAAAGCGGTTTTCTCTAGTGCGAGGAGATACTAATTTCCAAGCATCTTGGTACATGCTTGAGCTTGAGCCTCTTGTTTGGGCTCCTTTTAAAGCCAAAAGTTGAGCCTGGTTTTTAATCAGTTGGCCCTGTGCTTTCCTCCTTCACCTGTGTTCACAGTCTTCGCCTCCTTTTTTGCTGATATTTTAGTGTTTAGCAGTAACTGTGTTTCTTCCATTAGGGTACCAGGTGCTACTGATCTGGAAAGTGGCTGTTGGGTGTCTGAGCCTCCTGCTCAGGGGGGTGTCTGTGACTTGTAAACCAGAGAAACCAACCAGCCCCAAAGCAAAACAGCAGCCCCTTTCACCTTCCCCCCCGACAGAAGAGCCCATTGCCCAGGTTGGTCATTCCTTTTCCTTGACAGCGTTTGCTCTAAGCAGCTGCTCTAGGAGGCCGTCAGGCCTCTGCAAGCGCCATCGCTTACGCTGACAGGCTGTTATTTTTCTATTAGGACTCCCTGATTTTTAGGTTGTAAATCACTGACTATATTCCTTGCCAGAGTCCGGTCCTAGCTGTTGTGCTCGCCAAGGGATTGTGTGAAGAGTGGTTGCACTTGGCTTTTGCTTCATAGCTGTTGCTCCTTGCAGGAAGAGCACATGCTGGATCCCTCTCCTGAGCTGCTCTTCCCACGTCTTGTTTCTCTGATGCCTTTTCTGCGTGGATCGTGATATCATGCATCTTTGTTTTCCTTTTCCTTGCAGTCTTTAACAGCTTCCAACATCCTACTGCCAGTCCACTGCAAAAGGAGATTTCCTCTTTTATTCCTCAAAGAGGAGTGAAGGGACCAGCTGTGTGCTGGGTTTTGCTGGTTTTCATTCTGGGAACAGAGTTAAGAATTTGCATAGCACTTGCATGTAGTATTGGCTTTGCATGAAACGAAGGCCAGCAATGGCCCCTGCTCTTCTGTAATAATTTTTTACCTGCATATGGATCTAATCAATTGAGCTTCACTGACTGGTTGGAGGCTTTTTTCTAAATCTGTTTAGATCAGGAATTTCTGTCTGGGACCACTACAGAGGTTACAAGTTTGGATACTCTTATAAGCATCTCTCCTTTTGTTCCTTTCTTTGCCTTGCCTTCTTTTTATCCAATTTCTCCTCTTGAATATTCGCTGATTTTCTGTAACTTTCCCTTTTGTCTTTACGTACCTTGGAATTCTTCTCCTTCACGTAGATTCTTTCAGACAGACCCACAGACCTGTCCTACACAGACTTCGCTGGGAATCTGCAACGTGTTTCAAATGACCTGCTGTCATTTTCATGCATAGCTGTATATTTTCTGTGCTCGTAGGCCATCAGTGATCGCTTTAGAGAAAGGCATCCTCTGTTTTGATGGTTCCCTGGAGATGAATGTTATTGGCAAGACACCATAAAAGTTCTTATTTTTTTCTCCATTGTGCAGCTGAAATCATACGTGCCTATAATGGCTATTATTTCCGGTGCTTGCTGTTTTATTAGTAATATTGAGATTTGTGTCTTAATCAGCGAGTCGATGCTAGTCTGCGTTAATGGTGGTACTGTTCTAGTAGCAGGGCAGAGATGTGATAAGTTTGGTAGAAATTTCTGCAAAGGCTGCTATATAAAGCCTGTATTCTGGCAGGGTTCTCTTGTAACCTTGTAAAAATAATTAAGTAGCATTCATGCAATTAGAATTTTTCTGCCTCCTGATTCCTTGTCTTTTTGGCCTCATGATGCTTGTTGCATGTTAACGCGATTTTAGTGTGTTGTACTTGATGGATCACTTCTTGTCTGCAAACCATTCCTGGCAGGAATATATGGATGGACCGTTGTCCTGTTGGTGCGTGTTACGGTACAGTAAGCAACTTCTACGCAGGCGCCACCTTCCTGCTGAAAGAGGGGCATGGGTGAGAGAAGAGAAATCCTTCTCAATGTACCTGCAAGGAGATGATGATTTAGACAGACTCTCTGCCCGACAGAGTATTTCGGTATATGCTAGGCTTTAATGGCACTCTCACTACTAATACAGCACTGCAGATGTCCTTAAGGCATTGTTTCCTTTCTCCTTTAAAATTGTTACGGAGCCTCCAGTTCCAACAAGCGATATTTACAGATCTCCTAATCCAGTTATCGTGCTGCTACATTTCTCTGACAGCTATCATGACCGGTCTCCATCAAGAGCTAGTAATGAGTTTGTTCTTCGTTCTCATTTATAAATTTGTATAATGAATAGTTCTGAAGTTATACATTTTATAAAGAGTTGGTGCGTAACTGATGAGGTGTTGGTGATGGAGCGTGCTCTCTCCTCTTGGGGACAGCTTGCGTGAGCCCCAGCCGCACAATCCATCAGGGTTGCGAAGACATCCGGTAATACTGGATGAAACTGCAAAACGCACGTCTTTCAGTGTTGGAAACGTGAGCTGATCTCCTGATGCAATCAGGTCTGTAGTGAAATCATCCCGGTCCTAATGGCATAGGCGTATCCGAGGCCTGGGTGTGCACAGGGAGCTGCTCCCTCTCTCTCTGGACTATACAATTACCAGTTCTTCTGATGAATGCTTTGTTTGGTTCATGCAGGCTCAAATTATATATTGTCCACCTCATCAAATTACGCTTCTGCTGACTTATGAATTTTTTTAAAAAGTTAAATTTGTTTCTCATCAGTGCTAATTAACACATGGAGATGGGCTTTGTTACATTACGCTTTGTCACTGTTCTGCAGTCCTGTCTGTCTGTTGCCTTTCCTGAGCTGGGACTGTGGTATTTGTAGAGGTATTATGGTTTTTGGAGAAGTGCCCACTAGAAACTAGTTGAAGAGTGATGGAGAAGTTATCCAAATAAAAGCAGTATGCATATTAATAGTACTCTAGCAGTAAAAAACAAGTAGAATTAAATGGACTGTGTTTCTAAGAAATATCTTGGTTTCTAGCAGACTGAAACATGAACTAAATCTACTCCCTTGCACATCGTAACGTAAATAGCTTGATGTGGAACAAATCTCCTGCCACGTCAATGGAACGAATTTAGATTCAACCTCTGATCTATCTCAGTGCTCTGATTTATATGTTGGTGCTTGGAATCTCTTCCAGCGGCGCTGTTAGCACCTGAGTGGGATTGTTGCATGCTTTGCAAATGCATCAGATTCTTGGGTTTCCCAAAGCAGTTGATTTTGAGGAAAGTAGGGGGTGATTTCATCTTCTTGGTTTTCTAATGAATATCGTTTGGATCCTTTGCTGTGCTGATGGCTCTGTCCTATTCTTAGCGGAGCCATTATAAGTTGACTCTAGAGGAAACTGCTGTAGCCATCCTGCCAGGCGTGTCTCTAAACAAGTGATTCGACTTTTCCAAATGCTTCTAGCAGTGGATACTGTTTTGCTCTTAGCGGTTATTATTAGAACCAATGAACGGTATTAAATGCAGCATGATGAAAGAAAGATAGTAGAAAACATCAGTAGAGGCTTTCATGATGAACCATGACTCATTTCCAGTGGTCAGATGTTTACTGAGAGTCAAGAGGAATCCATGAGAAGTATGCAAAAGAAACAGAAAGTTTTTGTGCAAACTACGAGTGAGGCTGACGAGAGGAAAACATGTTGGGTGGGCTCGTATAGCCAGTCTTACACGATGCCTCAAGGGGCTAGAGAGGCTTCTGTTTCCTGTTTTTTACTTTAGCAGGGACTTGGCATCTGCTTCACTTGTGGAAGAGCCCAAAGGAGAAGAGACTGCTCAAGCGAAAGGACATGGGCAAGTGTGGTTCTGTGATTTAGGCAAGAGCTGGAGCGAAATCAGGCTTGATCCAAACTGCTCACTGTGTAAGCAATGGTGCTTCCCCGCTGTGAATCGTGCTCCCAAGCAACAGATTCCTTTAGAAATGAATAAGCATCACCTTCAACCGTTCTTGCTTCCCTCTCTGCCTCTTCTTGGTCAGCAGCACAGCTTTCTAATTCTGGCTATTATATATCTCGGTATAGTTGCTGCAGGATCTGTCTTTACAAGACATTCTCTTATGCTTAATCTTGAAAGAAGTAATGCCCCTCAAAAAGTGCTGTCACAGACTTCAAACATGTAGAATGTACTTCAGGTAAAAGCAGGACTGTAATGGTCTGCAGGGGATGATTTGAAGCATAGGAGCTTTGGGCTTGGGGTGCTGCTTCTCACATTTGCAGACAGTGCAACCAGCAGAAGGTGAAAATGTCAAGATATGTGTCAATTCTCTCAAGAACCAGAGAGCTGCTGCTAAAACCAAAGTTTTAGGAGAAACAAAATGAACAAAACTGGCAGAAAGATTCAAGGCGTGAAGCAGCAGCTGTACAAAAGGTTGGGAGCGTTGGGCCTGCTCTGCAGCCTTACACACTGGCCACAGAAGTAGGAGAGCAGACAATGCATGAGTTGCTCTGTGTCCTTCCTTCTGGGTGATTTTCCAACAGAAGAAATGTGAATAAAATCCTGACACAACTATCCTAGTCGCCACTTCTGAGGATGGCTGCATTTATGCTTCATCAGTAGATAAGCAAGGAGGGATGCTGGGCGACTTCTGCGCAGTTGCCTGGGCCACGTCTACAGATGCTGATGACTGGATCTTCTTGACTAGACATTAAGGTGAATTAGAGCATCTTCGGGAGGAAACTAAACTAAAATACTTATCTCTACTGAATGCAGAAATATGGTCCAGCAGGGTCCTGACTTTATATCAGGCAAATCTCTAAACCAGACTGTGCTCAACTGATTCGTGCTGTGTCTAAGAATCATAGATTTTGGTCTAATATTTGCTGCGAACTACTGAACCCTACAAGTTGTTTATCTTATTGCCATCCATATCCCTGAAGGGACGAAAGTCCCCCTTTTTCTTTTTTTTTTTTTTTTTTTTTTCTTTTGGCAGTTGAGTTTCTTAAAGCCACAGTGACAATTTCTACAGAAATAATTTAGATAGTGGAGAATATGTAAAGGTTAAACTGACAAGAACCTCCATAAATTGTTGAGCTTGTCCTTAGTGAGAATCTTCATGAATTTTATTTTATCTGTTCAGCAGATTGTGAATGGTTGGATTTCATCCCTGGTCTCTTCAGAGCTTCTGAGCTCTTGGAGGGTCATTTGAAGAACGTATCTCACATTTTGTATATAAAGAGTCTCAGGCTTATCGTTACTTCAGCAGCAACTGCAGTGTCAGGCTGTGGAAGCTGTCATGGAGATAGGTAGGTACAACCACATGGAATACTCACCGGTTGATATCCGCTGGCCTTTTGTGAAGTGCGACCTCGGTTCTGTGGCAGAATAATCCCACCTGAGCAGATATTTACCTTCCAGTGTTTTATTAACTGCTCTGACTGGTTTTATAATTAACTTGTGATCTATTTATACTATCTATATTCTTATTTGAAAGTGTGTGTGGGGGGGGATGCCTGCTTCCTACCAAAAGGGTTTTGTTCTTCAAAATGCTATTAGTCTTCGGTCAGTTGTGGGAGATGAGGGAGCAGGACTGGAGTCCAGCTGAAGTGCCAGCAGCTCTCCAGAGCTCATGCCGTGCAAACGCTGACAGGGCTGAAGTGAGCCAAGTGCAGGGATAGTCCTTGGCTCTGAAGGGTCCCTGAATAGCCCTTACAGTAGGTTCCTACTCATGTATAGATTTTTAAAAAGAAAATAAAGAAATAAAAGCTTATCTCTGTTTATTTTTAATTGCCTTGTGCCCAAAGTGTTAGTTGTTCCGGCCTCTAGCTTTTGGTCTCCTAAGATGTTGTAAGATCTGTTGCTCTTTGAGCAAACAAATCTGAATTCAGCCACATTCTAGGGGCAGGCACTTAAAATTTGGAGTTATAGCAAGTAAAAATGAATTTCAGCCTGGCCAAAATACAATTAAAAATGGTGGGAATATGCTGCAGTTCTTGTTACCTCGCGTTGTCATTTTTGACCAGGAATATTTGCAGCTAATGTTCACGTTTACAATAATTGCAACTATTAGCGAATATACCCTGCACTGACTAACTGCAGGTGGGGCAGGTTTCGTGGGGCTCCCCTCACCAGCAGACCATTCCTGAGGAGGGTGTGCATGTCACAGGACGCCAGCATCCTCAGGCGGGAGCCACCGCAGCCTTGCCCCGTCTTGGCTGGGTTTTCAGGTGCCTGGTGTGGGTGTGCCGGCCTCCCGGAATCCTGTGAAAGCAGCGTCATTCCTGGGAATAGATCATTTAAAAACACAGACGATGAAAACCGTGCTCATTGAGAACTGGCTGAGCAGGTTGCTCAGAGCTGACAAACGGCGCAGGCGTGTTGCTGCCTCTGTCCCTCTTCTGAGAGTGAAATCTGTCGGGGACAGGTACAGGATTGGTGGAAAGAGCAGGGATGTGAGAGCAAGAGCAAGGACTTCTGAGCTTTATTCTTATCGATGGCTAAAATGTCCTCTTTGCAGTCCTTTCTCTGGCCTTGTGATCCTCCTTTCTGGTCCCTGTGGCATTGCAGGCATTGAGAGCGGTCGTCTGCCACAGCTCCGTCCTGTGGCACTGGCTCTGAGGGACGAGACACACGCAGGTGAGACTCAGTGCGATGGGGAAGAGACCCGGCCATACGGATTTATACGGGGAAGCAGCTGGCGTGAAGTGCAAATACACCATTTGTACAGGCTCATAATCCTTCCTCTGAACACTTGGTCCTTAAAACACTGATAGTTTGTTATTTTTATTGCCTAAAATCCTGAGCAGCAACCTGTCAGCAGCTTTGCTGAGGGGAAAGTGGAGCGTTGCGTGGTGTTCCGCTAACGCCTGCAAGGCGATGAGGTATTGTGCTAACGGTGGCTGACCAGAGACCCTCCGCAAGAGAGACAGCTGAGCGGCTGAGAACCCTTCCATGGCGGCACCCTAATTGCCAAGGACGCATTCGTGTTCGCGCACATTATTTGGTAATTATACTTAGTAGACCGTAGGGGACAGTTAGGGAAAGCTTAAACATGTGGCAGGTTCCACTACATCATCAGGGTAAGCACCGGCGAGGCTCGGATGGCAGCCTCGAAAAGGCTGAGTGCAGAGCAATGGGAAGCAGCTTGCCCCCCAGCAAGGGGCGGCGGAGCATCCTTTGGAGGGCAGGTGCCATGCTGGAAGTCTTGAGCCATCTTTTTGGTTGTAAGGAAAGAAAGGGAAGCCTGTAAATGCTTTCTATCTGAATTTAGAGTTATGGTGGAAATACATGATGAGAAACACATATTTATCTTCTTTTAACAAGTAATTGACATTGCTTTTTTTTTTTTTTTATCTGAGCCTGAGCTCTACTGCATGTATGTTGAACACAAATATAAACACAAGTGGTGGAACAGTGCTTTGTACTGTACAGCGTGCCTTGGTATTTTATTAATTCATAATTATCCCTTTTCTAGAAAAATATCATTGTTTGTGAAATCACTTGAAGCTTGGGAGCCAAGTGGAGCCTTGACAATGATCCTGACAACATCGCTGCCACCAGGCCCTGTAAGTCTGCCAGAGACCAGCCGATGTCCAGGGCGTTTTTTCTTTTTTCCCCTCATGTCATCTTGGCTCCTGGCTTTGTTCATGTACTGGGAGCTGATAGGAGGCTGTCACCCTTCCGAGTGGGGCAACGGGGCAGCAGAGAACAAACCCAGTGAGTGATGTTTTATTCTAGAAGAATTATCTATTGAATCCAAACCCTTCTGAACAATTTTGGCAGATAGCAAGGAGACAAGTTGTGTGTGTAAAAACGTGTATGTGTCCATGAGCTGTGTGAAGCTTGTATTTGAGCAAGGAACGAGACTGCAGGAGCAACGATGCAGGCAGCTGTTTTGTTTGCTGTCACAAATGCTGATATGCTTGGGCCAGGACAGGCAGAATGTCACCGCAGCAGAACAGCCTGCAGCTCGGCAACGGGCACTAACAGTGAGGAAATTCAGGGGTTAAAGCTCCAGCCTGGGTGGGCACCCGTGAAATAAAACTGGCTGCAGAAGACCACTGACTACCTCCGATGTGCAAATCTTCTAATGCTTGCTGAGCCAAGTAGCAACTCAAGGTTTAAGTTGACGCAAGTCAGGTGGCACCTTTGGCTGTGTCGGGCAGCTGAAAACCTCCCCTCGAGCGGCCTTTACGCTGTCTGCCTCCAAAGCTGCTGCGAGTTGTGTGTGGAAGGCAAGGGACAGAGCAAAAGGAGACAGTCAGCGGTGGGTTTGAGGGCAGAGCTTTTCAAAGCCAGGGATTCTGGTCAAGTGGACTGGTAAGACAGAGCCTCTGTGACACCCAGGATGGCCAGAAAAAGGAGCGATGCTCAAACCGGGATGGTGTCCATCCATGCCTGAAAGGCTATTGGAGGCTTTTTGTACTTCTGTTTGCCTGGCCTGCAGTTGACAGAAATGCTGGGTATTGACATTTCATCCGTAAATATCACTTAAATCATAGGTTTATATTTCTGGGGTTTGTCCCCTGGTGCTATAGGCAAGCATGTGGCATTGCTGCGCAGTGGCAGCTGAGCAATTAGCGGATCTGTGCAGGAGCCTTTTGCCGTGCGGAGCTCTCAGAGGGGTCATTAGCTTGCAATTACGGGACTGCCTTGAAGTGTCATATTGTCTGTGAAGTAGCTTTGAGCGGAGCGGAGCCTGGATAAGGGCTGCTGATAATATCACAGCCAGCAGCAGCTCTGGGGCTCGGGTGGGCAGAGCGCGTTACCTCCGTAGTGGCAAATCGGCAGCGGTGTGTGTTCACCTCCCCGTAGGCGATGCGACGATGCGCTGCACAGCGTGGGTGGGTGGGAGAGGAGAGAGGACGCTGGGGGCTCGCAAGGAAAGAGGGTCCCATCCAGGTCTCCATGTAGGCAGGGGAAGCTCTGCACTGAGCGTGATTCTGCGGGTCGGCCCTTCTTCTGTCACCCCTTTAGTGACCGAGGCAGCCCGAGAAGTTAGTGTGACCTGTGCGAGGGACCGTTGCCAGCCTGGGCACCTGGAGCAGAACGGTCTCTGTTTGAGGGGGTTCCCTGCGGCTCTGGGCGCCTGCTGGAGCTGGCAGGGGGGAGGAGGAGGCGGAAGGCTGCAGGATGTGTTCTTGATAACACTGGCTGCAGCTGGAGCAGCACACCTTCACTTCGTGCTGTTGACTGAGTATGTTTATTTGCTTATTTTACTTGGGAGGGGAAAGGACTTTGGTTTGGTGGCGCAGCCGGAAAGATCTAGAGGTGAGCTCAGGAAGGGTACGTTTGCCTAGAGGGACCGGTGCCTGGGAAGTCAGTGATGAGGCTGCCTCTGTGCGATAGCATGGAGAAGGTGCATTAATTCATTGGCTTTGCAGTCTACTTTTCCTAAGATTTTAGGGCCTTTTTCTGATCTCTTGTATACCTAAGCTTTTGTGCTGTGGGGCCCTTTGGTATCCAGACCTCATCACTCAACTTCTCAGAACTAGGCACGTTTTTCTCATCATTAGAGATAAGAGTAAAGCAACGCGGCAAGTTCCTTATTCTTTTTTAACGTCAGCTGTATTTATTATGAATGTTTTGTACAAAATGGTCTTTGTTTTGTGATTTGGGGAATTGAGAGTCATAACAGCGCGTGATGAAACGCTTGCACAGACGAGCTTTGGGGGTTGGGTTTTCCGAGGCACGCCCAGAGCCGTTTGCCGGATGGCTGCCATGTGAATAGCGACTGCCAGGGCTGGATTTCATAGCAGTCGTCTGGGGGAAGGACCTCCGGCTTCCACCCTGTGTAAAGGGAGCGTTCCCTGCACAGATCAGAGTGTATTAAGTAAAAAATAGAGATTCACATTACTTAAAAGTGTGCTTCAAATAGCAACTCAGAATTGCCTTCCAAAGTATTCCAGACCCTGAAATCACTGATGTTGGGTGGATTATTCTGTAGAAAAAGTAAAAAAGAGAAGTTAAAATATCTGAAATATCTGTAGGGTTTTCTACTCACTTATCTGAATTGCTGGGTATGGCTGGCTGTCTGTCTGAATATTAGTGAGAAAGGTGGCAAAGGGAGAATTCTCTTTGTTGTACTGATGGGAGTGTCGCTGGCAGGTTGTCAAGACTGAAGATGATGAGGGTTTTGGCCTCGCCTATGTGGTCTGCTGATGTCACCATGAAGTTCAAAGGCAGAAGGCACCATCATCTCTCAAGAAGCATCAGAGAAGGGTGAGTAAAATCTCTCCAGTCTTATCCCAGCTGTTCTGCACATTGCATAAGCATTTCTCCATGTCCTTTTCCTCCCTGCTCTGTTTGTTTATATGTCCTACTAAAGTGCCGGTCATTTGGGATGTCATCTTTTTTAGGAAACTAAGCCAGTTTTTTCTTTTGTAGATCCCTTCCTCAGCCTCACTGAGTTTTGAAGGACTCTGTTTTTCCCTCTATTCCACAGCATCAGCTATTTTTTCCAGCCGCAATCCACTTGAATTAAAACCACAAATGTCTCTCTCCTTGCTTGGGTGCACCTGCTCGCATCCAGCAATCTGAATTCTGTTGTGTGACTGAAAACACAGAGCCTGCACCGTGCTTCCTTTGAGCGTACCTCCTGTAAGAGAAGGGCGAAAACGACAGCTTAGATCCTCTTCCACAGTTACAGGTCAGCATCCAGGGCGTTAGTCCTGATGGCAGTGCTTTCCTTTACAACAAGAGAAATTTGAGTCTGAAATGAGCAAATTCACGTTCCCAGAATTAAAGGTGGATTCAATAGCTATCAAAGGGTGAATGGCAAACAGAATAAAGGCTTCTGTGGTTCTTTGTTTTCTGACAAAGCCTCGAGGCCCAGCTGTAGACTAAGATGTCTCTGCCGGGAGGGTCGTATGCATCATAGCAGAATTGGTGGCTGCAGGAGGAACTTCTGCGATAAGTGAAGGTGTGTCGAGTAACACCCATTACAGCCTGCCTGCAGGAGCAACAAGCTAATTGAGGGAGAGGCTTTTGCAAACAACTTGAAGCCAAGACCCCATCTACAAGGGATTATCCGGACAGAAACGACAAGGCAAAATAAACCAAAAAAAAAAACCAAACCCGCGTTTTATTGGATAGATGTGTGTGTTTGGCAGGAAAAGATGCAGCCTTGGACACTTGCCTTGCAAAAACCAGCCCCATTTCTCTCCATCCCCTCTCTGCATTTCGCATCCTGCCAGGGCTGTTCAGGGACAGTTACTTCTGCTATTCCACATCTTTAACTGTGCGGGTGGGTTTGGTTGTGTTTTGTGGTGCTTGTTTTTTGGTATTGTTGTTGAGGTTTTAAAAGCAAATAAAGGCCCTTGCAGGAGCTGCTTTGCTGGATGCTCTGAGACTAAATACCTCTGCTTGTGGGTTTTTTGTCTCATTTCACAGTTTGTATGTTATGAATGTTACCATTCTTCCAGTCTAGGCCAAGTGTGTTCTTGGAGTTGGGGTCAAGGTGTGGGGTTTTTTTTTCTGTTCTTCTCAGTATCTTTGGTATTTGGTGAGTTTTGGCTGTGACAGCTCTTGTGGCGTTTGCATTTCTTTCAGCAGAATAAGAAAGATATAACGAAGGCTTCTGCAAGGGCAAGAGGAGGGAGAAGAAATGAATCTTTTCATCAAGAAACTTTGCAGAAATGAAACGCTGGACCTGGGTCCCTGCTTGTTAAAATATGTGGAGTCCCACAAAAACGGTAGATGATGAAGAGCCAAGAAGATTTCCCAAGGATACTGGATGCTGTTGTCACCGTACAGGTTTGCTCCCCAGCTCCTGGTGTCTGTGCCCTAGTGAAGGGCCAGTGAGATGCCAGCTCAGGTGCTGCCTGCTCTCGTCAATGAGCAGCAACGATGGTAGCTCTTGAGGGAAGTGGGTTTTAATCCTGCCTTTTTCTACAGAGAGCAGCTCTGAGGAGCAGTGAAGGTGCATACTTGGTGTGGCTTTGCCTCTGCAGCAGAAATGCCCTCGTCCCTGGCGTGGCCACTGTTGCTGTTGGGTTAAGCCATAGCTCTCTGGTCCTGCTGGCAGATTACTTGCCAGATAGCGTGGATGATGTTGGGGACTGCCCATGCAATAGGAGTGTGACAGATGTCAAAATAAGCCTGAGGTGAGTGCTACTGATTTTTCACACGCAGAAAGATCTGTGTGGGTCAGAGCCCTGTGCTAAGGCCTGTCAACAGCTCTTATATCTACCACCTTTGTTTTGGGTTTATTTCCAGCAGAATATTGGTTCAAGTGCCTGGAGAAAGGTTTTTTTTCCATGTCTCTTTGTATCACAGTGTCACCCACTGAGTATATTTTGATTTTAAATTCTCCTTGGCGGGTTCATCTCCGCCTCTGTGCTCAGACAGTGACTTGCACAGGTACCAGCTCACCGCGATACCGTCCTGCTCTTTGGTTCTCTGCAGCCTTTCATTAGGTGTGAACCATTTTGTATTTTAGACTAGCATATGGCTGTTGTGCTAAGAGGCTTTGGCTCTGCCCCTGCAGAGAGGGAAAATGCTCTTATTTAGGTATAATGCAGAGTTCCCAGCACACTGCATGAACTGCGTGGCCCCGTAGATGTGAAGGCTGGGATGCCGCCGTTGCGGTCCTCAGGAGGAACGCCCGCTGCCAGTGCCCAGCCCAGGCTGACTGGTGGGGTTTGTCAGCTGTGGTCTCCCTGGGTCCAGGCCTTGCCATGGCAGCAATGAGCCTTTCGAACCCGACTTTGAGTTGTGGGCTTGACTGGCCTGGAGGCAGCTGTGAAATGAAGCCTGCTGTGGTTTGTTTGCTCCCTGGTCGCAGGAGAGGAGCACAGTTCAATTGCTTGCTGAGACTGCCCTCTCCTGAGGCAGCAGCCTGGAGGCAGCACTTAAAAACATTCAATTGGGTTCAAATCATTTCCTAATGATCAGCTCTCTTATTTCTCTCAATTGCTTTTGTCTGATAATGGTTTGTTTTGTTTGATAATAGTTTCATTTTGTCTGCAGCAATATTGATGCAAGCCGCCTTAAGGAACAGCATCCTGTTTGAGTTAAAAAACAAGGTACAGCTCACTCCTGGTTACGTTCCCGAGAGCTGTGAGGAAGAGCAAAGGAGACAGTTTTTCTCACTCAGCTCCACTGGGCATAGACGTGGAGCACATGCTTTGTGAGACCCCCCCTTCTGCAAACCCTCGCTGCTGAAATGGGGCAGAACCTTGATTTTTGCCTTCCTGACCATGAGAGTGTCACCTCTCCAGGGCTGCAGCGAGCAGGTCCCTGCTGGGAGCAGAGTGAAATGTAGTTTTGTTACACCTTAAACCCTTCTGAGCAGCATGCATTATCCTCCTGTGCCCCATCTCTCGAGGAGGGAGAGGAGATCTCCGCTCAGTCCTGCAGTGCTAATGAATAACAACATCTCTGAAACAACGTGTGACAGCGCGGGTGAGATTCTGCCACCTCTGAAAGGAAAAACAATCCGGGCCTAGTTTTTTCCCTGACTCAAGCTTAAATCTCTGAGCCTGGAATGGAATAACACTCTCATGTGTTTCAGACACCTAAAACACTTCCAAGCTGCTTCTCCAGTGGGCATAGGAGGCAGCTGCACTGTATAAATTGGAAGCGATGCTCCTTTTCAATTTCCTTGTGCACTTGTTAATGGTGGTGGGGAGATGCCCTGGTGCATTCCCGTTCTGTCTGGGGGTTTGTTACGGGCTGCGACACCGTGGGCACCCCGTATGCGATGTGCCTGTTCCAGCTGCACGCACATCCATCTGTCACCGGCTTCGAGACAGGGAGCACCACGGGAGTGTTCGCTAATTGTTTGGAGAAGCTACTCTGTTTTTAAATGCTGCCCTAAACATATGGGAAGTAAAAAACTCACAGAAAAGAGAAAGGAGGAGAGGGGGGATGGACAAAGTTCTTCTTACATATAAAAGTTCAATGTCTTCTGATGTGGCTGTTTCCATCAGATCTGCGAAGAGCTAATTGCAGCAGTAATGAGGGCTTATAGGAAGTTTAGGCATGTAAAGGTGAGCTTTCATCCTAAATTGTCTCCCTATTTTCTCTTGAATCGGTTGCTGACTGATATTTTTGATTTATTTTTTTGTCTTCAAATTGCTGAATAGTAGCATCCCTGTTATCTTAATATAAATTTGAGAAGAGCTAGAAAACTTTTGCGGAGGTGGCCTGTGTCTCGAGGTATATGCAGCTTTTAAAAGTTTATTGGAGGAGCAGTCGTGGTTGGGAGCAGAGCCCGCTTTTTTTTAACTGGACTGAGATTTTTTTTTTTTAAAAAACAAATCTCTCATATATCAAGCAGACTTGTTCTGACACTTAATTAAGTGAATTTAGATGGTTTAATATAGTTCAGCAGCAGCTCAAAATCATGGTTTTCCACCTGATCTGACATATTGATTCTACTGATGTTTCGTCCATAAATCTTTGTTTCTGTGCAGCTGTAATTGCGTTTGAGAAAGGGAAAACCGTATGTGCCCAAGCCACCCAAAGTGCGTGATGACTCCACTGAAATACCTGCGGAGGTAAGTGCGAGCCGAGTGCCGTTTGTGAGACTGAAGTTACACAACAGCTTTGTGACAGTTTCTGCCAGAAGCCGTGTAGAGCAGCTTACGGAGCGGTAGTGAACGGCCCGGCAGCAGGTTATGGGCAGGAGTCGGGGACAAACCCCTGACGGTGCCAAAACAGCTTTCACACTGTCCCCTGGGAACATGGCAATGATGTGCAAAGCCTTTCTAGCAGAAATCCACTCCCGAGTAGACGACAGGGGGTAGGGTTTCAGCAATGCATCCTTCTGCCTGTCTTAAGAGGTCATCTTTTGTTTTTCAGATCAACCTTCTTCAAGACCCCTTGGGAGCTTTTGTTCTGGAAATCAGCTGTAAGTCCACAGGGCTGTTTTCTCCCCTGATTTCTTGTTAGTCGAAAGCCAAATCATAGAAACCAAGAGGGGCTGTGGTTTGGTTCCCCCCTTCCCCTTTTGGAGCAGTTCAAGTGTGTGTTCTTTGCTGGAGCAATTGCATATTCTACCTGTGTTAATTCGTAAAAGGCAAGCTGGGTATTGGGAATCTTGTGTATACGCAGCCATCAGTTTGGTTCTTAGACTGCGCTGTTTATATGCTAAAGCAATGTGTGTATATATTGTACGACGATGTGGTTGTCTGGGGGGCTGAACAGTAAAATTCAAAGCCCTGATGCATGTTTCTGCATTCACCTGACTTAGGTTTGTTTATCTCCAGATGCATGCACCAAATCCATCTGTTCTTTCGCATTGTAATAAGATAATTTTACTATGAATTGAGTAAAGGCAAGGCAGCATGTTGTCACTGGAATAGTATTCCTGTATTGTGAATGCATGTAAGCTTTTGCAAATATGAAATAAATTTGTTAAATATCTGTACTAAACCTTTCTGGGATTGCCCTTTGCCCCGCATCCTGGTTCTAGTCAAACCTTAATGGGGGGACTGGGCAGGCCAAGGGTGCTGAGATCTTTGCGTTTGTTAATTCAGCATACGTCCAAGTTGGAAAAATCCCAACGCTCGGCATCCCAGGAGTACACACAAAGATGTTTCGTGCCCCCCTGCACAGGTAACCCTCTGGGATACAGGGTGAGTCCCCTCTCCCCCTTCCCTGCAGTATCTCGTTGTGTAGTGGCTTTTCTCAACGCCGTGGCTTTCTTAAAATACCATGTCTGGCAGAAGCTGCACAGAACCAAAGACCTCTGAGGAGGCATCTCCTGCCCCTAAATGGTAGTTGGCCCGTTATGCTTGCTGCCAGCAGGATTTATGACCAAGCTGTCATTGTCCTCGGAAACACGTCCTGTGCGCTGCAGCCAGGACGCGGCTCAAAGGACGCCTCTCCCCGCTGTCGCGTGTGCCCGTCCCTTTGGTCTCTGCCTCTCTGCGCGGCGCGTTTGCTTCGCCTGTCAATTCTGCCACTTGTGCAAGGACGCCGGATTAAACAGAATTGCACCCCGAAGTATTGGTAACGCTATTCTGGAAATGCTAATTTCCTAAGGGCTTTAAATCAAGCGTTGAGTAGATGGAGCTGCTGTGATTTAAGTGCTTTCCGCCTTCTGGAGCGGCAGCGCAGGTACGTCTGCAGAAGGCAGGTCCAGCTGGTTGTGTTCTGTGCAGCCACGTGCCCAGGCTCGCACAACACCAGCCAGGCTCAAAGTGCTTACTTACATTTATGCGGGTCTTGAAAGGCTTCTTAAATTGCATGAAGTTAATACAATGGAAAATGGATTTTTTTCCTGCCCACCTAAGCAAGGCTTTAGTGATTAATGCTGTAAAGTAAAAACAACAGCAACAAATTCAGTTTTATAATGTGCTGTGGATTCCAGGTTTATGAAAAATGCGTGCTTCATAAAAGAAATTTTTCCTCCTCCTAGTATTCTTTCAAAAAAAAAAAAAAAATCTTATCTCCGTAAAATCCCCTTGTCTCCGTAGCTGCATTTTGATGCTAATGGGATTCATAGCTTCATAATTCTTTGTCTCTCCTCTTGCATTGGTACAAGGCTAAACTCTATTGCAGAGTAGATATGTTTTACTAGAGAAAAAACTTAGCAGAAGAGAGGATTCACTCTTTGGTTGTGAAATTAGTTGAGCTTTTTTTCATCTGTTGTTCTCCTAGAGATGTATTGTGTGCCGTTAAGGACCACAAGAAAAAGGAAATCTTGAGGTGCAGGAGGAGTTGCTTGCTATTGTCTCTGACACTGAACAGTAACAAGAAAGACCATTTTGAGCCGAAGATATTTTAATTCACATAATTCTTTTTCCTAAAACTTTGATTATTTTAATGGGGGGGAAAACTTCTGTGTCTGCTTTTGAGTTAGAGCTAAGGAAGCAGAGAGGTTCTAAACAAACATTCTCCTTGTTAAAAACACATTCTGCTAGAAGTCCCGCTTCCCAAACCAGTGTCATACTTGGTTATATGCTTCAAGGGAAACTTTGGGACATTGACTGTTGCTCCTGCTTTCTTTTGATTGCTCTACAAAAATGGCTGTACTTTGCCAGCGCTTTCCTTGTGATCTATTTTCCCCCATAACAGGAACTCGTTATTCTCCAGGGAGGCAGCGAGCGGCTGCAGTTTTCATGCAGACCACAAGAAACAGGGTGGGCAGATGCACGGCAGGACAGCAGAAGGGTGTCCTCCTGCCCCTCCAGGCAGCAGGGCTGCACAGATACCCCCGTCAACTGGCTGCGTTCAACCTTCTCTTGGCATGAGATCGAGCCCTGCAAGGGTGAGTCAAAGCATGTCGGTAGGCTGCTGGGAAGTCTGCCTGGGCAGCAGGTGGTATCGCAGGGCTAGTGGTGGCCTCCACGTCTCTCTTCCTGTTCTGTGGACAGGAAATAGCTGCAAAACCTCCCTTCCATCTTTCAGAAAGTAGATGAGATTGACTTTCTGCAAACATAGGGTAGGTCCTTCCAAGAGGCTGGTCTGTAACTTTCCTGCCAAAGAGGGGTTTGGTGATACCAAGCTGCCGAGTGCCCGTGAGGAACCTCACACGGCCAGGCTGTAGGTGTCGGGGGCGATCGAGGGGGAAGGTGGTGAGTACTTCAACCAGAGTCCTCGCTGCTGCCGAGCATCATGGGCAAAGTTTCTGTAGATAACATCCATCCTTGTCAATACCCGCAAGAGGCAGCCGTGTTGTTTGCCTTTTCCTCTGTGCGGAGCACGAGCAAGGGGCTCTCATGGTCTGAGCCCGCTCCAAGAGTGATCACCGAGGATGGCTTCACGGCTTGCTCGGTGGGAAGGCAAAATTCCGGCTCAGCCTGGTCAGTCCACGTCCTGCTCTTGTACATGGCTCATGCTCAGCGCTGGTCCCAGCTGGCGTGCTTGACCCAGCTTGCCAGGAGTTTATCCCAAGCCCACCGGGCTGAACGTAAAATTAAAGGTTTTCTGTGAATGAGAGATTTCAGGTTCCCTGTCCCTAACCACAGCGAAGCACGCTGCCGCTCAGAAATAAAGGCGCGCAGTGAGCCAGGGTGTTCTTCCAGCTCATGAAGCTATCCAGAAAGTGCAGATACAGATTATATGACTTGAATGCTGCACTATTTATGATGTGTGTTCAGTCGCCTAAATCACGTTGGCAGTGTTTGGGCTTTGCCTGGATAATTGATTCAGATGTAAATTGAATGAATAAATCCTTTACAGCTAAAATATGCTCTCTTTTTATCTTGATTCTTTTTCTTCTTTTTGTCGAATGGCATAGAAAATAGGTAGTTATAATCTCATAAATAGGTATTTGACTACCTTTGTTAGGAGGGCAGGTAAAATGAGGTTTGTATGGCCTGTTTTGAAATGCTTTACTGCTTTGTTTATTGAATTACTAACCGGTTTATAACTTGGCTTCTGTACTTCTGGTCAATAATCTGCTTGCGGAAATGTTTGTGCCAGTCTTCAACGGCAAGGCCAGGTGGTTATTTATTTCTTTAAGTGCACATTAGTTGAGGGCAAAATATCAAAGAAATCTCTCTTTTTTTTTTTTTTTTTTTTAATAGCCACGGAGTGAAATATTGTGGTGAACGTGTGCCCCGCTGGCATCAAAGGCTTCTTTGGTTCGGGAATCTGCACAGAGGGACTTGAACTGGCATCAGGACAAGCCTTTGTGAGCATTTTGTCAATGTTTTAAGCTATTTTTTCACTTGAGGCTTCCCTGACGTTTCATCAGAGACAGGGCGAACATGCTAACTACAAGCCAACAAAAGAATGCGGTTTGAGCTTTCGTCCCAGCCTGGTTATGTTTAATCAGCACTTCCACAGATGGTAATTCTTGGAGCCGGTGTCTCTTCAGCGCCGTCCGCCGGGCCCCTCGCTCCCTTATCCCCAGCAGTTCAGGGGCGGCGTTTCTGCTCCCAGAGCAAACATTCAGCCAGTGAATGGAACCAGGCGCTTGGCATTCCTCGGGCTATAAATATTTGGGCGTTTTTCATGTCTCAGGGCAGGAATCCCAGCCCTGCGTACACCGGGCACTTGCTGCCTTGTGTCCTGGTTTCAGCTGAGATCGAGTTAATTTTCTTTCTAGTAGCTGCTGGGCTTTGGATTCAGTGTGAGAACAATGTTGGTAACCCATATTGTTTTAGTTGTTGCTAAGTAATGCTTATATTAAGTCAAGGACTTTTTCAGCTTCCCATGGAAGCTGAGAGGGAGCACAGACAGGACAAGGTGGGCAAAGGAATATCCCATACCATAAATGTCATGCTCAGTATAGAAATGGGGGTTGGCCGGGGGGGGCAGGAATCCACGATTGCTACTTGGGATGGGCTGGGCAGTTGATCACCAGGTGGTGAGCAATTGTATTGCATCACTCATTTTGTGTATTCTTTTACCATTATTATTATTATTACTTTCTCTTCAGTTCCTGTTCTATTACTGTCTTTATCTCAAGCCACAAGTATTATTATTTTTTTTTTTCTTTTTCTCCATCTTTCCCCTATCCCATGGTGGGAGGAAGGGAGGGAGTGAATATCTGCGTGGTCCCCGTTGCCAAGTAGAGTTAAATCACAACACCTCGTCAGGGTTTTGCTCTGCCCTCATCAGCTTTTCCCTTTGCTCTGGCATTAAAATAATTAAAATACACTGAGCGGATCATCTCTGTCCATTTGGGACTGTCACTTCTTGCTGTCGGCTATTGCTTTCTGGTCCTGCAGAGGGAGGTGCCAGCGCTTTGCAGCACGCGTGGAACCACCCACCTGCCTCCCCTCCTGGCTTTGGTCTCGGAGTCTCCGAGCGTAGGAGTTGGAGCCCACCAAAGCGTAATATCCTTAAAATGTGTTACCGGTCACTGCGATACTTCCCTGTGTCCTCAGTGTCTGTGTAAATGTCCAGACCTCTTTTGAATCTAATTAACTTCTTGGCTTCGGAGATGCCTTTTGGCAGGATATCCCGTGTTTGAATCGCCAATGTGAAAATACATTTCCTCCTGCCGGTTCTCCAAAAACCAAAAATGTCTGCTTTGGCTGCTTATGCCATAGTCCTGTTTGCTGGAGGTTTTGTGCTTATGTGATTTCTTTTTCTGTCTTTTACTTCTGTCTCTGCTTATCTCACCACGGTGCCAGGGCCTGGCTGTTTCAGGGCAACTGGTGCAGCGATCCAGCGTTACTGGGTGGGTGATGGTATGGTACCCCCGTGTGGCTGCAGCGCCAGCAGTTGCTGCCTTTACCACTTCCAAAGACGTAGCAAGGTCCATATTTCCTTACCCCCCTCTCTCAGCCTCCTGGGGGGGCTCTATGTGCCTCTGAACACCCGCTGTTCCCTTGACTTCGTGCTGGACGGAAAGCGACTGGATTGCTTCTGTGTTTGTGTAACGAGAGGCTTGTTTGTGCCCTGTCTGGTTGCTGCCAGCTGTTGAGCATCAATATTTATAGATTTTTGTTATACAGCTTCTTGCATGTGTGTTCTGTTTATGAGGGGGGGGGAAATTGCAAATAAAATGGTTCATGCCCAAGCTTGCCGCTACCCAGAGTCTGAATTTCTCTCTGCCTGTCCCTGCGCTGGGCTGTTATGAACAGGAGATTTTGTGACTGGCGTCAGAGCCCGACTTCGGCTATTTAGAAAACATCCATTCAATAAATCATATGGGGAGCAGCTGCCGCTCTCTGCTGAGCCAAGGCACATCAGATAAAATATTGCTCATTTATTTGGTTTGGTAGAAATAAAGTTGCTCTAGTGGAACATCATTACAGGCTGTTCTTAATTCACCTCAGGGCTATTTCTAATAGCGGCACACAATTCTCCTGTGACAGTCTGAGTGAATGAGATGGGTGTTTTGATGTCAAGCTGAATGTAAGGAAGGTTTTAGGAATCAGAGCTTTGAAAGAGAAATAACTACTGTTTGTGCTCTGATACTGGAAGAGGTCCCTGTTTTATTATTAACACTATAGCTATTGAAAGTCCTGACACTTGTTCCTTGGGGATTTGAAGCAATTCAAGCCATGAAATACTGTTTCAGCTCAGCCTTTTACAAGTCACTGCGTGTTGGTAAAGCCGAAGGTGGCCTTGATAGCTAGTGGAGGCACCCAGGGCTGGCATTAAGTTAATAATATTTGTTTGATTTTTTTTTTTTTCCCCCAGCTGTGTGGCAACTGGGAAACCTGCTTCTGCCCAGCTCTTGGCTTACAGCAGATAGCCGCTTTTGTCCGAGCGGAATGGTTTATGAAAAGCTGCCCAAAGCATTTCAATTTAGGCTTGCTGCTTTGCACAAATGTCATCAGCATAATATTCAGCAATGGGGCCACGGCATCTGTAGGCACGCTGCCTGCTGGTCGCAAAAGATGCTAGAGGTTGTTACTTTAAAAAAAAAAAAAAAAAAAAAAAAAAAAAGGGAAAAAAAAATAAAAAGAAAAAAAAAGTGAAGGGGTAGGAAGATGGAGTGTTGCAATGTAGGACTGCGTGCACATTTTCTTTGGCAGGGAACAGGCACCTAATCAGGATCCTGCTTTTCTCCTTATAAAATCAAGTCTCAAAGTGTCTCATCTCCTCCTCGCGTCACGGCTTGGGGAAAACAAGTGAGAGAATCGCGTGGATCTGAAGCCGTTACTGTATGGCAGGCCAGACGGACAGCTGCCGTGATTGTGTCTTCTCTGTGTTACGTCTTTAAGTGCCCGATCACCTGAGCGAGGCAGCAGGCGCTTCACGTTCATTTTGGGTGTGGAGCCCTGCGGAAGGGAGCCGTGTATCCCCCTCTGCCACAGCGGCGTTTCGTTGCCTTTGCTTGTCTTAATCGTTCTCTATAAAATAGAGGTAACTGGGGGAAAACGTACGGTTGCTCCAGCGTCCAGAAAAGCAGCGTGTGTTGCTGAGAGCGATAAAGCTTAACAATGCAGCAGCGGCGACTGGATTCCTTCGTGCTGAATTGTGTTTTGGCTGACAAAAACAGATGCTCTTTGTTGCAGAGGAGGTGCAGGCGCTGCCCTGGCCGCTGGCGTGATTTATCGGAGGCAGTGCTGTGCCCCTCAGGTCCTGGGTGTTTGGGCACAAGCCTCTCCGCCGCCGGTCCTGAAGGCCACGGTGCCGCCGGCACCCAGAGAATTCGGTGCGAGTGACAAGATGCTGGGGGTTCCTGGGCAGAAAGGAACAACAGGAGAAAATGATTTACAAGTCGCTGGTTTTATCAGAGTCCGAGCCTGCCCAGCACGGCTGCGTTTCCCGTGCAGCAATACTTGTGGTCATATTAAACATTGGTCCCTCTCCTGACAGCTCAGATAGCCCCTGCTTAGCAATAACTTCTGCTGGAAAAAAAATAATGACAAATTGTGTGCTGAAATAGCAAAGATCAGGGAGCAGAGCTCTCTTGCTAACTGCTAGAGATGACCTTGATTCTATATGTGAGAGCTGCGAAGTATCATAATTCAATGAGGATATTTATTCCGAGCTGCGCGGCACAAGCTCAAAGGATCTCAAGACCTCATTTTCATCGGAGTAATTTTATATGGCAAAGAGGGAAGTCAATTTTTTTTTTTTTTTAATTCAGACTCTCTGCTCCAAATAAACCTCCAGAGTGCTCATCTCCTGTACATAAAAGTTTCTCAAAATACTAGTGATGAAGCTGTTTAGTTCAGCTCTATTTCCATGCTATCGGTGACTTTGTTACAAACAGCCGTTCCCTGCAGATGGCTGTCGCTTTGATGCTAGTTGGTGTATGGCACATTAAAAATCCTTAACTTGGTTTCTAAAGTCTCACTAAAAACCCTACTGGGACTTTGATGTTGAGAAGATTCCACTCAAAGTACCCAAACTCTCTGAAGCTCTCCCGGCCTTATCTCGGAGGCAGACCAGCGAGTGGTTGCCTCGGGCAGCAAAATATCAGCGGCAGCAAAAATGTGTAGTGATTATTTATGGTCGGAGCATCTTGCAGTCGGGAGGCGCTGCTGGAAATTACCAGGCCCTGGTGATGCCTTGAAGAATCCCGTTCTTCCTTTCGGAGACAATATTGACGGCTGCGTGCTGTGGTTCAGCAGCCATCGGTGGTGATCCAGCTGAAACCTCTCGGCGGAGCGCTCCGTCATTTCACGCACAAATTCCAGTTGTAGGCATCTGTGCCCCCCAAAATGTTCCCAAAGGGCCTCTCTTGCTAAATGACAGGATGCCGAAAGCAACTGTGGAACCTTATTTCGGTTTTAATTAGACGGCAGCAAGTTTTTTTTAAGCACGACACCTTTTTTGCTGCCGAGCACCGTGGTGTGCTTTCCCGCAGCGCAGCGGGGCCGCCAGCTCGCAGCTGGTGGGGTACCTTTGCCATGCCCGTGTCGGTGAGTATATCGCCATCGCGTCTGTAAAGAGCTCTGGTGGTGGAGCTTGTTAGTGGATGTTGTTAATGGATCAATCTGTGCTGTTCCGTCATTAACAAAGTCTTGTTTTTACTGCGTGAGTGAGTGAAATTGGCCTTGAACCAAATTTTCTTTTTTTTTTTTTTTTTTTTAATCTACATACTGTAGTTAGTGTGAAGTTCTAGGGCATGGTGTGCAACTCGCTCCACTGTGCTATATTTGTTTTCTAGGTTGATACTTAGTTCTTTGCAATGTGTCAGATAACTGCATCAAATTGTTTTTCAGAGTTAAAGGGGAATTAAATGAGCGCTCTTTTTTTTTTTTTTTTTTTTTTTTTTTGGTCTGCATTGCATTTTTGTGCACAGGAATCAATTTGACCCTACTGTGAGTTGCTTTAGAAGAGCGTTATCCCGTGTGTGTCTTTCTTTGAAATAATTTTCTGCGTAACATTCCCAACCCCTTTTACATTCCGTTCCAGCTCTAACGGAGTAAACGCCAGCGCTTCAGCCGGGCGTTGAATGGCATCAGGCTTCAGCGGAGCTCTTCTGCCGCTGATCCCCTACGCCCTGCCTGGTCTTTGGGTGCTGCCTTGTTCCCAAGGCTGGGGGGAGCTGGGGGGGGTCCCTGTCCCCGGGGTGCGGGGGCGTCCCCCTGTCCCTGCCCCGCGGAGCCGCCGCAGGCCGCCAGCAGGGGGCGGTACAACCCAAGCCGCGCCGCTCCCCGGCCGCGGAGCGGAGCCGCCCGGAGCCACCCGCTGCCCCGGGGGTCGCCGGTTCGAGCCCCGCCCCGCCCGCCTCGGCCCCTCCGGCTGTGTCAGTCCCATGCTGGGTGTGCATCGGGCCATTTCCCTGCGCCCGGCGTGTCCCCGTTGGGTTCTCGCTTGCTCTTTCTTTTTGTAGTGCGTGGGTGTTTTTCACCAGCCTCTGGGACACCTCTCCGGGGCAAGGGTGGCTTGCTTCCGTGTCGGTCTGGGCAGCGTGGGCCCCCGTCCTGGGTGAGCTCCAGGCTCCCAGCATTGCCGGTATCATGGGGTGAGGAAACGTGGCTGTTTCGTGCTCCCCTTCGCTTGTTGCCCTCTCTGAGAGCTGGGGTCCTCGTCACGTTTTTGGCATTGAAATTGCCCTTCAGTTTGGAAATGGGGGAACCGAGGGAAGGTGCGTGTGAGACCTGTAACGTCTCCCTAGTGCACGGAGGCTGCACAGGGGACGGGTACTCAAAACTATCAACGCTAGTCGTAGGCATGAATCGGGATGCTGAGCCACAGCAGGGTCAGAGGCAGGGCAGCTGCCCGCCCTGCCGACGTGAGCGTATTTTTCACCCTCTCCAGCCTGCTCTGGGTTTTATCTCCCCTGATGCCTCTTTGTCTCCTCGTTTCAGACTCCCACTGGTGTTTTGAGGCTTCTGCCCTGAGACAGGATCCTTGAACCAACTGATACTGGACTGACCATGGAAGGAAAATAGCATACGGGGGAGTCCTACTCATCAGGATAATTAACTCATTAGCAAGGTTTGTTTAACATCAACTCACTCTCTTGTTTCAGCTGCAGCTTCCTTAGAGCAGTTGGTATCTCCCTAGAAATAGGCATTTATTTACATAATGCTGACTCCAAATCCCTGACTACTTGTAGGGGTTGTAATTTATGCCCCAGGGAATTTCTGGACAGAGCACAGCACTAATTCTGCCACCTGTGCTAATGATGTGTCCAAAGAGACCATGTCAAGTCTCTATTAAAAGCTGCGAATAAGACAGAAAGCCTAAAATCTTTACTTACAGAAGATGTATGTGTGTAATATAAGGCTGCTGCTAATTCTTCCCCAGGATTAATAGAGACAATCAAGGACAATTTCACTCGGTATTGCTTTTCTTTTTGTAAAGCAAAGCTGCCCCCAAACCGAGGGAAGACAGAAGCATGGCTTTGAGTCTGTGTTGCTCTCCCTCAGTCAAATGGAAATAGCTGTCTTTTTATTTAAAAAGTCTCTGTTGGCACCACAATGCTGACAATTTCTGAGACAATGAAATGGACAGAAATCCATTTTCCAGGCTGGAAGGAAGGCAAAGAATAAATTGGAAGAATGAAGAGTGAGGAGGAACTGAGGCGTTCACGGTGCTCGCAGTGCAAGTGATTGGAAGTGATGGGAAGAAGGCAAGAAAGGGATTCATTTGCTTAAAATATAGGACTAGATTTGACTTTAAGGTGCACGTTGCATGGCAGAAATCCACGCTGCCGTGTCTGTGCTGGGGTGTGCTCCAGGCGGCACATGCGTGGGGATGCCAGTGATACCATGGGGGTTCTTCTGGCCACGCACCCTAAATGTGGGGCAGTAAGCCTGTGTGTGCCCCACGGCCTTTCGCTGGGGGCTCCTGGCAGTCCCGCAGGAAGGTTACAGCCTTTTCTGCTGTACATCAGGGCCTTTGAGCATCAGGAGACTCATGGCAAGTGGCCAAGCTTGCCTTGGTGGGGCCAGATGATAAAGGATGTGCTGGGGAAACCTGGAATGTACCAGACCTGAAAAAATCAAGATGCCAAGATATCCACCCAGAAAGATGCTCGGGGCAGCGCTTAGGCTTCAGCTCGGTCTCTGCAGGCTGATGACAGACAGGCGCCGACAAAATATTGCAAAACTCAGTGAAACCAACGCCTGCCCGAAGCAGCTGGGGAAGGATTTGCAGGATTTCCGAGGCTTTCCTGCCTGGCGTGGCGTGGCTCCCCTGCGAGTCCTTTGGCCAGTGCTGCTTTCAGCGTTGCGTTGTGGAGCTCCGATGTCTTGGTAAAGCCTGGAGACATGTCTGCAAAAGTCCCTCTGTTTTTGCACTGCACCTCGTCACATTGCATCTGGCTAATGAAGTTTGTCCCTTTCCCGCGGCCGATAACATTGCACTCATTTTACTTCACTTCACATCTCGGAAGCAGAAAGTTTCCTGTCTATAAAATTCCTGGAGACATTGATTTGTTGTTATCTCATGGTAGCGATTTTATTCTGCCTTGCTGTTTATGCTCGGCATTGCAGATGCATCCAGAAATCAATGCTGCTGTTCTTACTCCTTTTGACAGGCAGCTCCTTAGAGCTGCTGCCCGGGAGGCTTGTGTTCTTCTCCCTGTTTTTCCTGCCTGTGCTCCCTGCGTGGCCCTTCCCTGAGATTATGTTTCTGTTTCTCGAGTTCCCTATGTAGGAAACTGCTCGGGTGAGCGATCAGACACAAGTGAAGCTGGAAAGGATGCTCTTGACGTCTGCCCACGCACAACACGCCTCAGCTCCCTGGTACGTGCGCTAAGCAGGAGTCCTGGGTCAGCGCGAGCCTGGGATCGATTTGGCAAGGCTTGCTGTTGTTTTAAAGAGTGATTGGTATTAATTAAGCTGCTCTGCCCTTGTGGGCTGCTGACAATGGAAGCTGCTAAACCAACTGTAAATCTGGCTGTGGGGATTGAGGGTTTCCGACAACCCTGGGATAAAGTCCAGTCCCAAAACTTGAGGGGGGTTTGATTCCTTCAGTTCTTACTAAAACCCCCCAGCTCCTTTCTAGGAGTTCTTAGTTCATGTTTTGACAAATCCTGTTGCTAGAAATTAGCTTTTGAGTCTGGCTCTGGGAGGATTTATTCATCCCAGACCAAGCAAGAACACAGGTGATTTTACAGAGACAGATGCTTCACTAACGCAGCGTTTCTGGTTCGCGTGATTCAGCGTGTTACACTGGGCCGGGGAGCTCAGAGAGAGGTTCCCTCCTTCCATTTCCCGGAACAATTTCATAAATGGGAGCAGAAAAAAAAATCTCCCCTGAGCAAGGCAGCTTGCAATGAGGCAGAGTGAATACAGCACCAAACGACACTTTTCCGTGCATTTCTTTTCCAGTTCCTGGACTGAATTGCCACTGACCAGTGCTATGTCCGAGGGGGAGAACCTACTGCAGCGCAAATCCAACCGTATCGCCATCATTGGCATGTTCCCCAGCAAAGTGACAGGTGGGGGAAACAGTTTATAAAGCTGAAATTCAGCTATTCAGAAACCAGGCTGGAAGTTCACAGCCCAGGTACAGTCAGCGGTTAAAACCGATTTCATTTTTTTCCCCCCGTCCTTTCCCAGTTTTTGTTCTAATTTAGTTTGAGGTTTGCTGTGTCATTTTCCTGCCTGAGTGTGTTCTCCTTTCTCTTGAGCTGGCGGCTTCTTGTTGACATCAGTGAAGTTACTTTCCATTGACATTTGAACCGGGCAATTTCATTAATGTTCACAGCAGCCATTTGGAAGCAGTCCCTTACCACTAGGAAGTGTCCCTGCAAGAGAACAGCTGCGTATTTGTACAAGGCAGCTCCATCACAGGGTGCGATTCCCGCTACCAGATTTAGATTTTTCACCTCGAGAAACAGGATTCAGTTTATGTGTGTTCTTAATAAGGAGTTACTCTTTGCCCACTAAAGAAGTTTTACAAGCTGAGGTTACTCTTCTTTCTCATTATTCGCCACATAACAGTGAAGGAATCTTGTGTTCCTGTAGCCTGCAAACCCCTGGAATGTATCAAACCAACCATTTGTCATAAAAGCGTGGTGGAGTTCTTCAAACCACGGTGGAAAAAGTTGGAATTTTTTTTTTTCTGTGTTGTTGCTCGGCATTTTAGTTTGAGACGTAACGCAGTTCTCCCAAGTTTTCCCTAAGCTTCTGTGGCTCTAAACGTTAGAGGAAAAAAATATCAGTGAATTTAATAATATTTCATAAAAAACGTAGTATTTATTTACTTTAATATTACTCTTCTAAAGTTCTTGTTGCTGTTGAACCTGCCCTCTCTCCGAGCCGCGAGCTCGGGGCAGTTCAGAATGCCAGAGGCTGCTCCGCAGCGTCTTTCCTCTGCGGCTGTTCGTCTTTCCGTAAACCCTTCCACTTTCCGGCATTTGTGTTGTGATAATCTCTTCTAGCATTTCTTGCAATGCTTCATTTTAATGTATATTCCCTTGTCGCTGCAGAACTGAATTCAACCTCCCGGTAAGTGATATCTAAATCACTGCTGCAAGGAGAGAATGAAATATAGGTGCGTGAGAGGGAGGCAAAGGATATGACTGAACAAGAAAAACTCGCACAGCAAGAAGAAATATCTACAGCGGCGTATAAAATGTGCTGCTTTCCTTACAGCTCCTGCTCGCTGCTGTTGGTACAATATGCGTGTGTCAGGTACGAACACAGATATCTGCCTCTTGCCATTTAACTGCGAGATGATCTGATTTGAGCGCGCCGTCGTGTTGTGCATATGCAACGACTCGGCTGTTCACTGCACACACGGTGGCACGTCTGAAGCCATTGGCAAATCTACTTTTGTACATGCTCAGTAGCTGCCTTTTGCCAGCAGCGATGTTCCTGGTGTGTGTGTGTGTGTACAAGGCCGGAGCAGAGCCTCCTGAATGCTTCACGGTGGACATTTATGATGACCGCTTGGCCTTGTGCGTTTGGGTGAGGCTCTTTGCGAGGGACTAAAAAAGGAGAAACGTGGAGAGGTTGTCCCAGGCAGTAAAAGCACATGAGGGCAAGCAGCAGAGTCAGCAATAAAACCAGTAAGTGTAAATCGCCCTGAGACGCCTGGGGAGAAAATGGGAAAAGCAGGACTAGAGCTGCTGGTGGGATGTGGGCACTGTGGTGTGCTGGAGGAGGGACCTGGGGGTCAGCTGCGGGAAGGACCACGCTTGCGTGGCTCTGCACGTTGCACCCCACAAAGGGCCTCTGGGAGATGCTGGAGGTGACCTTGTGGTGGTGCTCCCTGTCTTTTCCTTGCCGAGCAGTCACCATCTCAGCGGGCAGCTGGGCTGCGCCTTCTGGTGGAGATGATTTTTGACTTCGCTCTGCTGCTCCAGCCTTCTCGGAGGGGCTAAGTTCCTTCCCAGTTTTTGCGACTAGCCTGTCATCGGCACACCACATCCAAGTCAGATTGAGTGTGTGTCAATTAAAACAAGAGCTTGTACAGTGTTTCCGTGATGGGGTTGCTTCCTTGAGTCTGAGCCCTCGGAAGCACGTGCTGAAGGACCTTCCTGCTTGGTGAGAGCACTTCGCTCTTACTGCAAGAAAACACCTTTCTGCGGTATCGAAGAGCATCTGAAGACTATTTTCGCTGCCTTCTGTATTCCCATGGGAAAGCTAGCCCAAAACTCGCTGTGGTGGTGGCAGCTTTCTCCGAACTTCAACTGTTCCTGTGCCAACGTTGTCCCTGAGCTGGAGCAGCTCTGCTCTCCTCTCCCTCCCCAGTATTTACCTCTCTCCTGTGTGTTTGCGGAGAGCGATTGTATCTCTGCTCCATCTTTGTTCCGCGAGGCCGAGCACGCCAGCCCCTCCCCGGTTTTTCAATCATCTCGGCAGCCCTTTGCTGCCCGGTTTCCGCCTGAGTCCGTCCCTGTTGAACATGGGTGACCAGACCCGAACAAAGTCCCCAGATAAGATCTTTCCAGGGCCCTGCACAATGGAAACTTCTGCGAAGCCCAGCCAAAGCATCCGCTGAGGGCTGAGATTTTCATCCCTGTGGGATGAGATTTTTCCTTTGAAATACGCGTTCCTGCTGCCCTCGGCTCATTCAGCTAGCATAAGCGTTGCTCATTCAAAATAATATTTATCATTGGCTTTATACATTTCAAAACAACTTCTTCGTTTTTTACAGTCAATTCATGACACTCTTTGCAGATGCAACTGAAATCAATTTTGAAGCTTGGTCTTAACAAAGCCAATATTTATCAGGTTTCTGCAACCTCTCCGTGTTGCTTTTTGTCAAGAAAATCTTTTTCCAGCGCTGCATTTGAAACAGGAATGAGCCTTATAAGTCCCATAACTCCTCAGGAATTGGGAAAAGTAGGTAATTTCCTACTATAAGCCTCCCTGAATCCGTGCCCATGTGCTCCGGGCGCTGCCTTCCCGTACAGGCAGCCCCATCAGCCTCCTGTCAGGTTTAGATGCTTCAGTAGTTCTCATGATTCCCCAAAAAAGTTGGTTTCCTCAAAGGATGGGGATCGTCGCTGGGGTGACCATCACGGGCCATCCTTTTAAAGACAGACTAGGAGGGGAAAAAGCGGCGCCTGAATGATCCAGGCCATGAAGGGAAACGGCAACCGGTCAAGTCAGCAGTGACGTTACCTTGTATAAATCAAGAGAGGTGGCAGCGGGGTGTTACTTGCAAAGAGCAAGAATGGAGAGGGATGCCTCCTCGTGAGACGTGGAGGTTGTGAGGAAAAGGTGTGTCTGGTTGGCTGCAGTTTTTATATAAGGGCAACTTCTTCCATCTCAGTTGCAGGGGGGAAAAAAAGGGAGGACGATGTAGAGTCTCAACGTCTTCCCGAAGAGCCTGAGCGGACCCGAGAGCCCTTCCCAGCTGGCTGCAGCTGATGCAGGTAATAACATCGTCTGTGCATCAAAGCCTCGGCTGGTGAAGACCGCATGGCGGCGGGGGGGCGTGTGTGGTAGCGGTGCCATCACGTTAGAGCTCTGGAAGGACGCGCGTAGTGCGCCTAGTGCTTGGCTTCTTCAGTGTGAGGTGTTGCTGTGCACCAAGCTCCTAACCATCTGCCTATATCTGTCATTTCAGAATTAAATTTATGTTAATAATTATTAAATTATAAATTTATACCTAGCTTATTCTTATCACTTGAGCTTTAGTTTATTGCTTTTGAAAGTTAGAAAGAACAAGAATCACCCTCAGATGCTTCCCTTGGCAAAGATCCTTACCAAAACGGGTGTCATTTTTCATCTAAGGGATACAGAAATAACAGCAGCTTAAATATCGGTTCAGCAGAAAAGCAGTTTGGCTTTCTTTTGTGTGAACATGTAGAATATTTGGGCCAGTCATAAAGGACCAGGAAAGAGCTTTTATTGACCCACACTTGAAGTCCGTCCACGTGTGTGGATGTGAACAAGGTCCTGCTGCCCCAGGCTCAGGCAGAGTCTGACTTGAGCTCGATAAAGAGCAGAGGAGGGATTTCTCGCTTGACCTCTTTACTCAGAAAGACACCGGGATCTCTTCCTGGAGGCTTTCCCCCCCCACTTTTCACTCTGATGTCTCCCTTGCCAGCAGGGGAATCTTCTGGACATGACGATGTTGAAGCTGTTTGGAACCATCTTTTTCTGTAGCCTCCTCTCGCCCTCTCAAGAAGTCTTGTCCGGTCTGTCCTGCGCCGTCAGCCCAGGGGCAATGCAGAATGGTAACCAGAAAACATGAGTTATGTTTGTTTTGAAAGCTATGTGGGACCGTGACGTGGAGTAAAAGCTCCTGAGTGTCTTCATCTTTATTTTATAGTTCCTCAGGGCTGCAGACTTGGCTCAGAGCTTCTGACAGCCATTGCTGGGTTCATGGGTCAGGGAAATCTCTCTGCTCCAGAAGTGGGACGCGTTTCAGCACCAAAGAGCCATACAGAATTTCAGGGCTAGATCTGGATTATTTCCTCTTTTTGTCTTCGTTTCTCATTCCCATATTGGAGCAGCTGATACTTGGCCAACAACTGCTGTGAAGTTTAGCAGCTGTGTTAATATTTGCAATGCTCCAGCAAAAATAAGACTCTTATTTCAAGTTGCTTCTATTAAAAACAAACAAACAAACAAAACTCCTTTACAAATGGGAAGCAAGTTGTGAGCTGAAGCTGAGGGCAGTCGCTGTCATTTCTGGTAGTGGACAACCGCGCTGTAATCTTTAAATTGGAGGTTTGGGATGCTCTCCACTGCTACCCCTCCTGGTTAATTCACTCATGGCAGCTTTGATTTAGTGCCTTTTTTAAAATATGTGATTTGATTGCATGGAGGCAGCTTTATAAGGAGTCCTGGGGAGTGGTGGGGCTTTGTGTGGTGCTTTTGCCAGGACAGGTCTGACTGAGTGGAGAGAGGTCATTGCTGCAAGTGCTGGGCCCTCACACAGGGATGTTTTCCAGTTCTCTCGGATGCCATAATTCAGAACGGGCTTCTCCAGCAGCACCTGCAGGGTCTCGTGCTCCCAAACATCGTGGGTGATGGGGGTCTGCTGAACTCTCCCACCAGCATCACTGGGTAAGTGGGGAAGCGAGGGCTTCTCTGTGAGCGCACCTTCACCATCAATTCTGAAGCAACAAAAGCTGAGCTGCAGCTGGCACGATTGGCTCAAGTAGTTATCCTCGTTTTATTTTGGTACTGAAATTCTGACCCGATAAAAAGTTTTCTGCGTGGTAGCAAGGTGGATGAGGAAGTGCACTGCAGGTTACGCATGCAGATGCAGAACGATGGTGCTGATGCCGCTGTTGGTATCTGAGATGCTTGACAGCGCTGAGAGAGAGAGGAAGGTGCCAGGGAGAGAAAAAGCTGACTGCTCTATAAAGGTGGAAGCAGTCAACATCCACCCCAGTCTGATTCTAGGTTGCCTTCTTTTGGGTTTCAGCTGCAGACCCTGTCTCATCCTGGAGCTGGTATCTCTTGCTCATAGCACTCGTGCCTTCAGCTGGAGGTGGCCGTGGTGATGTGGGTGCTGTAGGTTCCCCAGTGCATATAGCTGCTCAGCTGTTAGAAGATGCCTTTAATTCGTGCCAGCTTTTGCTGTTGTTTGCAGACTGCACCTTGTCAAGAGTCAGCTCCCCAAGCTGTCGGTGGTGCTGCTGCCGGGAATCGGGGTCCAGCTGACCATCGCCGCAAAGCTGGAGCTCAGCGGCAACTGGTGAGTGTGGTGTTCGTGGTCACCATTAAGGGAAAACCCGATCCCTGGGCTTCCTGCTCTGTGGACGTTTTGCACTTTTCATGGTTTTCTAGGTGTTTCTTACCTATAATAAAGTCACAGAGCAGAACAGGCACCAAAAGATGGCTTGTGGCATTTGTAATGAATGGCAGGAGGTGGAGGTGCACTTTGTTGCTGCTGGCTTTGCTGATTTCTCTGGTTAGAGGCTGAGAGATTAAATCTGTTCAACCCGTTTACTTTTTTCAGCTTGGTTGGCCTTCTTTCAGATCTAATTGATATCTTAGTGGATGTGAACATTACTGCAAACGTTAAATGCACGAATTTTGAATCGGGCACAGTCCAGGTTGTCATTGAAGACTGCCTCTGCATTCTTGGTGCCATAAAGATCAAGATCCTTTCTGGGTAAGTGCCTGGGGATTTCTGTGTTCCGTTGCGTGCAATCCTCTCCTCTTTATCCAATGATCTAGACAGCCTGATGGGACACAGACGGCGCTCAGCTGATACAGAGCCAGGCCTCAGGGAAGTATTTTCTTTCCCATTGCCAAAGTCAGTTGCATCAGTGGAACTGGCAAAAAATTTGGTTGTTGGAAGAGGAGGGTTAATTTGCCCTGTTTTGCTCATGGAAATTTTAAGATTTGAAGTCTGAGGTTTGGTACCCCTTCCGGTGCGCTTTCTTTAGACTTAGCTCGTGAATTGAAGGGTAGGAATAACAGGGCAGGGAGTGTTCCAGGAGAACAGCACCATTGCTTGGCCTGGTTTTATACTCTGCCTTTGGCTGCCGTCGCAGAACGATGCTGGGCATATGGACTTTTTGGTCTGACCGCTGTGAATATGTGTAATTCCATGCAAATGTCTCATCTCTTGCTCAGTCTTATTAAATATAAATACTTGGCAGAAAGGATTTGCTGACTTCATGTATTGATGAATGCAAGAGTAAATTGATCATGGGAAATATTTTCTTTTATTGCTTTTGAATTACTCACTTTTCAGGTTCATTGAATTTCTCCTAATTAATTTTTGCATTATGCATTATATTTCAATCAGTGCAGCAGTTAGTTTGAAAGAGACTGTGTAAGTGAACAGAGAAACATGACTCATCCACTCTGGGGGTCATATTTTAAGTTTCAGATGGATTAAAGTGATGGCGTGCAGGAAATGAGCTCCCTGTGGGGTAAGGGGGAATGTGGATGTATGTGATTGGCTTCACAGCAGTTCCTCAGATGTGTCTATAGGCAGAACTTGGGCATAAATAACGAGATGCATTATGAATTCCTGCTGTCTGTGGCTTGCCGAGTGTGCTGCTGCATGTTCTAACTCAAGAGTCCAGATATATATTGATTATCAAAAGGAAATGGCTCTGCACTGCCTGCGGGCATCGCACATCCCGGAGAGCTCTATTTAGCAGCAGTGTCGAAAGGTTACACAGCAGATTTCTCCTCTAGTTATTCCACGTGTAAATAGTTTGTTTCCCGTAACTAACATGGAGATATTTCATAACAGCTCCGCCTTCCCTTAACTACAGCACTGATTTAAATGCCGGCGGGAGACAACCACACTCAGGTTACACCGCGAGAGGCTCACTCCTTTCCTGCCGTGATGCCGGCACACCCCGCGTGCTGAAACCTTCACTTCTCAGAAATTAGCCCAATTCTCCCCTCAGTGGGGCGGGCAGCTCCTTGCCCTCCCTACCTTCTGCACAACCCCTGCTCTTGCCAGCAGTAGCTGCAGCAGTGTCATGAAGCGACAACTGACGTAGTAGCGTGTAAAATGAAGGCTGGAACATCCTTTGGTCTCCTATCCTGGAGCTGTGTCTGTAGTGACTGGAATTTTTTTTTTTTTTTCTCCTTTCCAGCTTACTGTCCCTATCAGTAAATGAGATAGTGCTTAACCAGCTGAGAGCAACTCTGCCCGGTTTGGTAAGCCTGAATACTGCCCTTCTTTCTCAGCTGAAACGCTGAAATATGAGGAACAGCATGTTATCAGGTCACAGCAAGCTGCGCCGTCTTTCTTTCTTGCTTTCCCATATCACTGGCACGCGTCGCTCCGCAGGGATGCCCGTGGCCAGCCTGGCTGCTGCCGGCATGTTTCCGCCCGCAGGGCGATGCCTGAAATATTCCCCGGATCAAAGCAGTCCCCTTTGGTGCGGTACCATGGCTCCAGGGATGCTCCACTCCTCCCAGGTCCTTCACGGCATCCCAGCTGCTGCCTAATGCCACGCCGGGCTTTTTTCCCTAGGGATTTAGATGAAAAGGAGTGGGTCTGGTCAGGCTGCAGGGTGGTGGCTCCCTGCAGCGGGGTGGTGCGGGGGGTCGAGCAGTTGCATTTGTGCTTTGTGTTGCAGCTGTGTCCGGTAGTTGATATTGTCATCAACCTTGTGAACATCCAGCTCATGGGCACTCTCAACGGTACGTTTCCTTTGGAGCATCAGGGGCTGCTTCCCCGTGTTCCCTGCAGTCCCGCAGTGGGAAATGCCCTTTCCCACGTCTAATCCATAAGTGCATCAGGCAGGAGCTGCACCTCTGCAGAGCTGTTGATGAACCTTGAATTCACACCCGAGCAGTCGAAATGAACTGCTCGTGCCTTGGCCCTCCTTATGCCACTCTTATACATCACCCTTGGATTTAGCTTATTATATTTGATGCTCTTTTTGGGCTATATTCTAAAGGCAGATCCCACCAGGCTGAATTAGGGGATGTTTTGAGCAGCAGTGAGCATCCCACAGAAGTGAAGCGAATGCTCAGGCCGTGGTTCGTGGGTGTGAGGTCTGGCTGGGGGCCTGCAGGGTCAGGGGAGGAGTTTGTGTTGCTGCTTATTTCCTGATGTTGTAACGATCTTTTTTTCCCCTTTGAAGCGGTGATCCCAGTCGGTACGGCAGGGACGATTCACTACCAGCTGGCCAGCCTCCCGTTTACCTCTGGCTTGTTCCTTGGGTTGGATTTAGACGTAAGTTAACGCTGGGTAATGAGACCCTGCGAGCGTGTCTGCGGCGTGATGCTTTTCAGACCATTCACCTCATCCCATGGGAGCAGTTTTCTTCTTCCAGCACAACCACATGGAGGAGCTGGGCTAATGACTTGTTCTGGAAACGCTAGCTAAACGTTTAGATCCTTCTTCAACTCACCACTAAGTGAGCGTGGGTACTTTTCTTCAAGCCCTCTTTTCCTCTGTTTGCAAACTCATCCTGAGACTGCCTGTCTGCTCTTTGTAACTGTTGGGACACGAGCGGTTTTCATCCTCGCCCTGCCTGCAGAGAGGGGTGTTACGGCATTTTGCCTTCGCTATTCAGTCTCCGTGGTGGGTGAATGCTAAACCAAGGAAATGGGTGTATTTTTTACTTCTGTCTCACTGAGGGGAGAAAAAAGACAAAAACAGCAAAAACCAAGCGGTACTCTCAAAGAAGAGAGCCTAAATAAAAGAAAGTGGCTAGTGAGAAGCAACTGGGACATAAGCAATAAAGAAGAGCGAGGGCTAATAACTAACACCGCGGTCTGTACGATCAGCGCTGTTGCTTTTGCGTTGGTGCAGATACTTCATCGGGATTAGCCTTTGCACTCCCCACCCCCCACCCCCCGGGGCTCAGAGCTGGGTCAGAGCGAGTAGATGGTATCGGTGCAAGTTTGTTGTGGAGTGGGAGAGCGGCTCACGCCTGGCTGGGCGCTGGAAGGAGGGAAGGCAGCGCTGGGACCGCCGGGCTGGCAGCACCTTCACCGCTCCTTTCCTCTCGGAGTGAAATCTCAAGGATGAACTGAAGCAGCGAGTTGTGATTTGGAGAGTGCGTTATTAGCTAAGAAAGCCTCAGTTATGCACTCTGGCCTTTATCAGCTCCTTTTGTCTATTAAATATAGAGGGAATTGCTCTGAGTCCGAAGCTGCTGGCGAGAGGAGGGCTGTTTCAGCTGGCACAGACCCCGCGCGCTCAGTCTGGAGGATCTGGGCACGTCTCGCGCCTTTGAAGGGTCGGTTTAACCTCCGTGTCGCCTCTCTTCGCAGGGTGCAGTGAAGCAGGTGGGAGGCAGCATCATCCCCCATGACTCATCTGCCTCTGCTTTGCCTCCGCTGCTGGACAAGCTTCTGGTCTTGGGACTGCGCCAGAGCTTTCTCAATGCGGTCCTGTCCCTCCTGATCCAGATACCTCCACAGACCTTCACCTGCACGCCAGAAGTCGTGAGTGTAGCAGCACCTCTATTCCGTGCCAGGGGAGGTGACAAGGGACACCTGTCAGCCCGGGGAGCAGACTGTGCCATGGCGTTCACCGCATGCGTACACTCAGCCCACAGCCGGTCTGGGGTCTGCGTGCGCCTGTGCTCACTTGCAGATGCTCAAGCCCCAGCGCTGCCTCCTTACTGCTCTTTTCAGAAAGCCATAGTAGCACGTGCAACGACCGGCCGTCCTTGTTTCTGTATGGGCACCCCCAGAGATACCTGTTGAAACCAGTTGTGTACTGGTTATGCCGTGGACTCCTGGGGGTCTGCAATGCATTTCAAGGAGTCTGCGAAATGTCACTGGGAAAAGCAACTTCATTTACACAATGCAATTGTGTAGGCGTGTGCAGCTTCTGTACTTCCAATCTGTGTTTCCACTGGGAAATGTTAGGGGTCTACACACTGGCAAATGTTGAACGCCTCTGGGTTACATCTCCTTCCGCGGCTGGTTGCCCTCACCTTAACAACTGACCGGGAATCGCTGAGGGGAGCAATGGAGATGGCGGAGGGCTTGGGGTGCTGCTGTAACATAGGTCTGCATGTGACTGAGCTGCCCGGGGCTTCCCTGGGGACAGAGAGTGAATGAGGGCTTGGGGACTGGCCCCAGCAGGGGGAATAAGCTGCCTGCGAACAGGGACACAAGTGGGAGAGGGGTGACCCCGGCAGGACAGGTGTTGCTGAAATCGGCTGGAGAGCTTGTGCTTTTGTTCCAACAGTTCTCCGGTGCCAGCCGTCTGCAAGAAGCCATCGCAACCCTCGTTCCTGCTGGGGTAAGTAACTTTTGCTGGCGTGAGGATTTGTGTGAACCTCGCCAGGTCTGAGGCCATCCAAGTGATGCATCTGGATGTGCTTGCATGCTGCTGCCAAAGGTGTCTGTCTTCTGCTCCCCTCCTCTTGACCATGCTGAGCACGCACCACGGCTGAGCCGTGCCAGCATAGCTCGAGGCTGCCCTGCTGCCCGACCGGCTGATGGGAGCAGGTGAAGGGACCGGAGTTTTGTGCCCAGCCTCTGCGCGATGGCCGCTCTCCTGTCTGCCATCGGCTGTAGCCAACCATCTCCCTCTCCCTAAGCAGGGGAACACCGTCTCTTGCAGCTCACAGCCATTGACAGAAAGAACTGATAAATGTCTGGCATCCCCTGTTTCCTGGGCACCACGGGCACCCCCCTATGGCCACAGCCCCCTTAGTGTCCACCTTTGCTTCCTCAGCCCCTTATTGCCCGCAGCAAGGAGTGCCAACCCATGCTGCCGGGCATATTTGCTCTGTAAATTTGGCTTGTCCAAGGTCTGCGTGACCTTGAGGGCGGCCTACAGAGTCATGGGGCTGGGAGAGTCCACCAGAGGACTGCTGGGCCCCTGCCTAGCCAGTGTGTGGGGTGCGGGTAGCCACCTCCATGTGTCCCCCGTTCCCACAGTGCTCCACCTGCCGTGGGACCAGTCCTCTGAGCGTTAAGCTAACGTTGTCTGGGAACCCGCTTATCCTCTTGGAAGAAAACAAAGCCACTGTCGAGCTTTCAGTCATGATTCAGGTGTTCGTTCAGCATTTAGATGGACCCATCCTCAACCTCCTCCTGCTGAAGGCCGTAAGTGTGGATGTAAAGACCTCAAACTGGTGAAGTGTGAGGCCGGTCGAGTGACTGGCATGTGGAATGGGGACGTCTCCGTGGGCTGATCCTCTCCCTGTCTGCTTGCAGGACCTCGGTCTAAACGCCCAGGTGTCTATCGGTGGAAGCAGGCTGGTGCTGGGGTTGTCCCTGGGCAGGTAGGCTGTCCCCACAGCGGCTGCGTTGCGGGGCTCAAAGCAAAGCCTGCTGCAATGCCCCAGCCTGCTCGCTCCCCTCACACAGCCCTGGCTGTCTGGCCGTGCTGGGAAACTCCGGCTTTCCTGGAGCTCAGGGTACAGGTTCAGTTTTCTGGGAAGCGGTGGCCAGAAGAGAGCAGGACAGCAGGAAGGGCAGTGAAGCTGGTGAAGGGTCTCGGGCACAAGCCTTATGAGGAGCTGCTGAGGGAGGTGGGGGTGTTCAGCCTGGAGGAAAGGAGGCTGAGGGGAGACCTTATCGCTCTCTACAACCACCTGAAAGGAGGGTGTAGCGAGGGGGGTGTTGGTCTCTTCTCGCAAGGAACAGGCGATAGGACAAGAAGAAATGGCCGCAGGTTGCACCAGGGGAGGTTTAGATTGGGTATTAGGAAAAGTTTCCCCACGAAAAGGGTTGTCAAGCATTGTAACAGGCTGCCCAGGGAAGTGGTGGGGTCGCCATCCCTGGAGGTGTTTAAAAGACGGGCAGATGTTGCGCTGAGGGACATGGTTTAGTGGTAACTTGGCAGTGTTGGGTTAATGGTTGGACTTGATGATCTTAGAAGATCTCTTCCAACCAAAACGATTCAATGATTCTATGAGAAGGGCTGCAATTCATCAGGGATGCTCCAAGCGCTGTGACAGCGTGTCCCCCAGTGAGGCAGCGCTGCTGGAGCTGCCTGGACTCCAGCAGAAGGGACGGGAGCGCTGCACAAACACGGCTGTGACAAAGGCGGGCAGTGCTGCCCTCTTACAGGCTGGTGACATTCTCTGCATTGCAACGTTACCTCTGGAGCCGCTAACTGATGCGTTTCCCAGTGCCTGTAAAATAGACACTGCATTTCCCGCGTCTGAGAATTTCATGCCTGGCTGGTGGCACGAGGTGGACAGGTATCGTTGACTTTCAGGAAACATCACAGCAGCTGGAAAGTTTTAGGAGACCAGAGGAAAAGTCTCTGTCAGTTTTACAACAAGGAGAAATGAGTTAACCTGAATAATTGTAAGACTGTCAGCTTGACTTTGATCCTGGGCAGTAGTTTGAAATGTCTGATATTGGACATGAGTGATAAAGGAGTAAAGGGAAGTACTGTCATTAATGCCAGTCAAGGTATGATTAAAGATTGGAAAGCATTTCTTACAGTGTGAGGTTTGAGGATTTCAAGCCATTTAGCTTGTCAAAGAGCTAGATTTAGAAGCAACATTGGCATAGCTTGTATGCGGCGATATGGAGAATAGAAATGCATCAAAGGGCTTTTAATTCAATAGACAAAGATATAGCAAGATTCAATAGAAGTAGAAAAGAGAAATTCAAAGTGGAAATAAAGCATACGTTTTAGCTATGGAGATAGTTGTGTGATCGCAATGATAGATTAGGAGCTGTAGCAAATTCTCCAGAGCTCATGATCTTTAAATCCAGCCTGGATGCTTTTTCTAGAAGCTCTGCTCTCAGCTGAACGGGAGCCGACTCCTTTCCTAAGGTGAATAACTACCTGGGCACGGGAGAGGGAAGGGGAAGCCAGGAGCTAGTGCGTGCCCTGTTGCAGTGCCGCTTCATTTAAAAGCAAACAATTAGCTTAAGCTTCTATTTTCCTATTTTCTCGTTTCTCTTGCAAGCGTGGCAGTGCCTGCTTTTTGTGTTACAATAAAGCGATGCCATTACGGACCTCCCGACGATGCCTCACAGGGATGCTTTGCCCGTGGGCTAATTAGCACTGCTCTAGGAGGCGGCAGGGGTCTCACAACAGGGGTCTGTGAGCTCTTGGTGCCTGACGTCCTGTTCGCTTTCCTTTCCCTGCAGCATTTCCCTCTCCTTGGAGTCTTCCGATGTTGGCATCAGTAGCGTAAGTCTCTCCTACCAGTCTGGGCTTTACGAGGTGCATGGAGTGGCCGAGCGCTGTGCCCTGTGGCTCTGGGGAGGGAGGGAGACACGCGGTCGCTGTGTGAGGCTGTTACCGTGTCCTGGCTGTGATGGATTACACCCGTTGATGGGTCTTAGTTGTTAGCTGCTCTACTTCGTAGGTCATAGTAATTCTTCTTTTGCTGCCTTGTTTTTTGTTTTTTCTTTTTTTTTTTCTTTCTTCTGCCTTTTCTAATAATGCAAATGTAAAGCCCGGAGTCTGCTTGTTTATTCACCCCTGCTTTGGCAAAGCTTGCGCGGAGCTCTGGCAGGAGTTTTGCCTGGTAGAAGGTTTCCCAAAGGAAGCACCAAAGACAAATCGAGGAAGAAAAGTAGATTTGCTTTGAAGGAAAGAGGGTCTATTTGTTCTTTTCCCACGTCAGTGGGAAGTGATTTCCAGTCCCCAGCACTGGCTGCCTTCCAGCCGCGGCGCTGGGCTGTGCTTGCTGCTCTCGGGAGCCTGGCAGCGCCGCTCACGCGCTTGTTCCCTCTCTGCTTCAGATCTCCGACTTGAAGCCACACTGCAGCAGTCTGCTGGCGGAAACCTTTCTGCCCCTTGTCAATGGTAAGGTGACGCGGAGAGCTGTAACATTGGGAGTGCTTTGATTGAGGAGGGGTGAGGGATACGTGTGCGTGGTTGAAAGCTGCAGCAGGAGAGTTGGAGCCATTAAAGGTCTGCGGTCCCCATTTTGAGGCTGTAGTTAAAAAGTCCTAACCTTGCTCTTACACCATCCACTGTCTGTCCCCTGCAGGTGCTCTGAGCATCGGGATCCCTCTGCCAAACGTGCTGGGCATTCCCTTAATAAAGGTGGATGTTCAGATATTCGCGGTAAGTGTCCAGAAAGGCTATTTCCTCCTGCCAAGGCGGGTCACTGGGGCTGTTTCTAGCAGCTGCCTCCTGTAACAGGACCCTGCCAGTGATGGTTTAGTGTGCAAGAGCTGTAAAATCTTAAAATCTTTAAGCCTTGAAAGGCCAGAAAGGGTTGCTCAGTCTGACCTCCTTCAGGTCAGAAAATGCTGCCCAAGTACTTCATGCCCACGAGTATCATCAAACCAGGCACGCAGTGAGTGATGTTCCTGGTTCCCCCGGCCAGGCTGCCTTTCCTTTCCGCAGAACTCCGTGAGAGCAGCTCTGATGTGGGTCCAGGGGGTCCGGAAAGCCCTTTTGAGTGTCACCATTCAAAGTGTTGTGTCTTGAATCGCACCAAATTCCAGCCCTGTGCATCCTGGAGATGTCCCAGAGGAACTGGGATATTCTCTGACGCTTCCCAAAGTGTACCGTGCCCCCCTTATTACAAACGTAACGTGAGGTTTTTTTCCAAGAAGGTTTTCTGTCCTCTGTGTGTTGCTGACAAGCTGTTGTGAACCGGCATCCCTTCAAGTTAGGAAATAACATGGATGTGTTGTTCCTTGCACTTCTTCAGGGCCTGCTGGTGATTCTTGTGTGAGCCGGGGAGCGCAAGGCATGGAGAGGTCTCTCTGGGCAGAGAAAGAGCAAGAAAGACCAGCGAAGATGGAGCACCGAGACCAGAATTATCTACTTTTCTTTTCTAAACTTGATTCAAGATTCTTGATAACGTTTAAGACACTTTCAGGTTAATTGGCTCCTGTGAGTACTAAGATACTTGCATAAGCCAAAAACTGATAGGCAGCTCTGTGTACACATATTTATTTAGAGAAATTAGCATGATTTTGGGGTCACGGTTACGGCAGTTGGATGTGATGCTGCACTGGAATTGTTAAATTTCTTCTGAGAGAAAATTGTTCTTGATATAATGGAAAAGTGAACTTGTCGCGTGTGGCTTTCTAAGTAAATGTCACCATCCACGTTCAGAAGGGTATGGAGTGCTGAGCAGGACCTCAGGATACGTTTGTCACTTAACTCTTTTAATAAACATTCCTTTAGTGCTTGGAGCAGGGCTCTGGTTTCTGGTGCTTCTCAAGGAGAGGATCTGTCCTGCCTCCTGCTGTGGGATCTGGTTCCTTTGTGACAACTGATACTTTGGGTTTTGGTTCGAAAACTTCTTCCACTCAAACTTCCTGAGGAAAAAAATCCGCTTAGATATTCAGTGGCTACTCCTGGCTAGGGTAGCCCACTGACCAAATGCTAGCCCACAAGCAGAAATCAGACTGAAATTGAATTTCCAAAGGTCACAAAGCATTTCCTAATAGAATCTGAAGAGAAAACCTCATTACTGGAGAATTGAGAAGTCTGGTAACATCGAGCGCACCCATCTGCCTGCAGTAGTCCGTGTCTGGCTGATACTAGCATCAGTTGGTCTCGGTACGTCCCAGTGTCATGGTTTCAGCTGGGATGGAGTTAACTCCCTTGCTAGCAGCTGGGGTAGTGCTGTGTGTTGGATTTGGGGTGAAAAATGCTGTTGATAGTGCACTAATGGTTTTGGTTGTTGCTGAGCACTCAAGGCTTTTCTGCCCCTCCTATTGCCCTGCCAGTGAGCAGGCTGGGGGACACGAGAAGGTGGGAGGGGGCACAGCTGGGACGACCGATCCCAACCCACCAAGGGGATATTCCGTGCCATATAGCGTCGTGCTCAGTGTATAAAGCCGGGGGAAGAAGAAGGAAGCGGGCGGGGGGACATTCAGAGTGATGACGTTTGTCTTCCCCAGTAACCGTTACGTCCTATGGAGCCCTGCTGTCCCGGGGATGGCTGAGCTCTGCCTGACGGTGGGAAGCAGGGAACGAATCCCTTGGTTTGCTTTGCTTGTGCGGGCTCTTGCTCTACCTATTCAACTGTCTCTATCTCAACCCATGAGTTTTTCCTCACTCTTCTGATTCTCTCCCTCCTCACAACCGGAGGGGGAGCGAGCGGCTGCGTGGTTCTGGCTGCCAGCTGGGGTTAAACCACGACACCCAGGGAGAAGAATTCAGACATTTTTGATTTCAGAAAAACAAGTGATTCCTGGTAAAAAAAAAACCCCAACAGATAAATCTGAGGTCTTAAATGGCCTCTCAAGCACCTGTTTTTCCCAGCACTAGATGTTATTACTGGTGTGTTATTTATTGCTAGTGTCCCCAAAGCAATTGGCAATATGTCACTGTTAAAGCATGGGTGATGCGCGGAAGAAGTCTGGCACTGATCAGATAAAGGACGGGGGCAATATCCTGTTCCGCATTTCCGCCTAAAGGCAAGAATAGTTCAATATCTGCCGGGCCGAAGACCTTGGTTATTGCATTGGTTCCCAGCATCACAGGGAGATGTTGCAGAGGAATCGCCAAACACAGCAGAGGACATGCTGGACCCCTCGGCAGTCCCGGTTCATGCAAACTGCCCGTAGCTTCTCCCATGCTGGGCCAAATGGTGTTGTGCACCGTCATCGCGTGGGCTGGCACGTCTTGTGTCACTGCAGGGGGATTTTGGGTATGTTGAAGTACACGGTAGCACTGGAGATGCTGGTATGCCCACGGCGCTGTCAGAGCGGGGTTTGGGGGGCCCCGTTGCCCGGTGGGCAGGATGAGCAGCCCCTGCGGACCTGCGCTGGCAGCTGCTTTGTGCCGTCCCAGGGTTACCAGCTTGATGGGGCTTGGCTTCTCCATCCACCCTTTTTGCCCGCAGGTTGGCATAACGGGCTTTGTTTGCACAAGGTTTTGTTCTGTTTCCTGAGCAAACACCTTTTGTACGGTGAGTAAAGTTTAGCAGGCTTTTTTTTGCACACTCTTTTGGCCAGCACTCCTGCGTGCATCCTGGTTTGCTGGGGGGTGGAATTAATTTTTGCTGGCACACCAGAGAGTGATCTGGGATGTGCCACTCTCCCAGGGGTCTGTTTGGCCCGAGAAGGAAAAGACAGTGGGAAGAGCGCAACTGGAGAGCTCGCTGTCTTGCAGAGCCGGGACAGGGATTACACCAGCCCGGGATCGCAGAAAAGTGGCAAAAAATCTCCCACATCTGGAAACGGCTTTTCCTCCCGGTCTCTGTCATGTCGTTTATCACATGAGCTGAGCGGGAAGGAGCAGAGGGACTTTTTCAGAAGGCAAGGGCAGCATCTCCTTGGTGTAACTCGTTACTTCTGCAACTCATAAATCTAGTGCTCTGAGCTGCTGGTGGGTTTGGGAGTAAATCCAGAGCAGGAAACTGCAAGTCAGGATTCATAAGAACTGGGACTATCCTGTCCACAGTGGAAAAAACACTAAACAGTCATTTTCCAGTGTGCCGGCACCCCGACAGGCTGGAAAATCTTTTTATGGTTGAGCAGCGGGAGCGGGAAGTGAAGGGCTGGCTGCTCTGCCCCGGCTGTGCGCGGGACTTTGGGATCCTCCAGCCTGAGGAATGCTCCAGGAATGTCCTGGTAAAGCTTCATCCCTCTGCTGCTCCCGGGGGGCTGGCAAAGGGTCTCAGTCTCTGTTTCTCCGGTGTTTGAACCATCTGGCTGTCACGTCCCGCTCCAGCAAGGGAAGCTGTGCGTCCTGCGGGGCCCTGGGATACTGCCCAGGAAAATGATGGATTCTGTTTATGCCAAAAAAACTAATACAAACACCTTGTTCCAACATTTCTTTTTCCAGGTGAATCCAAAGTGGCTGCTGGGGGTGGCACTGGCCGACTCCTGCGGATGCGACTCTGTTGGGGGGGGCCTCAGTAAATCGGGCGACAGGAGGGAGCGGCAGAAGGACCCCAGTTCTCCCGCAGAAGCCGGTTCTGCCCGCGAGCCTGCGGCCGGTCCCAGGTAGGACGTGTGGGGCTGGCAGTCGGGGGGTGCAGCTCCCGTGACCCCAACCCTTCGCTGGAGACGCAGAGCCACGCAGCAAAGCCTAAAGCCAGAACACCCACTGGTGAATAAATTCCTCTTTTTACTACTTTAGCTTATTCCTTTTGGGAAACTGGTTTAAGATATATTAGTCAAAGAATAATGGTTGCAGCTCTACCAGGAAACTTTTATTAGGAGCAGTTCCCACTATTGCCAACTTTGGGCATTAAAATCATTAGTCAGGTCCCCAAGCTGGGTATACAAACCTTCAGGGTTTTTTACTCCTTATAATAAATCAACCGGGCTTGTTTTGTTTGCTTTCCTATTTCTGAGCCTCTGAAATATGAGGTTTTGAAGCGCTATTCGGCAGCTCCAGGGGCTAGAAATGATGTGTGTGGCTGTTGCGAGTGAAAGCAGATGTATGCGTTAATTAACGTGGTTGCAGAGCTTCCGTGAGAGCAGAGCGGGCAGCAGTGAGGGTGGCTGCTCCTCCTGGGCATGGGCGCAGCGATGCGCCCGCCCTGTCCGCAGGCAGGTGCCAACAGCACCCAGCCATGGAGCAACTCCGGGTGCCTTTAGGAGCTCCGGTACCAACCCACCCTTCCGTTTTGGACCCTCACGTCTGTTGTGGGGTTTTTCCCCTCCCCCCGCCCTCACCTTTAGTTTACTGAACAACCTCCCGAGCGTGGAGGCGTGTTGGGTCCGTAGGAAAGAGCGTTCCAATATTGACAAACGCGGCGGGCGCGCGCCCGGCCAGCACGTAGCACCGTCCGTACCCGCGCAGTCGCGTTTCCTTCAGCATTCGCTCTGGGATGAGCTTTGTCGGCAGTATAGTTTTGAAACTATAACTGCCCGCAAGTCTAAAATTAGAAACTATTGTGCAGACTGGGTTGGGTTGTGTCCCCCTCCCCTCCCCCCCCCCTCCTTTCTGACCCACGGAAAACCACCAGCTGTAACGTTCCCATAGTAACACGAGAAATAGAGGAAAAGCAGATGAAAGATCTCTCGTTGGTAGGGGCCGTGTTGTTCTGCAGCTGAGAGGCGTAGGGCTGCCCTTCATCCTCATAAATTAGTGGAATTTTCGTGCTCCCTTAATTAAGTGTAAAGTCTGGACATCTGTACCGGTGCTAGTTCTTAGCAAGACAGAATTCATCTGTCTTTAGGTACAAATCGTTGAGGGCGGGGGGGAAGTCAATAGTCACACCAGAAAATGCAGGATGAAAGAGAAAAGTTTAATTAAAGTACGGAACATGGTCACAATCCATCCTCTTTGTGCAACAAAAATACCAAGAGCAGGACTGGAAGAGAAAGGCGCTAGTGCAATGCCATTGTTATCCTAAATCCGAGAAAGTGTTGGTTTAGTAAGGCAAGGAAGAAGAATATTTTCAACATTTCAAGCAGCGACAAAACACGGAGCGTGATTTAAGAGTCAACAGAACAATTTTGCCACTGGTTTACTCCGAGCACCAGCCTTCAGCTCACGGTGGTCTGCTCTCCGGGCCTCACCTGAAGCTTGAGGTTGCAGGGGACCAAGACGTAGTCCTAAGGAAGGGGAGGAGGGAGGGATGACCAAGGTCCCCGTGCGGCTCACGTCAGCCTGCTCGGGGCTCTCCGCAGGCCAACGGCCCCTCCAACACAGCTATTGCTCGTGTCAGTGGGGCTAGAGGGAAACGATGCCTATTTAAAGCGATGAAACTTGGTCTGTGGGTTCACGGGGCGAGAGGAGCAGGCTCTGATTTATTCTGGAGCCAGGAGGTAAGCGTTGCTTCCAGGTTCCCTTTAGATCAAACACAGCAGGGGGCAATTTAAATATCGTATTTCTTACCTTGTGAATCACGACGTTGACGTCAGTGTAGGTAAAGCTGGAGATGTGGGGCAGGAATATGCCTTCGCTCAGGACCACTAGGAAAGAAAAAAAAAAAAAAAAAAGGAGGGAAAGTTGCCAGCTGGGTGCTGCCTTCATCCTCCTCGGGCATCCAGCGCGGCAGCACCGCTGCAAAACTCCCAGCTCCTCACCGTTCATCTGAGCTGGTACCTCCACGCGGATTGTGGGCAAAAATAACTCCTCCAGCAAGGCAGCCTGCCAAAGGGAAAGCCGCGGTCAGCTCGGTCACGGCGTGACTCTAAAGCAGGAGGAGAGGGGCAGGGACCAGCAAGAAGGGGGGTCCTGATGCTCATTGTACCTCTGCTAATCCCCCCCAGACCCGCCTCTCCCTTCTGCAGGGGGCAGCGAGTGCCCAAAGGAAGTATTTCCCTGCTGATAACCGCTGCCCGGGGCGGTTTAGGGTGATCTAAGCTGGCTGGTGCAGCTGAGGGTGACGGGGCTGTTAGAGGACGGTGCTGAGGCAGGGGCTGTCACAGCAGCGTGGTGAGAGGAGGGGACGCGGCTGCACTCGGCCACTTGGGGGATGCGTGGCTGGGGGCACCTACCGGCACGGGACCCACGTCGGAGGCAGCCAGGCTGAGCTCAACCTCCCTGGAAAACAAAGAGCGGCACAGGAGCTGCTTGTAATATGCTGTAATAAACCATGACTTTCATGTTCCCCCAAACACCATGGCTGAGGCCAGGGGCAGCGAATTTAGCGCCTGGGCACGTCTGAGCAGGCGGCTGGAGCCTGACTTTCCCCCCGGGTACAGCAGCAAGGGCTTGAGGATGTTTTGGCCCCCAGGATTAGGACTGAACAGCCTTCGTGGTGCCCCGCTGAAGCGGGCAGGCTGCGCTGGGGTGTGGGGTGCTGCGGGGCCAGGGTCTGGAGTGATGGGCAGCCGCGGGTGCCACCGGGGCCGGGCACACCGGAGCCCCCCAGCCGCAGGCTGTGTTTGCAGATGGAGCAGTCGAGCGTGTGCGTTCCCCGGCAGCGGTGCCGGCGGTGTGGCAGGAACAGGCAGAGGCAGACGGTGTTGGTGTGTGTCAGTCGCCCACCGACGCCTGTGCTGAACGCGGCGGGTGGAAGGGTGCAATTTCTACTTCTCTCTCTCTAACCATGTTACTGGAGCGTCACCATTTCCCTTGGGACAGAGCTACCTCTGCGGTGCCCAAACTACAAAAGCTAAGAAATTCCCCGGATGGCTTTGCCCCTCCTTTCCCTGCTATGACTGGGACACGTCCCCTTGGAGGGCTCGAAGCGTGGCTGGGTTCATTACTCTATCCCTGCTGCAGAGATCATCATCCTCGTGTCGGTGACGCTAAGGAGGAGTCCTGCGGTCATGTCCTGCAAGGGGAAAAGAGAGGCCAGGGTCAGAGTGAGCGAACGGTCCCGCTTCACCTTTGAATAGTGGGATGCGATGAACCCCTCTGTGTGCCGCCACCTGCGACGTCCTCATGCCCTGCGCTACGCAACAGAGACAAGCACTGCTCGGGACTGGGAGGGCTGCGGCAGGTAAAGGCTAAACCGGACCCAGGCAATGGCTGCAATTGGGCCGGGTCTTGGAGCAAAGGGCATTGCCCGTGTGTCGCTCAGGCACACTGGCTGGGCACGCTGGGCACGCTGGCAGGGCAACTCACCACATTCACGCTCAGGAAGTTCTGGAAAGCCGGCGATCCCGCCCCAACGTGGGCGGTGAGGAAGAGCTTCAGGGCTGCCTTGCCTTCCTCCAGTACCACCCGAGGCGTGCTCCTGAACACGGCTTGCAGCGTCACCGGTAGGTCCTCCTGGAAGAGGGAGCCCATCTGCCGAGGGAGGGGGGGGTTATTTCTGGGCACGGCAGCCATCCCCTGTGCCCCCATGGTGGTGGGCAGGCGGCCGAGGGGCACTGCCAGAGCTGGGGCCGTGCCTCTCGGAGTGACAGCAATGGCAACGAACCTGAGTAATCTTCTGGGCCATGGTGGCGGTGGTCAGCGGGCTCTGAAAGACAAAGCACAGCTTGTGACTCTGCTGCCTGGGGCTGCTGCCCTGGGGCTCGTGTCCAGCATGACCATGCAGACCCTGCGGTGACTACTGTGCCGTGCGTGGATACACGCAGGAGCAGCATTCTGGTTACTAATGGTGTGTTAGACCAGAGATGTTTTGGGGGGCCCAGGGGTGAGGGGCTGTGACTCCCACAGGTGCTCAGAGACACAGTCCCACACTACGCAGGGCACATGGCTCCTCCAAGCCATTCGCGGGGCAGGGCTGTTCCTACAAATGCGTATTTTCTACCCCTCGCTTGCTCTACTCACCGGGATGGTCATGTTGAAGGCTCCAGCCATTTCCAGGGCGAAGAAGAGGCTGGTGTAGAAGTGCTCAGAGAAAGCCAGGGTGAGGTGGGAAGGGCTGGAAGTTGCCGGCTCGGGCATGCTGAATGGCACGGGGCTGACTGGCAGGGGGATTGCCATCCCCACCACCTGGAAAGTCGTCTGCAGGCACACAGGCAAGGAGAAAAGGAGTTTGAGGTGTGCTCAGAGCACGTAGTGCTGGGAGGAAGTGGCTCTCCCAAAGCCTGGAGCTGGGCTGAGAGTGCTGGAAAGCGAGGACTTACTTGCAAGGATATGGTGATTCCCTGCTCGGAGAACATGGGTGCAGCCAGGGGCAGGTACTGGACCTGGCAGCTCGGCGTGACGGGGAACTGAGCTGCAAACCGAGCAGAGGGATGCTCAGAAAGACGAGGGGAGCGGTGGCAGCAGGGGGGGGCTGGGAAGCGCCTGGGTTCCTCAAGTAAAGGGACAGGGAAGGAGAGCCGGGTGGAGGGAGCGGGTCCCTGGGGAGATGATGGCGGTGAAGCCACTGCAGATGAGTTTCTGCTGCAGGGTGGGATCCTGTCCCATCTCGTGACTTGTTCCAAAATGAGCCCTGAAGCCCTTAGTCCACAATGACACTGAAAACCAAATGCTCACCTGTCAGAGACATCAGCTGTTCATTTGGCAAAAGCAGCAATTTGGAGACTTCTAGGCAAATCTGTGGAATAAAGAGCAACAGGAGAGGTGGTAGATGAACATGGGGGTCTGCTGGCATCGGGCGTCCCCATTGGCTGGCCACGCGGCAGCCAGGAGACAGGGGATGGCAGTGTTCAGTGACCCGTGTGTGGGGCTGCGGGGGGAGACCTGGCAAAGCACCAGGTTGACTTAAAGTGCTCTAATTCTTACAGAACCGTACCACTTTGTCGTCTCCTGTCTCACGCCTTCACAAACTTTATCTTACCTTATCGACGTTAATGTCCTTCTCCACATCGGAACTAGAGGACTTGCTGGATGAAAACAACAGAATGGAAGAAGTTAGGCAACAACCAGCTCAGCCAAGGGTAGGTGAGCATCTTTTATCTGACCCAAAAGGCATCCAGAGACAGTATTACCATTACTTTATATCATCTATTAAGCTATGATTACAATTCAGAATCTGAAAGCACTGAAGAATTGCCGATGGCCTTGCATTAAAAATGTTCCTGCTCTACACTACTTTAAAAGGTCTGCTCCCTTATGAGTGCATGAAATTCTCTTAAAACGGGGGAAACCGACCCTGCAAGCAGAAGAAAGTTCTTCTTATGAAGATAAAGTTTTTGTGTTAATCTTTGCAAGCTTGTAGTAAGCACATCTTAGTCATATCACCTTCCTGCCTAGAAATGCTTGTACCTCCGTTCCTTCTTTTCCCCTGTTACCCAGATCCCATAACAAGGAAAACAGCAGGGTCAACCTTTCCATCTCCTCGGTGCTCTGCATCTCCTCCATGCTGGTTTTGCAGGCAGAGGTCACCATCTCCAGGTTCCCTTCGGGGTTCATTTCCACATGGAGGTCCGACAGGATGGACAACCTCATCACCTTGGTGGTCGAGCTGTGCCAGGGAAGGAGATGTGGATGCCGGAGCGCGGGGGCTGCTCCCGGTCCCGTCCGCTCCGGCCCCCCCCCGGCTCCCGCAGGCGGACGGCGGGTGCTGGATGCGGCCCTGTCACTCCAGCTGGGAGCTTGGGGTGCTTCCAGCCCCAGGACTCACGGGGCGGGTGTGATGCCGAGGTCCACACCGATGCTCAGCCGCAGCCCGGCGTCAGGGATGAGCGTCAGAGTCAGCTCAGCAACTGTGACTGAGGTAACTTGGTTCCTGCTGGAGCAGAAATGAAGGTGTCAGGAGAGGAGCACAGACTGATGTGCAGCCCCTGGCTGTCCATACAGTGGGCAAACCCCCCAAAATCCATGAGATCTGCACGGATAAATCAGTGCCCCGAGGGTGGCACTGGGGCTGCCACCCATAGACCCCAAAGGAGGAGCCAGGAGCTTGTTTTTACACCGCTTTGGCAAACAGCTGTGTCAGTCTCTAGGATTTTTGCCCTTGCTGGAAAAATTACCTTTTGTGATGATATTCAAAGCGCTCCAGCTAAATACCAGTGTGAACCAGTGGTACGGTAGCAAAGCCTGGGCAAGGCAGAGCCACGGACTCACCTGCTGGGCTTTGGGGAGACGTGAATCAGGTCTGGGACTGTCGAGGCCATTAGGTCCTGCCTGAGGATTGTCTCTGCGTGTGGCTTTGAAACTTCAGCAACTGCGAAACAGGGCAGATATTTTATGAGACCCTCAGGAGCTTGCGGTCTGAGGCACAGAGATGGAGAGACTGAAATCCACCCAGGTGACACACGTCCCCCTGTTACAACCTATAGAAAGGGGATGGTGAAAGTGAGCTGATTGATTGGCACAAGTTTCTGGTGCCAGTTTGGTATTTCACCACCGGACTGAAAGCCGCTGCTGCCTCCCCTCCCTGCTGGCGGCGTGGGACATACGGGGTCCGGACTTACAGTAGTTCAGTCCTGACGGGGTGAGGATGCCTCCGCAGTCGGGTGACCTGGTGGCGTGAGCAGGGACCAGGAGGCTCAGGAGGATGCTCAGGGTGCGGAGCTTGGCCATGCCGGCACCTGGAGGAAGAGGAAAAGGGCACCCGCAGCAGCCCAGTCAGAGCAGCACAACACCGGCCCAGCCACCAAGGCAGGGAGCCATCCTTGGGAGCCATGGATCCGTTCCCAGGTCGGGTTTGTGGTCCTGAGCTTGTCAGCATTTGTGCGATAACAACGCATAGCTCTCATGTAGTGCCTGAGGATTTAAAATCCCTAACAGAAGGCTCAGGCTTGAAGGCCCCCTGCAAGTACGTGAGCTAGAGTGGTGCTTGCAGCAATGCCGTGGCTGCTGAAAAGCACATAATGGCCTACAACTGGTGTAAAAATAGCAAATACGCAGGAGCTACAATTAGTTGAGGAAGAAATGGAAGTTATGGAGGAGGCTAAAATCAAATAAAAAGGTGAAAGTGTTACCTACCTCTCTGAAAAGCACTTAGGAATTGTTTATAATGTTTGTAATGCTCTTACAATATCAAGAGAACAAGTAATTCAGAAAATTGACCCTGCAGAAAATATACATATTTCTATCAGTCTTTGCAGAAAGTGGGTGTCTGATCAGAACTGGCCCTTACAGAGACATCCTAAACTAAGTACGAGCAATGCCTATATCAATCTATTCAGTTTGCAAATGCATCTTTACCTTTCCCAGCCAGTCTTCCCATTCTTCTAACTCAGTCCGCGTCTTGCCGTGGCCACACCAAGGATTTGTGCTGGCTTTATATACCTTCATAGCCAAGGCTGATGGGGCAGAAATTGGCAAATGGGGCTGGAAACCAGGACATTGGGTGGACACTTTGTTTTATATACCATTTTTATTGTTTCCCCACATACTTGATTACATTGGCCGTTGACCTAGCGAGGTGAAATATTGGACAGCAGGTGCTGGGGCAGCTTGCCTTCATTGTGGTGTTACTGAGGAGCACAAAGAAAGGTCTCTGGGTGGAAGGTGCCAAGAAATCAAACATTGCAAGAAAGCGAACATCGGTTTCTTTGCCCTGCAGCCATGCTTTCTTCAGAACATCACAGGGACAGCCGCTGCCATGTCCACGCCGGCGAGAAGCTGCTGTGGTTTGTGTTGCTCTCCCAGCCAGGTGGCTCAGACCAGAAGGGATGAGACCTGCATGTGTCGCACTGAAGAAGTTCTTGGCAATAGAGCAGGGATGCCCTCCGTTTCCATCAGGCCTGGGTAAGTCTGTTGAAGGCAACAGGAGTGTTTCTGTTGGGTTCAGGGAGTTTTAGACTAGACAGAAGATCAGGCTTTTTTTTAAGGTATCTCCTCTGACTTCCAGTATGGCCTACGTACAACAATTTCTTCCTCTCTCTAACCAATTCTTGATCAAAAGGCACTGCCGATATTTATTACAACTGGTAGAAAAAATGATGGGTGATGTCCACCGTCTTTGATAACGTCTCTACAAGCAATGAAAGCATTCATGGAAGGGAGTCGCAGACTGTCTCCTTCCTGTGCTTGGGGTCCATTGTGTTGTCCTGGCTTCCTTTTGGCTGGGAGAACAGAGCGTGGACTCCACGGAAATGCCATCTAAGCGCATCCTCTGTGGTCTCGCCCAGCTCTCCTTCGTGCTCTGTGTTCTGACTTACCCCCTCCCCCTGATATTTGTGATTTCCACTTTGAGGCATGACCAGTCTTCCAGAGAGGGTTGAATTGCCCATTTCAGTTTGAGTCCCTTGGCAATGGGATCAGGTGTTCAGCACTTGTTGAAACACCTGCTGCCCGGGGAGGCAACCATTGTCCTTTGTGCATCGGCAAAGTGAGTTATTGGGCGCTGGTTCCAGGTGCATCTTGACACGTTCAAAGCCTTTGGCTCTCACCAGCACTGTGTTGCTTTCCTTCTCAGCATGACAGAGAAATGTGAAGAAGAAAAGCAGGGTTTCGGACACGTTGTGCATTTCCATTGAAGGCATCCAGATAGCAGTGTCAAAAGAAAATATGAAGATATACGTCTAGCAGCCCACCAAGGGAGAAGAGGATTTACAGTTCTACGCTGATGTATGCAGCCCATTTAGAGGCAAGAAATGTGTTCAGAAAAGTAAATCCATTGCAAAGTTTGTAACCTGCAGACAAGTCCCCTGGGGTTGCTGGAAGTGTTTCATGGCATCTGACATCAACGGGGGCACAGACACAACCTTAGAAAAGTCTCTGAGAAGTAAGTCTCCACTGTGTTTTAGAGCAGCAGTTGGAAACTGGCCCCTGCTAGGCCTTCTTCCAGCGTAGGTCGTATCAGCAGCTCTTCCCGAAGCAGTACTGGATTTATCTGTGGAGAATTATTATCATTTACAGCAGCACAAAGGGCTGGGGATAAGCTGCCAGGACGAGGTGGCACCGTGGTGCTTAGAGCTGGGTTTTCTCCTCCTGAAGAGCTGTTCTGGACCTGATGATCCCTGTGGAGGCTTAATTAGATGTCAACTTATAGCATAATGACTGATCAAGTTACTAGTACAAAAGCCTCTTTCTGGCATGGTGTGTTCTTTAACGGGAGTTATCTATAAATCTTGCACTCCCGCTAGATAAGGTGTAAATCTCTCTGTCTGGGCTTAGCAGAGAGCCACCGAGTATATCACCGGGAGGGAGGTGATGGCAGATTAAACCTCATGACGTGTTTTATACGGAAATGAAGAGAAGAAATGAATTACTTGGTGCTGCAGGATCTCACCGGGGTGACCTCCCAGAGCCGGGTCCTGCCGGGTGAGGTACCCAGGAGGGGATGAGTGAGGGCACTGTGGTGGCCACTAGCCCCAGCTCAGGCAGGGCTGGTTCATGGGCAGCCACAGCGAAGGCAGCAGCCTGGAGGAGAGATCGGTGTGGCATGTCTGCAGTCTAGTGGAATGCATGGTTCTCCCACGGTGGGACAGGGCTGGGGTTGAGAAGCCTGTTCTCTGGGCAGGTGACAGTTCTTCTCACTCCAACCTTGCTGAAACCAGCAAGAACATTACTGAGATTATTACAATTTCCACTGGGCTCTCCACCAGCTGATCCCATGTCCTCCCTCGGCGTTTGCACAACCTCCGTGAACCTTTGGGGAGCAAGAGCCACTCATCCCAAGAGTTGCAGTTATGCAGGTATCTCCAAAAGCAGAATTTACCATTACATGTCTTAGATTTCTCCTCATCTCCACTTCTGTCCGTACCATGTAATTAAATAGATCAAGTTGTCTCTTTTGGACTTGACGTTGGCTTTTCCTGGGTGTTGAGCAAGAGAGCTGGCTTCAGCCTGCTGGGACCATGTGCCTTGTGCCTGAGGCTCGAGGGCTTATCTGGACTTTCAAATTTATTAGCGAAACTATTTGTATTGGCAGATATCAGAAACACTCGGGGATTAGGTTATATTACAGTAATTACCCAGCCCTTTCATTCTTTCTGTTTTTTCCTCTTTCTCGGTCACGATTTATATACAGGCTGTTTCTTGTCTCTCTCCCGGAGATCAGTGCAAAGGTTGGATAACCTCTGGGGAATCTCTGCTGGAGAAGAACCGGGTGAGGTGATGGCAGGGCCCTTCCCTGCAGGAGTCCTTGTCATTTGAGAAGCGGGAGGCCGAGCCAGAGAAGACCAGTGGAGCTGTGTCCATAGCCCATGTAGCCACTGCCACAGTGGCTCTCCCTCTGCTCCTGGGGCTAGGGCTTGGGGTGGCCCTGAGACCCTGCAGGCCATGTGCTCCATCAGGCAGCTCCAGCCCTTTCTCCACGGCAGGTTTTAGGCATCATGAGCAGCTCTGGCTCTTGTGGAAGGGGAAGGTTTAGTGCCCTGCTTGGGTACCAGCCACGAGGAGGGTGGTGCAGGGAGCTGGCACATCTTGATGGGGCTGCTCTGGGGTATTCAGGCTTTTCAATTCTGGGGAGTAATTCTTGTGTTCAGGCTGTGTTTTGGCTGGTGTAGCTCTGACAGACTTGCACAGAGCCCTCCTTGCTTTCCTCTAGCATGAGTACAGCTTTTAGCCCCCGAGGTACGGTTTGGGAACCACCTCCAGCTCATTATCTCTCTCTGTCAGTTGAAACCAACACAGTCCTGCAAGTCTCTGCCACCTCTGGAGCTCTGTGAGCAGCTGTATCAGATTGGAAGATGTCAGGGATTTGGTGCCTTGGTGGCTGGCTGGCGTGGTCGGGAGGAGCTGATGGCCCGGGAGCTGTCATCAGGATCGATCTTGGAACGATTGATCACGGTAAGCGCTCAGCCACGTTAGCGTCTGTGCATGGACATGAGTCTGTCCGTCCGTGCGGACAAGCGGGCAGCAGCGCAGTGGTCGTGTCGCCCCGAGCACATCCCATCCCGAGCACCACCAACCAGGTGGGCTCCAGGCGCTGCCCTTAGTCCACAGCAGGAGCCGCTTCCCTGGGGTCTGCATGTCCCGTGTGGGATGCTGCGAGCAGGACCCCGCAGCTGTGACACCCCGATGTGGGCACGCGGATTGTCTCACCGGTGTGCGGGAGGTTGAGTTGGGAACCTGAAAATACACCCCGTGTCTCGTGTCTAAAATCACAATGTGTGCGCCCGCCGAGCTCCAACCGTTACCTGAGGGTGGCAGAGACTGCTGGTAATCCGAATTTACAATCCGAATTTTAAAAAGCATCCTGACGGTGCCTGTGCATGTTGGAATGGGAATATGTTAATAACAACGTTTTATAGGGTATTGCGGGGGGTGCTGAGTCCCCTCACCCTCCAGCACAGGCTCCGCCCTGGGGGGTTTGTCCTAAATTCCTCATCTTGTGCAAATCTTCCAGCGATCTCCGCTGCTCTGAATGAGAGTGATGTTCTGCAGAAAATGGCAGAGGAAGCCGCAAAAAAAAAGCCAAACGCCAAACCCATCAAAGGCATCTCGGGGTGAGTGATGATCAGCAGCGACACACCGCGAGCCTGAACCTGGGAACGAGAAAATAAAAGCAGAAGGTTGGGAAGTGTCAGCCCGGAGGCAGAAACGAATCACTCCCCGCTAACAAGTGTGATATTAAAGCCAGTGATTTTCTGCATGGTTGTGTCTGCAAATACGTGGAGAAACTATAACTTAAAGGCAACAAAGCGCGTCGGCTCCTGCTTCAGCGCTGGCTGGGGGCTGCTGCGGTGGCTCTGCGGCGCCGCGGGGGGTTTGCTCTCAAAGCCGGGGGTGCCTGGCTTTTGTCAACATTATCCCGAGGCAACCCCGGAATTTCTGGGGGATCAGAGCTGGCCCTCCATCCCGTGAATTCATTCTGGATGAAAGGGTGGACAAATTTTGAACACCAAAGCATTTTATTTTTTTTTTTATTTTTTTCAAAATCGATCTGTGCAGTCTTTTAGTTAGGAAGAAACACGTTTCTAAATTTAAAAGTGGTTTTAGATGGAAAATTTAAACAAGAGGTGGGAGAATGAAGATGGTGATGGCGATATCAGTGATAGGTGACTTTGACATAAGAAGCCTGACCTGGCTGCTCTGGGGGCTCCGCTTTCCCAGCTCTTTTCTTCTGTTTGTTTGTTTGTTTGTTTTTCTTTTTTTCCCTGCAGGTTCAAAGTGAAAGATCGCCGTCCCCCGGTGATATCGCTGGCGCTCTCGCCAGGCTCGGGGGTCTTCATGGCTGTCTTAGTCCAAATGACCATCGCTGGGAAAAGGTGAGCGGGAGCCGGTGCCCGTGGGGGAGAGCCGCTGGTGGGGCTGGAGTGGGCTCGCTTGCTGCCGGGGGTCTGTCCCGCGGTGACCGAGCTTTGCTCTGAGCAGCTTTATAGGAGGAAACATAGAAATCGCTGTGGCCGCAAACCTGACGGCGAGCAGTGTGCTGGGGCAGGACGGCGCGGGCACCCCCAGGTTCAGCTCCAGGAACTGCCACATCGCTCCCGTTAGCGTTAAAACCAACCTCCCCAGCAGGTGAGTCCCAAAGGACAGCATCGATGCTTTGCCGATATTACTAATCCCTGAGCGGCAGGTAACGGCATTGTTAAATCTTTCAGTCTCCAGGTGCGGGTTTCCACAGAACACGGATACTTTTCACTGTTCATTTTTTCCACTAAGAAAACCAAAAAGTTTTATGGACAAATTCAGGCCAGCTCTATCTGTGCCATTCCATGCAATGTTCGTCTTCGGCATTAGTCCTCGTTTAAGTGCTGTACTCTTGGGGTATCAAAGCTTCTTTTAGGCGTGGAAACCTTTAGCTTTGTTTAGAGCCAGAAGATGGCATTCTTGAGAAAAGGTTTGTTAAAGAGAGAAAACACCTTTTATTAGATATGAGGCATATTTTGGCTTAATCCATACCAGATAGGTTTCTTTAGCGCTTGACTTTGTTGCCTTTTGACCTGTAGTAAATAATTATTGCTCTGTGTCGGCTGACGCGTTGTCTCTGCCCAGCATGCGGCCCAAAGTCATGAGCAAGTTTCTGGATGGCACCCTCCAGAAAGTGCTGCCAGGGCTGGTAAGTGCCATCCTCCTCCCATCCTTCTTTCCCGGCGATCATCTCCTCCTCCTCCTCACTGCATCGCAACAGGTTTCATGGTTTTGCCACACAAAGGAGCTTGCAGGCTGGTAAAAAGGGAGAATTTTGAGCAGTTACTGGTTTTATGCAGTCAACACCGGCAGCAAAGGCACTGTCGCTGCCAAAAGCCTCCTGGTCCCAGCCGCGCGGATGGGGATGTGATGCTCGCACAGAGCTGATCTTGATGCTGAGCACCCTTGTTCCTGAAGGCTTGTCAGAGGGCAGACTTGCAGCCTCTTAACATGCGTCATGAAGTCAGGCTGGTTCAGGGAGATATCTGAGGGGGGGTCTGGCCTTGTTCTTTGCTCAGCTTAAGGCAGGTTTACTCCAGAGTAACCTAATTCAACCAGGGACAGAGGAAACTGAGGCAAACCCTTGTCTGGGTAATTAATCGTGGAGGATCCTGGTGCTTCAGGGTGGGAGATGCCCTGGTCTGGCAGCCATGAAGCTCTGCTCCCACCAGAAGCCTCCGTGCGGGGTTTTCTCACACTTTCTTTTCACCCTACAGCTATGTCCAGCTGTGGATGCGGTGCTCAACCTTGTGAATGCAAAATTCACCACCTTGACTTGTAAGTTGACATCCATCCATCCATCCATCCATCCATCCATCCATCCATCCATCCATCATCTCCTTCCCTTCCCCTGAGAAGGGGAAAGCACAGATCTATCACGGAGAACAGACGATCTGCTCAGCCCTGACTAGGACCAGGCAGGGACAAATCCCGACAGGGGCCACACGAATATCCCCCCCCTGCTTCGGTGCAGATTCAGGAGAGTCTGGCACCACAGAAGCTGGCAGGGAGGCAGGAGCCCACTGAAGCCGTAAACGGCACGTGGCGCTGGTGAACCGGCGGTTTGATGCTGGTGAGCGCTCTCCCTGTGGTGCAGAGCGTGCGCCTTCTCTGTCTAAGCATCCCTCTTTGTTTCCATGCAGCCGAGATCCCTCTTGGGACTGCTGGGACCCTCCAGTACGCTTTGCTGAACCCCCCCGTGACGAATGAAACTTTCGTAGAGCTGGATTTGAAGGTGAGTGTTGCTGCCTGGCGCTGGGTCTCGGAGAGGTGATATTTCTGATATCCATTTGCTCAGAGGCGTTGTCCTTCTCAGCCTTGGGCAGCAGAGGTTTGGGAGGGTGCAGACGTGTGCTGGCTGCATTATATCACCTAACCACCTCCTCGGCTCATCATTTTCTATGAAGTTTATTGCTTCATTTAATTGCTGAGACTACGGAGCAAAGCATCTAGTACCTTCTACCTGACCTAAATGCAAATCCTGGAAATGGACCTGTGCTCTCTGACATGGTTCTTCTTACCGGTCCTTTTAGACCATTCTCCATCAAAAGGAGGGAAAGGAGGTTGACCTTCCCACAGACCAGCCGTCTCTTGGTTCTCTGCCACCGAAGAGGGATGCTGCTACCCAACTCATCCTGTCTGCAAACTTCTTGACCGCTGAGCTCTCTGTTCTGCAGGCATCCTTCAACCTGAACATAAGCAATAACATGGTGGGTGGTTTGGGCTTGAGATTTTCCTCAAGAAACCACTAAAGAGATCTACACCCATGTTTGAGGCAGATCTGTATGCTGGCCATGCCTCTTCCCTTCCCATGTTAAACTACCCCCACCTGAGTTCACTAGGTCCCTGTGCTGTGACACTGTCTCAACAGGTTCTTGGGCTTCCCCCACTGGTGACCACGATGCTTGGAGCCCTCATCCCCGAGGTGGGTAGACGTTGCTTGATCCTGCTGCTCTGTGGGTCATCTCAGGCTACTTAATGGTGGCAGATAAAGCCTCTCTCCATTCACATAGACATGTTGGGTACCTTTCCCCCAGTGTCAAACTGGTGGTCTCTTTATTTTATTAGTAAACTTTTATTAATAAGATTATTTAAAGGACATACTATTGAGCAGTATGGATCAGCTTGACTGAGTCCCACTGATTTTGGTGAATGTCATCGATGCTCAGCACCCACCAGGATAATCCCCAGAGCAGTGAACTGGGAAGGAGAGGGAATGTCACCCCTTTACTTTGACTCTCCACAGATTTCCAGGGTGCTGCCTCCGTCACAACCAGTGGTGATTGAAGTGCAAGAAGCTAAAGCACCAGTGGTGACCATAACCCGGGAGAAAAGCTTTGTGCAGCTCTTCAGCACCGCCGAGTTTTGGGTTTCCCCATCAGACTCTGCTCCGGAATCCCTCTTCGTCCTGGATGTTGTGAGTTGAAGCCCTTTGCAGTTGGCGAGGGCTGAACGTGGTTGTCCCTGCCCCGAGCCAGCAAACCCGCACCAACACGGGAGCGAGAGATCAGGGGACAGTGGGCAGGGATGTCTGCTGGGGACGATGCTTGGTCCTGCGGGGCTGGAGCGGTCGGGGGGACCGGGGTCCTGGTGGGGACTCCCTTTCCCTTTCCCCTTGCAGCACAGCAACCTGGAGGCACAGTTTGCCGTTGCAGAAGACAAGCTGCGGCTCTCCCTCGCTCTGCAAAGGTAACGCTGCTGCAGGTCCCCAGTGCCACCACCAGCAGCGTGACAGTCCCTGGGCTGCTGGAGAGGCCACACGCTGCGTCTCACCCGTGCATTTTCAGCAGGAACCTTTGCTGTCTCTGCATGATGTTTTTATAGTTTATACTAACAGCTATTTAAAAATAGATGAAGGTCAATGTGACATAATCTAAACCTCAAACCTGTTTGGGTGTTTTGGTTTTTTTTGCCCTTTAAGTTTGAAGAGCTGAACTTTGGTTCGGGATGGAGAAAATGCTCTCGGTGGGAAGCAGCCCCTTCCTGGAGGGCGGCTGGTGGAGCCACGGCACCTCTGGTGCAAGGGAAGGGGGGGGTTTGCTGGAGGCCAAGATCTGGGTGAGGAGTTTGCTGAGGGCGACAGGGCAGCTCGCCAGGAGGCGGACGACTCCGTGCCTTTCCTCTCCCTGCAGTGTGTCTCGGATGGCCTTGGCTTCCTCCTCCCTCAGGATGTTTGACGTGAGTTGGGTGGTCCGCGCCTGGCGTGGGGCTGGGGTTGTCGCTGCGAGTCTCAGCGCTGGTGGTTCGTGTGATGCGGTACCAAGAATTTGCTCCCCAGAGCCCCATTCCGCTGCTTTCATGATCAATAACAGATTTGTTAAAAAAAACCAAAAAAACACCCAAAAGAAAACCAAAGTGAACGCTGAAGATTGAAATGGTATTTCAAGGAATAACATTTCAAGGAATAACAAATGACAAATCAACTGCCAAAACCATTTGCCCACAGGCATGAATGCTCTGGAAGGGCGCCCTGCTCGTATCCCACGATGTTCGTTCCCGGGAGAGGTCGTGTGCGCCAGAGGTTCATTTTCCTCATCTCCCTCTGATCCTGATGCTGAGACAGAGATGTTTGGGAGGGCGAGTGCTGATAACGGCTGTCTCGCAGCAAGGCTTTGGGCTGCGAGGAGGGCGCCCAGCACCGACTGCAGGGCAGAGAGCTGCTGGGGCAGGGAACAGTCTCATCTAGGGCAGTTTTCATGGAAATTTAAAATTTCTCAAAAGTTCCCATTCTTGCAATCGTCCTGTAGTTGGAGAGGGCGCTGGGCGCATTGGTGGGGTGAGCCCAGTGGATGTGGAGCGACGGGCATTTTACACCACTTCTCTGTGTTCCAGGAGCTGCCGCTGAAAGGAGTTCTAGCAGATATTATACACGAGGCTTATGTGCCATCGATCAACAGTAAGCACGGCTATGGCTTCATCTGAGGGTTCTCTGTCTGCACGGGGAAAATAGTTCTCATTTCTTTTCCTATAGACTGTTGTTATCTTTTTTTTTTTTTATTGGTGGTGGTGGGGAATTGGCGTTGCCTGGCTGACCTTGCATGCTTTTCCTGCCCTCGAGGCTGCGAGGGACTCTGCCAGGAAAATCTCTTGCCGTTGCCGTTTTGCACCGGCGGGGTCTGCAGTGGGAGCTGGAGGAGGGTGATGCCCCCTGGCCGGGGCTCTGGCGTGACCACTCCTTCACGGGCAGGAGAGGTCTGCCCGCACACAACAGACAGAATCGCAGGATCATAGAGTTGGAAGGGACCTCTGGAGATCATCTAGTCCAACCCCCCTGCCAGAGCAGGGTCACCTAGAGCAGATTGCACAGAAACGTCGTTTTTGTGACCCCGCTGCGAAGGATGCAGGCTTCTCCTCTGAAGCCTCTTTGGGTGTTATTCCTGTCCGCAAAATCAAAACCTCTTGCCATGAACAACTGCGAACAGATTTCATGAGATCTTTGCCTTTCTGAAGTCTCCAAAAATCGACCTGCCCCTCTTTACCCTGCCCGAAAACAGCCACAGTGTCAGTAAAAAACCCCAACCCGGAACATTAATTTATCTGTTTAACTCATACGGAAAGTATGCCAAAAGCAGAGATTTTATGAATGCTAAGATAAAAAAAATACAGGAATTCCAGCCCTGCCAATTTCCCAAGTGTTCCCAAGCCCCCTTGCCAGCCCTTCGGCAGGCGTAGGCAGGCAGGGAAGCACCGGAGATGCTGGCAGCACCTGCCATGGCCGGAGCATCTCTGATGGCTGCTCCTGCTCGTTCCAGGGGTGCTGCGTGCAGGGATCCCCTTGCCCGACCTGCTGGGCATCACCTACCAGCGGGCGAACATCAGCGGGTCCGAGGTAGGCAGTGAGAAGCTCACCCGCCTGGTGCTTCTGCTGTGTCACCCCTGGGGTTAGTGCTGTTACCCCCGTCGCATCCCCGAGCACAGAAGCAACTGCTAAATCCTGCCCGTGCGCTTTTTATTTTTAAATCTGCAGAACGCTCTAGTGCTGGACGTGCCCATCACGGAGACCTGAGGAGCGGGGAGGTACGGCTGCAACCCGCCGCCGCTGCCAGGACCCAGCAGGACCGGCCGGGAGAGGCAGCAGCGAGGGTGCCGGAGCCCCTGGGGCATTTCTCCCTCTTTCCTTCACTTTTTAATAATTTGACTCCACAAGCCGAAATAAAAACATCCCATCGCCCCATGACGAGACTCTGGCCTGCTGTGTGTCTAGTGGAGCCGGCCGGGTGTGTCTGGGCAGAGGTTGTGTTTCTTGGAAGGATTGTTCCCTAAATAAATCACTTTTGCAGCAGAAATAGCCGGTTTATTAGCACCCACGTCTCCTGCGGGATTGGGGTACCAGAATGGCCCCCCCCCTGCTCCCAGGGGGCATGTGCTGCCAGGGAGTGTGTCTGCAGTTGTGTGTGGGGAATCAGGACTGCTCAGAATGAGTGAAGGGTGGGCATTTAGGCATCGCCGTGCGTTTTTTAATATTTCAGAAGTGCCGAGCATCGTGGTTTATCGGCTGCATTGCAGATATTGATCCCAAGCGTGTAGTTCACTGATTGCGGGATAATTGCCTGTCATTAGTAAGTCAATAAACAGCTTCGATCCTGATTTCATCGAGCCGACATGATTTGAACGCTTTTTCCTGGTTGACAGGTAGCTGGGGCAGAATTAAGGATATCTTTTGAAAAGATCATTGTGTTTTTAAGAAATTGTCCCCGAGAAAACCTCGCTGTGAGGCACACTCTGAGAAATCCATTTTGTTTTCTTGCGTGCGCTGTCAGACCCAGCAGGCATTTGTTCTGCAACGCGTGTAAGGAATTGTCCCCATCAGGAGTCCTAAGCAATGAGGAAGGCAGCCATAAAACCAGCTCCCCGTGAGGACTGGTGTTTATGGTGCCTTCTCTCTTCATTTCACTGCAAACGTTGTCAAGGCCAAGCACATTTTTTTTTTTAGAGAGATTTCCCTTATTGTTCTTGCATTAGCTAACAAACAATAGAACAGTTTGAGTCTGAATTCCCTTAAGAAGAACAAAAACTGAATCGAAATATATGTGTACGGCCCTCCTAGGAGAAATCAAGGCTGCAAATCTCAGGGAGCACCTAGTTAGTTTTTCACGGAACATTTAACCACACTGTCAAGCTGCACTGTCACGTAACTGGTATTTGATGACCTGGGGCACTTGGTGGAGATGCAGCCTCCAGACATGTGCAGGCACCAGCGTTGTCCCCTGGAGCTGGACACGGACCCCAGCAGCTCTAGTCCCTCCAGCAGCGGGGGATGTACCAGTCTCTCGCAGTTAGTTGTCCCAGAGGAACGACAGAGCAAACCAGGACTGCCCTGGCTCAGGGGTCCCTGCAGAGACGGTTTCCTCGGGCAGAAGGGCCACTTCTGGACGAGGCCATCAAGGGGAGAGCAGAGCAGAACTGACCATCTCATTTTTCAACGTGGGCTGATGCATTTCACTTTGCCTGCCCTGGCCAGAGCCTACTGCCCTCTTGCTAACGTCAGGCTCTCTAATGCTTTGCGGAGGTATGTCCCTCTTACTGCCTGCCCTGATGCCTCCGTGTCCAGGTGAGCTGAGCATCAAAGCAGCGACTGTCGACATCCGTCCCATTCTTCTCCCTTTGACCAAGCCCGCTCTGGTTTACTCTGTGTTTCTGTCCTCATGTGGTGATTTGTCTTTGTGTTCTTGGGGCTTTGAAAGTTGCTTTAGCGAGACCTGGGCCTCACAATATCATTCTCTTTATGGGAATCTGCTTCAGTTTATCCAAACTATTTAGTTGTGAGAGACCTCTGCATTCAGCAACAGCTGGTGAGAGGCCAAGTTACTGTCACGTCTGAAAGGTCACTGCTCAGAAGCTATTCTCTGCAGTGCCAAAGTGCCCCTTTGCCATGTGCTGACCATTATCAGGTCTGTCTTTATGGTAATTTAGGTTTCGTACGGTGATTGCCCAAAGTATAAAGTGATTCAGGAGGGATGATAACATAATACCATCTTGTTAACACTCTCTTCCACCTTATCAAATGTCATGATCTAGCCATGACAGCCAGGCTTTGTGCTCCCGAGGTGCCTGGCTGATCAAGTTGCAAGAAGAGTGACAACTCCTTAAGTACTTTGGCACCTTTGCCATCCCTTCCTTGGCCTTTAGCTAAGATATTTTTTAAAGCTGGAATTAATGTGTGACAAAAGCTGGCTAATCTGCTGGAAATACTTATTTCCAAGTTTGCAGAAAGCATTAACTCTGTGCAAGCATTTTTTTGAGCTATTATTCTTCAAAGCTGAGGAGCAGCCCATCCACCCCTGTCCTTGATGAGAACATCGGGGGAGTGAATAGTTCATTGCTGTCCCCTTGGCCAGCGCATCCTCCCCTCCACCACGGACGGACTTTTCTGTGCATGTCAGGACACGATCCGCACACAGGGACCACATTTGGTCTGTGGCCCACAGAGGAAGGTTTTCTTTTTCCTGCCCCGAAGACTTCCTGCTGTGGTGCAGCTCAAGGCAGTGGCTCCGTGTACGCGGGAGGTGCTGGTGATTGGGGCGAAAGGGAGAAAACCAGCGTGGCTGCGGGTGCGCGTGACTTGTTGGCTCAGCAGAAATTTTTCTCCTTTTCTCCTGCCTGTAGAAGTAAATTATCAGACAGTAAATGAGCCACGGTGGACCAGGTGAGACACAATTTTTCAGCACAGAAAAAACCTGGCTAGAAATCTGAGAGGGTGAGGGCCTGGATGGGTCTGACCCTGGGCAGCTGCATGGCTGTTCCTCTCCTGCAGCACACTTGTTGCATGGGGTGGTGTGGCAGGGAGGCCGCCTCTCTTGGTATGCCCACACTGGGATCAACAGTCCCTCCAGGACTTCAAAATGATGCAGAGCCAACAAGCTCCAGCCTGGGAGCTCCCTGGCTTCGTAGTCAATGGCATCACCCTCTCAACGGTATCTCCCCGTGGCAGCGCATCCCACATCCAGTGCTCCTGGAGTGCTCTGAGGCAGAGATGATGGACCTAGAAACAATGCCATGCCAGTTAGACCGGTGCAGCATTTCCAAATCAGATGGTGTTTCTCCGAAAAGTCTGTCAGCTCGGGGTATCTGTAAAGCCATGACACCCGATCGACACACCTTCTCGTGGTGTCACTGTTCCTTCCCAATTCAATACCTGCTTTTCCTCAGTTATCAAATGGCTTACGAGCCATTCAGGTCACTGGACGGGCGCTGGTGGCTTTGATAAATGTTGGGTAAGGTCACAGTCTGCAGGCACAGAGGGATGGCAAGGCTGGGCATGTCCTGTTGGCCTGGACAGTGAATCCTCGGCTCTGTTGCTGTCTCCATGGTCTTTACATTGACAAAGGTGCTGCCTGGAGCTTCATTTATCCCGTAATGTGTGGCACATCCCACTGCATGGACTTACTGCAGGAGTAGAGGGCTCAGCACAGCAGCACTGAGAATTGTAGAAGTACTTAACAGCGAAGGGGGCTCAGTATTTTGACACATTTTTCAGTCAAAACCTCAGCTTTATTTGAAAAAAAAAAAAACAACCCCGAAGTATTTTATCAGGGCATGACTTTTCAGCCATGTCCACATCTTGACACGAGAGCAAGCCCGAAAGGCTGATGTACTAAACCAGGCGGCGGGGTGCGGACTGGCACCCAGAGCTGGCCGGGTCTGCCCCTGCACCTACCGGTTGTTGCTCAATGTTTTACCTAACTCCTAACATCTCTAAGGAAATATTTGCAGTGGGAGTCACCAGAAAACATACCATTGTTTGTTTTGCTCCCCAACAATTATTCTGGATGTCCCTGATGACATCGCTCGCCTCTTTCCTGCTGTAAAGCTCTATATATGAGGATGCTGGATGCAGGTCATCTTCAGAAGACAGGGACATCGGCTGGAGACAGCCTCGCGCTCAAGAGCTTGGTCAGGTAAGAGCAAACTTATTCCTTAAAAAGCATGCTTTTAGCTTCTGCTTCTACAGACCTGAATGCTTCCCAAAGAAGAATCCTTAATGTTTGTTTGGGAGTATTGGTTTTTTAACAAAAATTGTTATTCTCGCCTGCTGCCTGCCTGAATTATGCTTTGACAAGGGAAATGTGTGGTGGCTTTTACTATGAGTTTCTCAAGAAGAGACATATATGTTCATTGTATTTGCAGTCCTTGAAGAAGAAAGGGTATTTCATGGTTTTCATAAACAATTATCACTTAAATTATTTTGGGTATAACTCGGTTAGCTGAGACAGATTTTTACCTAAGGTGAATTAGACCTCTCACGCTTGTTTTGATCCCTTTTTGATGTGCTATTTACATTTAAACAGATTTGGGGCAATGAAGTTCATTATGGTTCTTAAAAAAAAAAAAGCTACCTCAAGTTGTAGGTCCCGCAGCAGTATTTCAATGACACTGAAACTTTAAAAATAATTTTCTCCTTCTTACAATTCTAGCAAAAGGTGTTTTTATGCTGAGCCTCAGCTGTTTGATTTTTGGGCAGAAATCTTGACATTCAAACAAGGAGATGTTCGCCTTATGGGTTATGTCAGTGCATTTGTCCTGTGCAGAAGCCATTGCTTTTCTTTCTGTGACTAGAGATGATTGTGTTGTCAGAAATGTCCTGTTTTCCCACCAAGCAGGATACAGGGTCTTGTTTCTCAGAGCAATTCCTACCCAGAACAGATGCTCCCCAGATCATCCAGATCAGTCACCCAACACTGCTCACAAGTGCTGAGGCATTAAAGGAGGAACAACCACTTGCTTTTCACTTGGCTGCTGTGACGGTTGGTCTTTGGAGCAACTATTGTTGAAGTTCTGGTTCCTCCTGCAGAAAAGTGCCATCAGGAGTTTTACTGTGCCCACCACCATGGTGAGGAGGTGGGAGAGATGCCAGCAGCTTCCTCTCTGATTTTGTCTTCCCTGACAGGCATTCCTCCTTTTTCTTTTCTCCATCCTCCACTTTCCTCCCTCCACTGGCTTGTGCTCACTGTCCCAGCATTGCACTGATGACAATCACTTTCCACAGTTATTTGGACCAAAGATGTCTGCCTTCTGGGCTGTTTTCCTCCTCTGCAGCCTGCTGACCCCTTCACAAGGACTTGGAATCATGGGCTTGATCCCTCAAGAAGTTGTAGATGGTAAGTGAATGGAAGAGACAGGATTTATCTTGAGACCAGTTCTGCTCTTTCTGTCTCTTGACCACGTTCAGAAAATCAGAAGCTGGTCCAGATCCATTCAGCAGCGATGGCAATGCTGATAATTTGCATTTATAAAGCACACTGGAAATGGCACTGCAGATACTTTTCAGTGTCTGGTGCCACACCTCTATTGTATAAAGAGGGAAACAGAGGGACAGTGGAGGGGAAGGAACAGCCAGGTTGACACAGCATGCTTGTGTGCTGAGTCCATATAGCTCACAGTGACCTCTCATACTTTTTTCATATATTGCAGATCCACTGGCCAAACGTGACCTCCTGAAACTTCAAGGTGGTCCCCTTGGCGGCAATCTGCTCAGTGGTGTCCTTGAAAAAGATAGTCCTGTCAGCAGTCTCCTTGGCAGAAGCGGCGTCCTTGGCGGTCTCCTTGGCAAAGACGGTGCTGTTGGCAGTCTCCTGGGCAAAGATGGTGCTGTTGGCAGTCTCCTTGGCAAAGATGGTGCCGTTGGCAGTCTCCTGGGCAAAGATGGTGCTGTTGGCAGTCTCCTTGGCAAAGACGGTGCCGTTGGCAGTCTCCTGGGCAAAGATGGTGCTGTTGGCAGTCTCCTTGGCAAAGATGGTGCTGTTGGCAGTCTCCTGGGCAAAGATGGTGCCATTGGCAGTCTCCTGGGCAAAGATGGTGCTGTTGGCAGTCTCCTGGGCAAAGACAGTGCTGTTGGCAGTCTCCTGGGCAAAGATGGTGTGCTTGGCAGTCTCCTTGGTGGAGATGGTGCCATTGGCAGTCTCCTGGGCAAAGATGGTGCCGTTGGCAGTCTCCTGGGCAAAGATGGTGTGGTTGGTGGTCTCCTTGGTGGAGATGGTGTCCTTGGCGGTCTCCTTGATAGAGATGGTGTCCTTGGTGCTCTCCTTGGCAGAGATGGTGTCCTTGACGTGCTCCTTGGCAAAGATGGTCTTGTTGATAGTCTCCTTGATACTGTCCTTGATATTCTCATTGGCAAAGGTGGTCTCCTTGGCAAAGATGGTCTCGTTGGCAATCTTCTTGGTGGAAATGGTGGAGATCTCACAGGGTGAGTAAGAATGGGAGATGGGTGTCCCTGAGCAGCCCTTGGTGCATCTGGGCCATCCTGGGGACAGGGCGCTCTGGTCTGGAGCCTCCTGTCTGAACACAGGGGGCGCCCTTTTTCCCATTCATAAACGAGGGTTCAGCTGTTGGCAGTTTCTGTATGTGGCTGCCATGCAAGCATGCCTTGTATGTGCTGTAGGCTGTTCCTGGGTGGTAGGGATCCCTGCTGACCCAGGGTGGAGATGACCCCAAGACCATGGCTCTGCAATCACCCACAGTGCTGGGGGCTGAGGGGACAGGACATCCCCTGTACAAATGTGCTATTTACTGCCTTGTCCTTGTTTCAACCTCCAGGACAAAAATTGTGAACAACACCCTCCCCAAAGTAAGCCTGCGTTCCCTGCCAGGCTTTGGACACCAAGTGGGCTTCAACACCCAGCTGCTGGTCGAGACCACCGGGTACGGCATGTCCGTCAGGGACATGGTTTGGGGCAGGAGAGGGGGTCACCATCGCTTTGGAAAGTAGGTGGCCACCAAGTTTCCTGAGCCCCGTGCTGTGTTTCCCCCCATGCAGTGTGCCGGGCAGGGTGCTCTGCGTGCAAGTGGAAGCAGATGTGACCATGCTGGTCCAGGACAAGGGGGCGTCTCTCCAGAACGATAAAGACTGCAAGATTTTTGACATAAATATCCGTTTGAGGTAGGCATCCCTGTGAGGTCTCCATCCATGTGAGCAGGGTGCTCGTGGCCAGCACGTGGCCCTTGCGGCAGTGGGAAACCTTGGCACTGTTGGCCGTCGAAGGCAGTACTTTTGCGCCTGAGGCTGTCAGCCTCAGAGGGGACCTGCCAACCTTTCTTTTACAACTTGGGCTCAAGAAAGAAGATTTCTGGGGTTGTGCTGGGAACTTAGCGCTGGGCTGGATTCAGAGGGCTTGGTTTTGGTAATATTTTGGCACTTAATATGGCCCTGGACAGTGCGAGTGAGGCCTCATGTTTCCCTTGTGCAAAGTACTGTTGTTTTCCAGCCATTAATCTATGTCGCCTTTTATTTCCTATTTTTCTGTTACCCAGACCCAACGTGCCACTTCTGGAAGAGCCTTTAAAACGCCTCCTGAGTGATTCCCTGAGTGAGGTGGTAAGTCTGCAAAGCCATCTTCCTGCGAGCCGTCAGCACGGTGCAGGGCGGGCAGGGCAGGCAGCGGGGACAGGCTGCCCCCGTGGACGTGGCTGTTTGCTCAGCTGCGGGCTCAGCCGGGGCAGCCAGCCCGTCCTCCCCACCGGTGGACACCAGCCCCGTCGCCTGTGCCAGGCTCTGCCGGCGAACAGGTTTCTGAGACACGCGCTGGTTTTAGTGAGCAAGTCTTGCCCAGGAGGAGAAACCCACCCTGGCTTAGAGGGGGACACTCGCCCACCTGATGCTGAGCGCTGCAGTGACGGGGCATCCCACCAAACCCTGCCCAGCAGCGGCTCCTGCAACCCCGGCAGAGCCAGTTTTTGCTACTCGTGTTAACGCGATGTACGGCCGCTGGTGCCGTGGGTCCCGGGGCTCCAACTTTCCTCTGCCTCCCCAGGCGTGCAACATCATCAACGCCAGGCTCAACGTGGTGAACTCCCTGCTCGGCTCCAGGACCCGTAAGTGCTGGCACCCCCCTTTCCCTCTGCTCCTGGGTGACCTCCTGCACTTAGGGTTGGTTTTTTTTTTTTTTTTTTTTTACATTGGGTAAATACAAATATTTTAACCACTTTTTAAAAACATAACTCTCAGCTCAAGCACAACATTCAGTTTCCCTTGCCCCAGAGCACACAATTTTGCCTGCAGAAAGCTACTTCAGGAACCAGTGCTTTTAGAGATATTTTTACTGCAAAATTGTGCTTCCCAGCGGCTTGTCCAGCTGGGAATGCTGTGAGGAGGAGCCACACTTGGTTCCAGTGTCTCTTGGGACTATGAGATTTGGGAGCAGCTCCCTTAAAAGCTTTCCTCCCTGTGTTCCACAGCCGCGCTCCCACTCGGGGCCGTGGGAGATCTGCCCCCCTTTTCCATCATCAGTGGCGACGCTATCCAGCTGGATTTAAACGTAAGTGCCACCGCTTTCCCTGGCCCAAAACCCTTTGACTTGTTGAGTTTGGGTAATTCATCTGAAAGTGGTGGCTATTTGACAAAGGCTCCTCTTACCCCAGCTGTCTTCAGGACAGCATTTGCTGGAAGGTACTGATGAGTGTGGTCCAGCCGTGTCCGTATTAATGCCACCACTGGGTCTCTACCTTATTTTTTACTTGCTAATCCTTGAGGGTAGTATGAGCCAGATTGTCTTGACACTGCTTAATTAAGTACGGTTGTAGCGCTCTCATAGCTGTTAATCAGAAAAGCTTAATTTCATACAGGATCAGTGGTGACCATTCACAAGCAGGTTCCATTTATAAGCCGTTTGTAAAAGTTTGGTATGTAATTAATCAGGACCATAACCAGGCCAAAAATATTGGCCATGTGTCTTACTGCTCAGGAGACGTGATGATGTTTTAAAGAAAAAAAGGACTGTCTGTGCTAGAACAGTCTGAAGCAGCTGTATGTTTATTAAATATGTTAGTTTATTAAGTTTATTAAAATTATAAAGTTTATCAAAGTTGATTAACCCCATATGAGCCTCTCCGTGAGGTCCGTGGGTGGACAGGGTGCCCGGTGCCACCACAGTCCTCTGAGCCCCACCAGCGTCCTTCCCCTGTTCTGTCCCCTGCAGCTCCTCGGTGGGGACGTGCAGGGCAGCGTGGTGGCCTCCACGCAGGGACCGCCGCTCACCGCCACCCTGCTGCTGGCCACCGGCCGCCCGCCGCGGCTCAGCCTCTCCCAGCGTGCCCTCAGCGACCTGCTGGAGATGGTCCAGGCGCAAGGAGCCTTCAACCTCAGCATAACCAACTCCATGGTGGGTCACGATGCCCCTCTCCAGGGTTGTCTCAGGGTCCTGGCTGCTCTTGGGTGACCCAAGGTTGCTCCACCACACGCTTGTATTTGTTCGTGGGGTCTGGCCAAGCCCAGTGAGGGCTTTGCACAAACCGTCCTGGCCACCGACGCTGCTGGTGCTGTTCCCACAGGTTCCCAATAGCATCTCGCTGTCCGCGTCTTCCCTTCTCCCGTTCATCCCTCAGGTCAGCCACCCTCTTCGTGTGCACTGATTTCCAACCCCACCACCCATCCCAGCCGTGCAAAGACCCCCTTGCCCTGACCTCTCCTTGCCCCCCACAGCTCGCCAGGATCCTCCCTGGCTCTCTGCCCCTGGAGCTGCGTGTGCAGGTGGCCAGCGAGCCGGTGGTGGCCGTGAGGGGCAGAAGAGCCACAGCCACCCTCAAAGCCTCCATTGATATCTTCAGTCCCCTCCTGCAGTCCTCCCAGACGCCCCTCTTCTCCTTCGACGCGGTGAGTGGGCTCCCGGGGGAACGAGACCTCCGACAGAGGGCGAGGAGTGAGCCTGGCTGTTCTCCAGCATCCCCTCGGCTTGTCCCTCCCTTAGCCGCGTAGTACTTGTACTTTGGAATTTACTACATCTTCAAATGGTGGTGCCCAGTCCTTTAAAAATGCTCATAACCAAGCACAAGTGAAATGTTTAAGGAGTTACAGAAAATAAAGACAGGAAAGGTAAACCCCAGGGAGAGAGATACATGATGCCATCTGTCAAAAAATGTTATTTCTAGGCACAGACAGGTGTTTTTTCTCAGAATGGGTTATTTACAAATACTCTGGGTTTTCTTTTCAGTCTTGGGAGCTACACAGGGAAATAACCTCAATTTTTCTGTTGTTCCAATTTCAGGACATCGTTCTGAACATCATCCCGTTGGTCTCCGACGGCAAACTGCGAACCTCCCTGGCTCTCGACAGGTAGAGCCGAGCTTTACGGTCGCGGTGGGCAGGGAGGGGGGTCCGCCTGGGGACCCTCCCGGGAGCACAACAAGTGATTGGGGAGTGCGATGTAGATGTGATAGAGATGTAAAGGGCTGCCGGCGCTTTCCTGCCTCTTCCCAACCCCAACCTCAGACCAAGTGCACGTCTGAAGTGATGAGAGAGTTGTAAAAAATTCACCCTGTTTTTGAAATCCTTGTATCTTTATGTGGATGAGACAAATTCCAGACCAAGGAAGGGTCTGAGCAGCGTTGGGAAAGCTGAAGGAGGGCTGCACCCGATGCACCCTGACTCTGCCTTGTTTTTATCTTTTGTAGCATCAACCTGACACGGACACCCCTGAGACTCGACCCTCTCAGCGTAAGTGCTCGCTGCTTTGGATCGAGGCGTTGCAGCAAGCGATGCGGTGCCCAGAGACTCTGTGTAGGGGAGGGAGAACCAAAAACGCCAATTCTTTTTCGGTCTTCACGTTTCTTCTTCTCTTGGCAGAGGCCAGTCGTTGTCTGCCCTGCTGATCCCCTATGCCCTGTAGCAGTGACACTTGGATGTGTATGCTCACTCGTTGGCAGCGTACTGGGGGTGCTGGGAAGGGGGGAGGAATAATCAAGAAGGAATTACCCGAAAAGCATAGAATCATAGAGTCATAGAATTGCCTAGGTTGGAAGGGACCTTTCAAAGCATGTCCCCGTTTATGCCCCCACCCTCAGTCCTGGAAGAGTTTCACTGAAGGAAGCTCCCCAACCTTTGTGTTCTGCAGCTCCGAGCATCCTGCAGTGACAGAACTGCCTCGATAAGCCTGACATCACTCCGTTCATCCCAATAACTGTCACTCTCTTCATCAGACACTGACATGCGTCTTCTTCCCCTGCAGCTCTCCGCGCTCACAGGATGGTTCAAGCAAGTCCTTGGGGCTGCATACGTACCTGCCATTAACGGTACACCTGGGGTCTGGGTCCCCTCTTGTCTCAAACTGAGCTGGATTTGGGGTTCTCCCCCTTCTCTCGCTCCCTGTATTCAGGATTTTCCCCCCATGATGAGATGCTTTCACTTATTTTTGCAGATGCCTTGCGCCTGTCGGTCCCTCTGCCCAACGTTCTCAACACCAGCCTCAGGAATGCCAAAGTTGACATCACCGACGTAAGGATTCCGTTTCCCCTAGTGCTGCCTTCCCAGGAAGCAGGGGATGCGTTCACCCTCAGGCAGGGACCTGCAGAGCCCAAAGCCCCACACCACCCTGGCCGGCCCCATTTCCCATGGGCTGCTCCGGGTTTCCAGGAGATCCCTCTGCCAGTGTGGACCCACAAGAAAACCTCACCTGGGATGTAGGGAAGAGCTGGTGAAAGTCTGAATGAGAAAACTGAATAGTTTTTGCATTGCTTCTTCCAGGCAGACAACTCTCCCGACACTGATCTTCAGAGATTCTGCTCGGGAGGACCCTCCACGCTCCTCACCGTCTGAGGCAGGCAATGCTTCCCAAGCCCCAAAACCCTATTAGTCTCTGCTGTCTCCCTCTTCATTTTCCCTTGAGCACTGCCCTGTGTTGTCACCATGGCCCTAGGGGGACAGGCGACCATCTCTGGTCAGCCGGTCCTGGCGTAGCCTGGCAGCAGGGTAGGGAAAGCTGCTTGACTGGTGGATGTTAGAGGGGGTTTTCTGTGGCCACTTTTAACATCCGTAGTCAGGAAGCAGAGCTCTTTCTTAGGCATAAATGTTGCTCTCGTATTGCTCTTTCAATAAAATCTTTCACTGCCTCAGTATTTCTCTCTCTGAATATTTATTTGACATGAGTTTCTGGCTGCCAGCACCCATTTGTCTCCGCCGTGTCCCTATGCCATATGGCCCAGGGACAGGCACCGCAGCCCCAAGAGGTGGCTGTACCTGTAGCCAACGAGGCGATACCTTGCAGAAAGCGTTTTTCAAGCTCAACCTGTGGCACAAGGTGTGAAACGGCAGCTCACACGGGAGCTGGAGTTTGGTGCACATGGGTGCACTGCCTGGCCGGGTGCCGCTCGTGTCAGACTGCTGAGGCGCAGAGGAGGTGCTCACCGTGCAATAACAGCACAGATTTAGCAAATCTGACATTTCCCACCCATTTGGAGCCCTTGCTGACGGGGAAGAAGCTCCTTGCTGGGCTCTCATTTGCAGCATAGAATTGTCTAGCTTGGAAGGGACCTTTCAGATCATCTAATCCAACCATAAGGAGACCTTTGTGATCATCTAGTCCAACCAGGGTGTCCCACCCAGAGCCCGGTGATGTTTGTTGTGCATATCTCTGTACCAGGCACAGATAAATTGAGGTTACACCTCCCCCTGCTCCATCTATCAGTGTATTATCCCCTTATTGTGTAAGATGCACCAGGTTGTTAGCAGCACATTTTATCTCACAAAGGTATTAAGTGTTGAGGACAAAAGAGTCCTTATGGTCTGGAGCTGACGTGGGTCGGTGTGTCCCACCACACAGGGGCTTTTCTGAGGCTGAGGAAACACTGTCTGCTGGGAAGTGCCTGGTGGCTGCGGGGATGGGTGGGATGATCCTCAGGAACGGCTTCTCAGGTTGAGCACTAAAGGAGATAAAAACTTCTGGGTGCTTTTCTGGAGCCTCCCCAGGCGTTTGCTGGAAACTTGAAAAAGTACCCCGATATCATAGTTTGTGCGAGACAGTCTGAGTGCAAGTGTTAGTGGGGATTCGTCTGGAGTAAACTGGTTTTCCAACACAGTTCTCTTGGGGTCAGTGGCAGCTTCACGTGCCACAGCTCGCAGAGTCTTGGGCTCCTTCCCCTTTGGGCTCTTGGGTAACAGTGCTGCCCGATAACTGCGCATCCAATAACCTGTTGCTCAATGCTTTCCCCTGTTTTCCAAATCTTTATTTATATTGGAATATATTAAAACCACAAATGCTGCTTTATACGCTCAATCCACCAGCCCAGCTTTTACAATTTAGGCATCTTTCCACTTTTTTCGCATCAGCTTTTCTATATAAGGGCTCACTGTTCCCACACGTTAAAGCAGAGGTGCCTATGGACCGCTGCAAGCTCTCCCCTTGACCAAGGTCTGAGCACTGAAGACCAAAGCCAGGCTTTGAAATTTGGGATAAAGCAGGTAAATAAGGTCAAAATAACCGTACGGGGTGTTGCAAGCTTGGGGGGACAGAGCCACCAGTTCACCTACAAGCCTTGCAACATACTCCGGTAAGCAAGAAAATACCAACCATGGTAGAAATGCAGGTAAGTAATTCTAGTTTATATTTAGTGACTAGCCTGAAAAAAAGTCAGAAAAGACGGTTGCTATAGTAAAATGAAAACCCTTCTCTGAAGAAAAAAACGTTAATTTGACGCAAAAGTTAGGGATTTTTTTGGTGTTGCAATATCCTCTTAAGGTTGTTACTATTATCTTTATTGTTACAAGGTTAAAATGTGCCATTTTCAAAAGAAAGGCTTCGTTCCAAATGCTAGTTGCTTGTGTAATTGCATCATTAATTTGCATACCCATTTACAGGGTGGCTATTAGCGAGGGGAGCTCAGTGTAGTCTATAGGTTATGAGTAACGATTTCATACTGTAAGTTTAAAATCATGTCACGGTGACCAGGGATGGAAAGGAGCAGGTTGCCCGGGGTGGCCGTAAATAGGAATAAGCAAACAAGTGCGGGGGTTGTGGAGAAGCCGGCTGAAAAAGTCCCTGCAGATGTGTATATGGACGCTCTCCTCTTCCCCCGCTCTGTGTGTGTCCAGATCTATTTGCCGAATGTTGCTGTAACTCGTGAACTGTTTTTGTCCTCCTAAAGCTCATCTTTTCTATTCACTGAGAAATTTCCACCCAGCTTGAAGTATCCAACTCCTCTTCATCTCCAGGGGATCGCCCAGCCTGGTTCCACTCTTTTCCTGTTGTCCTCCCCCAGGTCCTGCCAACATCCACAGTGCTTCCAGCCAAGCAGGAGACACCATGCCACCGGCTCTGGGCATTGCTCTCTTGTATGCCCTGCTGACCCCATCACTAAGCCAGGCAAAAGATGCCGTCCTCAGGCTCAACAAAGGTGTTTTAAGTGATGGTGAGTCACTCTGCCTCCTTGTAGAGGGACCCTGGGAATAGCACCCAGCTGTGGTCCTCGAGGGTTGACATGACGGTACCAGCACAGCCCCATCAGCTGGGAAGGGAGGGGAATTGCAGATGGAAGGGGAAGGGCACGAGGCTTGCCTGCAAACCTTCCCCTCCAAATTGAACCTGGAGTCATTTTTCAATGTAATTAAAATTTCAACTGGCTAGGCTCCTAAAAGGAGAAGGACATTGCTCGTGTGGGGTATTGCCCCTCCTAGGGGCCTGCACTGCTCAGGAGGTGCGAGCCACACAGCACCACAATTATCTCACATTTAGGATTTATCGGTGCCCATCCCTTTTTGTGCCACACCTTTTGCTGTCTTTCTGGTGCGGAGGCAAACAGATTCCCCCATGCTGCTTTACACAGGTCTTGACGTGATGCCTCTTGTCCTGGATCCCCAAACCTTTTTTTGTTGCATCATATACGGGGAAAAAACTGGCAGCAGATAGTTAGGGACTGGGATAGGCAGCGATGGTAACGGAGGGCACAAACCCCTCGACAACCCGTGCTTGAGGAGCACAATGAGTAACAGTGCGGGCAGGGGGCTGCAGCCTTCGAGCTGGTCTCTCCTTGAAGGCTGCAGTGGTGGCCGGGGAGGCAGCTCTGCCTCGCAGGCTGATGGTGGGTGATGTTTCCAGCTCTTACAGGCTCCCTCAGGCAAGGCAATGTCCTCCAAGGTGCCCTCGGAGAGGTGCCGCTTGGAAGCGGAGGTCCTGGCACAGATGGAAGCGGAGACCTGTTGGGTGGCCTTGGAGGAGGTCTCCTTGGTGGTGGTGGCGGCGGTGGTGGTGGTGGTCTGCTTGGTGGTATTACTGGTGGTTTGCTGGGTGGCGGCGGTGGTGGGCTGCTGGGGGGGCTGACTGGTGGGCTGCATGGTGGAAGGGGTGATGCCAGCGGTGGCTTGCTGGGTGGAGAGAGTGGTGGAGGTGCTTACAGGGGGGGGCCCAGAAACCGTCCCAGAGGCTGGCCGGCAGCTGGTGATGATGTCCCCAGGGATGGCATCCCCACAGGGGTTGCCGGAGGAGAGCTGGGACAAGGAGGTCTGCTTGGTGATGGAGGTCTCCTCGGCATGGCAGGGATCCTCGGTGGCCCTGGTGGCATTCTTGGCAGAGGAGGGCTTCTGGGCAACAGAGGGCTGCTGGGAGGCGGTGACCTGCTCGGCATCCTCGGGGAAGGCGGCTTGCTCAGCACCGTCCAGGGGCTCACCGGGTAAGGACAGCACCGGTCGGGGTCCTTGCAGGGCGGGGGGAACCTCAGAGCTGTTGGGAGGAGCAATGGTGATGCTTCAGTAGATGCTCAGGTCTGTTTTGGAGCTGATGCTTTGAGATAAACGCTGCCTGGAAGTCCCGCCAGGTTTGCATCGCTGGCTGCAAAAGAGCCTCTTGAGCTACATGGGGAAAGTTAAAGGAAACAGTAGTTGGAAGGCACTCGCCCGTAGAGGGTGCACCAAACCACATGTTGGCCCCAGGCAGCCAGTGCCACCATTGCGAAACCAATACTCACTTTTTTGCAACTGTCCCATTTTAACTCTTATTCGAAGCCCAGTGCCAAGCAGAAGCAGAAGCACATGCAATAATAAGGCAACTTGAACAAAGCTTCTGATAAAACTGGAAAATAACTGAGAAAACTTCATGTCTTTTACCATTTCTTTCTAAATGGCCTCTGACGCCCACCCCTGGAGCAGTGGTTTTGTGTGAGCCGCTGAGCTGGGTGGTGGGGTGCTGGCCTCAGAGCCATCACTCCTGGTGTCCCCCTCACTGTCCCTGCAGGCTGAGGATCGTGGACCTGATGGTCCCCAGGGTGTCCCTGCGGCTCCTGCCTGGCATCGGCGTACATCTCAACCTCTACACTCGGGTGGCCCTCAATGGCAAGTGGTAGGTTGGGCTGGTGTTGACGGCAATGCCAGCTGTGTCCCCGGACCCGGTGGAAGTGCCACCACAAGGTGTATCTCCAAGGGGGGACACTGCTCCTGTTAACTGGGAAGAGGCTGCTCCTCTGAAGGTCGCTCCCTTGCCCTTGCACAGCCTCCTGGGCTTGCTTGACGTCGCAGTGGAAGTCAACATCACGGCAAGGGTGAGGCTAACCATGGACAGCACGGGCTACCCCAAACTGGTGACAGAAAGATGCGATACCCTGCTTGGTGGCATTAAAGTCAGACTCCTGAGAGGGTGAGTAACGGAGGTGTCTTCCTCTGCCAGCATGAGCCACCTCGCTATCGGGCTCTGCTGGCCTCCAGCCCACGCCTGCAGAATGGTGAACGCACGAGGTCATTTCCCCGTTGCACAGTGACTCTGACACCAGCAGCCACCGTCCCTGCAGATGACAGTTGCTCACTGTCCGCGTCACAGGGGTGAGCAAAGGGCTGCTGGTGGTGGTGGTCCCCGTGCGCCCCTCGTGCAACCACAGTAAATGAGCACCTTGTCCCAGAGGGCTGGGACATTGCACGGGGTCTTCTGAGACGTAAGCACTTGGTATGTAAATTACAGAGACCACTTGGGCTGAGGTTGTTTCTGCTCATTTAAGAAGACTATACACTAGTAGATAAAAGGCAGCAATAAATTTCCCACCGGCTATTTTGGGATGCAAATTACACTTATCTCATGCAAAATCCAAGCATACACGATGCACTTTGCTGCTGCAATTGCCTTGCTCCGGGAGGTCTGCGCTCCGCGCTATTCACCGGGAATTGTTTAACAAGACCCATTTACTTTGCAGCAGGCTTTTTTCATGGTGCTCCTTTATTTTTCCACAGCCTGCTCCCAATTGTGGATAATTTATTGGCAAGTGTCCTGAACAGACTTCTTCCTAATATGGTAAGTCGGAAAAAAACTCCACCCCAGAAAGAAGCAGTGAGTCCAAAAAGCTGCGGAGCAACTCCCCACGGCATCGCTCCTGTCCCAGAGGGGGAGCACGGCCACTGTCCCGGGGCTGCTGCATCCACCTGCCCACCCAGTGGACTGTGATTAGTGGGGGACACGTGCCACACCTCCACCTGCTTGGGAGAAGCTTCTCCCTTCTTCAAAATGCAAGGTCAGTGGGCCCGGTGCAGGTGCCTGGGAGCTTTTAATGATGCCCTGGACCATGTTATGGGCTAATTGAATCTCTCCTCCCTCCTGGAAAGCCTCAGGGTCTCTCCAGCCACCCTACATGGGCTCCTCAGACCCAGTCCTAACCCTCCTTATCCAACAAAGGGCAAAGTGCCCAGGGCCAGATGCAGAGCTGGTGCAGCCTCAGCAGCGCTGTGGAGTCACCAGCGGGGACTGCCATCCCATGCACCTGGTGCTCCCGTCCCCAGGGAAAGCTGGGCTGCGTGTCCTTGTCCAGCTCCGAATGAAGGTCCTTACCGTCCCTCCCCAACTCTTACAGCTCTGCCCAGTGGTCGACGTTGCCCTGGGACTCGTCAATGACCAGCTGGGTCTTGTGAACTGTAAGTACTGGGTGGGTCCCACACCTTGCCCCTCGTGTCACCTCTGCTCTGGCCGTGCAAGGACTGTGGCACTTTCCCCCCACTGCCGTGCCCCAGCATGGCTGGATGGCTGGAGGGATTCTCTCCCCTCCCCAAATCTCCCCTCTCCCCATCTCTAATCGCGAACAGAAGGACCCCTAGATGGATAAGGCTGATCATCAATGGTGGCTGCTCTAAGCCTACCTGCGAGCCAGGGCTCTTCTGGAAGAAGAGCTGTGGGCAGGGGAGGAGGCATTTGCCCCAGTGGGAAATTGCTGAGTTACTTTTTCTCCCCCCAGCACTGGTGCCCCTGGGTTTGCTGGGCAGTATCCAGTACACCGTGTCCAGTCTTCCCCTGGTAACCGGCCAGTTCCTTGAGGTAGACTTGAACGTAAGTTCTGCATCTTCTCCTTCCACCTATGTTCAAGGGGTGGGATATTTCACTTCTTAGGTTTTTGAAGGTCTCCTGGGTCACGTAAACCTGAGCAGTGAGCTCCAAGGTTGCTGTGAAAAGCTTTGTGAGGTTCCGCTTGGAGCCCTGCTCTTTGCTGCTGCCACCGTCACGGGAGAACGCAGTGGGGTTTGCATTTCCTGAAATTCTGGAGAAGGAAGTGTCACGGGGCCTGACTTGGCGCGGCCGTGCGTGCAGCGATTTCGCACTGAAGGAACATGAAGTTAACCGTAAAGGCAAATATTGCAAACATTTTGGGTTTTGTTTCCTTCCCCTGTAACTCCAGACTGTCGTCAGGCAAGTGGCAGGAGGCCTGGTGGACTATCCACTGGGAAAGCCAGAAACTGTCCTCACACCACCACGGGTCCCCATGCCACCCCTGCCACCGATGGAGGACACCAGTTCCTCCCAGCTGTGCCTCTCTGTGAACTTCCTCAGCTCGGTGCTGTCTGTCCTGCAGAAGGAGGGTGCCCTGGACCTGGACATCTCCACTGGCATGGTGAGTGGGGAGCATGGCCAACCTGCTAGGTTTGGAAGGACTCAGGGCTGTCAGCCATGCAGACTGGTCCCACCATGCAATGCCTCAGTTCTTCTGTACCATTTATCAAGGTCTCTGCTATCTTTGAGTTGAAAAACACCAATGAGAGACCATGTGGTAAAAGCCTCAGGTGTGCTGCTGGTGAAAGCAAGTGTCTGCTGAAAACTGGTACACAGATGTGCAGCATTTCTCTCTTCTCTGTCACAGTTTCCTGAGCTCCCACCACTAACAACATCAACCCTTGGAGCCCTGGTTCCTGTGGTGAGTCCTGATTCCCCCTTGCACTGCAAGTAACCCAGTCAGAGTAGCAGCGTCCAGGGCAGGTCTCCTTGTCCCTTCCTCCTCAAAGGCACCATCCCAGGTGTTCATGGACTTGAACGAGCTCTGACTTATGTCCAAAACTGGAAACTACAGCAGTCCAGAGCTCAGTTTGTCCCCCCATCCTCTGTGTCATTCCTGGGTCACAGAGGAGCCTTGCAGCCGCTCTGTCTGCCTGGATGTGGGGCTGTCTGTGGTCCTCCAACAGGGATGAGATGTTCTCAGTGGGCCTCAGGGTGTCCACAGGGCTGAGCTCACAGCTAGCTTGACTTCACTTCAGCCAGTTGAGATACAGACTTGTTGGGCTGGAGCAGTTCAGGATCAGATTTGCCCCCAGGAGCAGCACCATGCAAATGCTGCTGGAGTAGGCAGCCTGCTCTGTGGTTCCTGCTTACAGCAGCATTTGTGCTCCTGCCAGCAGAAACTTTCCATTTTTGGTTGTTGACAGGTTTTGAAGGCATACCCTGAGTCACATGAATTGCTGCTGAAAATTGCAGTCCCTGAAGCACCGGTGGTGACCTTAAAGAAAAATAAAGGTGTGATCCAGCTCACGGCTACAGCAGAGGTGATGGTGATCCACCCAGATGATGTCCAGAAGTCTCTCTGCCTTCTGAATATCGTATGTATGAAGGAACAACCCTTCAGAACCCTTCAGCCCTGCAGAAATTCCTCTTGCAGTTTCCCCCGTCCCGCACAGTGGGTGAGGGGGTGCCAGTAGATGGGACCTGCACCCAATGGGACATGGCTGGGCTGCAGGCTGGGCAAGGGCTACAGGAGCCAACTCTGCCCTGACCTCTCTGTTTGACCACAGGACACCTCCTTGCTGGCCCAGTTTTCAGTCGAGGACAACAAGCTGAAGATCAGCGTCAGCCTGGAGAAGTAGGACACTGGTCGTCTTCTGGGGGGTGGCCAGCAGTGGCCATGGATGTGGGAGCTCCTGGGTTGTGTGACAATGAGGGCATTGACAAGACTGGGTCATCAGAGGAGCTGCTTGGATTTTACTCACCTCTGCTTCCTCCTACAGGGCTGATCTCTCCTTGGTGTCCTCGTCTGTCGGTGGTTTTGATGTAAGAACACGCGCAGCCTCAGTAACACGTGAAATCTATTGCAGAAAGTAAAGTGCTGATAGATACCGGCTGGGGAGAAATAAGGGCCAATTACGGTGTAACAGTTGTGTCATATTTTTAGTAGCACCTTTCTTTCATCTCTGGAGATGGATTTTTTTTTCATGGATGACCTATGAGCAATTTTCAGAAAAAATCCTCACTGAGAGGGAGAGGTTTTGGTTGCTCAGGGAACTGTAGGACATCCTGCACAAGCCCATGCCGTCCTCTTGGAATACTCTGGGGGAGGCTTATCCTGGTGCCTCGAAGGTGACAATGTCAAAAGTCAGGAGGAATCCTGGAGGATCCCTGCAGATAGAGCACATTTGGTTTCCAGAGGTGGTTACTGCAGGCAGCTTTAATGCCAGCAGGAAGGGACCTGTGGCATGGCATTAATTTGGGACTAAAAATTGGCCATAGAATGCCTAAAGTCCAATTTCTGTGAAATGGTGAGTTTGCATTAGATGGCTGTGGAGCTGGAGCACCAAGGGTTCAGGTTGGGTGTAGCTGGTGTGACTGGAGCATCCCCACGTGCCCGAGGACAGGGGGAGGCCGGGCTGACCAGGGGACCAGGACCAGTGGTGGCACTAAGCGACCCCTCTCCGTGTTGCAGGTCTCATTCCTGGGGATGCTTGTTGGCCAGATTTTTGATGTTGCCTTCCTGCCTGCAATGAACGGTGAGGAAGCTCTTGTGCCTTGTCCGTGTATTCACGTGTGCTAGACTGTAACTCTGCGAGGAGTTTCTGCAGGTGTAGCTCACCTCGCCGCATAGAACGGGAGCCAGCGGGACCGACCTGCACTGATGGGGGGAGGCTCGTTTCAGGCAGCAGCGTTTTGTCGGGAGGAGAACCCGCACATCACAAAACAGGGGTCCCGCAGTCCCCTCAGCGGGGCTGCCCCCATCTGCTGCTTTTGCTTATGCGAGCAGGAGAAAATGACAATATGTTTTGCCAAAGCACTAAGTGCCACGACACAAAGCCTTTCCGGAGAGCTCTACACTTGCAGAGGGAGGGGTTTGCACACAGGGAGGGTGGAGTTGAGGACCAAGCCCCAGGCAGAAGCTCGGCAATGCTGAGCTGGGCTGGCTTGTGACCCACAGGTGTGCTGGGAGCAGGGGTTCCCCTGCCCAGGCTGCTGAACATTGACTTCACCAACGCGGACGTCGATGTCATCGAAGTAAGTGCCTGTTCCACGCCCTGAGGTTCCCCCACCAGCACCTCTCCTCTGCTCCAGAGCAAGGGCAGTGCCTCTTGCTTCTGTGGAGGATGTTGAGAGAGGGAAGGTAACCCCATGGTAACCCCTTTGCTTCACCAGGACCTCATTGTGCTGTCTGCGTGAGCCTGGGACTCTGAGCTGGGAAGGGACCTCCCGGTTTTCCCTGTCCACCCCCGGAGGGGTGGGAGCCCAGCCTGCCCAAAGGATGCTCCACCGCATTTCTCTTTGTGCCTAACACAGCCAAACAGCAGCTTGGTCTTTCCCTTGCAAATATTGCATCCTGCCTACATTGCTTGGAACAGAAGGAACACAGGTGGATTTTGCCTCCAAACGATGTATTTTGGACTCTTTTGTGGATGCTCAGAAGGACGCGGGTGTATTTTGCATTCTTGTGCTTGGGTTTAATAAAGTCCAGCCCTCTCTGCGGCCGCAGTGGGTGCTCAAGCCTCCGGGGGTGACGGGCACCAGTGAACCCCAGGTCTCAGGACAAACCCCACAGTGCTGGGGACCCCGGCTGCGGTGGGTGGGAGTCCTGCAGCCCCCTGCCCCGTTGCCCAGCCCTGGCAGTGCCACCCAACACCCAGCGGGCAGAGCTGTCTGCCACCATGGCTGTCTGCCACTGTGTTAGTCCCTGCCATGTCGGCCTCTTTTCAGGGACTGGACCCAAAGCTGTGGGCTCTCTTGGCTTTCTTGAAGACCCCTCATGCCATCACCTGCCCCAGGCTTTACTGGGGCTTTGTCCCAGGAGCGCTCGGGGACAGGAGGGTAATTCACCCATAGATGCCTGTGAACTCTGCATGAACCGCACAGTTTATTTATGCACAGGCTCTTTTCCATGGTTTAGCTGCCTGTTGAAGCAATGAAACCTTTGCTAATTTAAGGCTCTAAAGCCACAGATTGCTCCTGAGGTGAAAGGGAATAGCTGGGACGGCTGTAATATCGCTGCCTTTGAGACAGGGTCCTGAGACAACTGCCCCAAACTTGTGCTGTCTTGACAGTCAGAGGGGACAGGAGGGGACGAGCCCCGAGGAGCCGGGTGGCCGTGTGCCCCGGCCAGGCAGAAGAGCCGGTGGCCGCCGCACCCAGCCTGCGGGAAGAAGGTGAACCCCTGGGCTTGCTGGGTTCTGCTGGCCACGGTCCGGCGCTGCCGCATGAGTATTCGGGGTCAGGCTGGTGCAGGGTTCACACTTGACAGCCAGTGAAGAGGAACTATCCCGGTTTCATCCTTCCCCGGCCTTTCCTTGTTCCTGCAGTCCTGGTATATAAGAGCCGCTCCTGGCAGCCACCGCCGAGAGGCCGTGGGCAGCTGCACCGCGACATCAAAGGGCTCCAGGTAAGTGGCATTAAGGTACTGTGGCCACAGAGATCCTGTTCCCATTAGACGACCTACAGCAAAGCGTAACTTGGCTTTAAAAGCAAGAATTGTAATGATGTTTTCCTTTGATTTCTGTAGCAACACTTAATCATTTATGAAAATTAATTTTTAAAGCTAGTAGAGCTCTTGCTTGTCAAATTCCACATTTATTTTTGTTGTTGTTAAGTTTGTTACAATGACTAAGCCAGCAGAAATGGCTAGGATCTTTTTCATGATCTTGGCGAACAGAATTCAGAACAATTTTCAGCTTATCAGATCTCATCGCAACTGGTATAAAATAAGCATTTATCTGCCGAGCCACATGTGCATTTTGCATGTGTGAGATGTTCAGCTCACTTAAATGCGTGTGACCAAGGAGGTACCAACCAGATAGATATCGTTAATAACCGCAGAGAGAGTTCTCTACTTCGTCATGTATTCTCTCCAAGAGCTCTTCTAAAAGACCTGACAACCATTTTGGCATCCTTTTACAATGCTACGCACGTCTTGCCGAGACCCTCCAACAAATCCCACTGATTTTATTTGACACGATTTTCAACGGAAGCTGCTCAAGCCTCTATCTTTCTCTCCTGTTCAATAATCACAGCTACAGGAGCTGTACATCATTACATGCTGATCAAAGGGAAAATGTAAAAGACAGTCTAGTGAATTAAAGTCTAATTTAATTGTGCCGAAAACTGTCATAGAGGGATTTTTTTAAAAGTATCTGGAGCAGATAAAGAAGTTGTTCGGTCTGACCTATATAATGTTATTTCTCAGTGCTGAACCTCAAATCTGCAGCCTGTACATTGTTTTTTTTTCTCAGAAGGGACAAGCCGGGGTGCCCCGGCCGGGACGTGGGCTGTGCAGGTGGGTGCTCCCTTAAACTGGGACCTAGGGCAGTGCTTCAGCGGGTGCCTCTTTTCATTTCTTTGCAAACATCTTTCTGTGTATAAACAAACACTCCACAGCGTTGGTTGGAACTCCAAGAAGTCCAGCTCACACAGGAACATGAGGTCCTTGAAGGTGCTTTCTTTTGACTAGAGGCAGATCAAATACAGGGAAAGTGGACTCTTTTCATAGCCTGAATGGAGCAAGGTGAGAAAAACAAACAACCTGTCCACGGAAAAGTGAGTCTGATTTTGGCTGCACTTTGAGATTTAATAACGCGAGGTATTCTTCATAACGAGGAGAAGGACACGACTTTGACACACACCATTTTTTATCCCGCTGTGTCCCTTAAAGTGTTCTTCTTTCAGGGCCATTTCAGAGCGGTCGGAAGCCATTCGTCTCACTCGGTACAAGGTCCTCCTGCCTCATCTCCATCTCTCTCGCTCTCTTTAAAATGACATTTTCTCCCTCCAAGCTTCCCTGCGATGTCAGGCACCCAGTGCAGTGGGGTAGCCCAGCCGGGCATGGAGACATCAATGACTCTAGAGGAGCATGTCACTGTGTTCCAGTTGCTCCCTGATAACCAAAACCAGTTTGACCTTTCTGGGTGGGAAAAGGGTGCTATGGTTCCAGGCTGGTCCCCTGGGGCTGGGGGACAATGCCTATGGGCTGCATGTCCGAGGGGGACCTGTCCCGCTGCCCTGGGGCCGCGCATATGAAGGATGGAGAGCCAGACCGGTGCCCAGGCTGCCGATTCCTGCACAGTGGGGCTGGTGCTTGGGCTGATGTGGATCTCTCCGCAGGTGCTGGGACCGGAGATGCTGCCTTTCTGCTGTCTTGTCCTCCTTGGGGGCCTCCTGCCCCCCTCCCAGGGCCTCCTCAACCTGGGCAGTGTCCTTGGGCTGAGCCCAGCGCAACCCAAAGATGGTGAGCTCAGAGGTTTTCCATGTTTCCCAGGGGAGTGTCATGGCACAGACAGCCACGTGCCCACCTTGGTCCCGGTGTGTCCTGTGCCATTTTGGGCTCATGGAGTATCCCTCAGCTCATCAGGGCCCTGCTTCCTGGCAGGAAGCTCCATGAGGAGCTCAACTTTGTGCAAGGATGCTCAGGGTTCCCCATGAGACCTCATGAGCAGGTCAACCTAATGTAGCTGAACCAATCTTTCTTATCAATTAAATCTTTCTTATCAATTAAATCTTTCTTATCAATTAAATCTTTCTTATCAATTAAATCTTTCCAACAGTGGAAATCTGATTAGTAACTGGGACTTCTTTGGTGCAGGTTTGCTGGGTACTGGTCTTCTTGGCAGTGAAGGTCTCAGTGGAAAAAGTGGATTGCTTGGCACAGGCGTTCTTGGTGAAGGTGGGTTATTGGGTACTGGCCTCCTTAGCAGAGGAAGTCCGAGTGGAGAAGAAAGTGGAGGTCCCCTTGATGCAGGAAAAGAAACCGGCAGATCTGGGATCCTTGGCACAGGCCTCCTAGGTGAGGAAGGTCTACTTGGCATGGGTGTGTTTGGGAGAGGAGGGCTTCTAGTCAATGCAAACCAGAACAGTAATGGAGACCTGACTGTTGCAGGAGGACAACCTGGCAGCAGTGGTCTGCTTGGCACAGGCATCCTTGGTGGGAAAGGCCTTGGCACAGGCATCCTTGGTGGAGAAGGCCTTGGCAATGGTCTCCTTGGCAATGGCCTCCTTGGCAATAAAAGCCTTCTTGGAGAGAATGGTCTGCTTGGCACAGGGCTGCTTGGAAATGGAGGTCTCCTAGGCAATGGAACTCTACTTGGCCTGAATGGTCTTCCGGGCGGAGGAGGACTGCTGGGTGAAGGAGTGCTTCGCAAGTCAACACCCTTCGGCTGGTAAGTCAGAGCAGAGGCACAGCAGTGGTGCTCGCTGCAGGGTAACAAATAATGTCCAGGGGAAGGGTTCCCCTAATGGGGTGTGCCAGGGACCAATTCCTCCCTGTTACACAAACCATCAGTCCCAGGCTTGCAGCTCACATGAGGAGCTGCGATGGGGGAAATTCCAACCAGAGATGGGAAGAGTCTTCCCCATGGGAGTGATGTGACACTGCCATGGGCACTCTGAGAGGTGGGGGAAGCTCCACCCTTGGACACTCATCAGGACACAGCCCTGTATGACCTGACCCTGCGTTGCAGCTGGGTCTTCTTGGAGCAGAGCTTGGCCCTTCCCCACCTTCACTTTTAACTGAGAATACCCACATAGGTAACAGGTCAAATGATGAATGGGAAGAGTTCCGACTGTAGGGTCTGCTCCTGCTGATCCTGCCATCTCAAGGCAGGTTTGCTTCTGTGTCAACCCCCAGGTTGAAGGTGCTGAACCTTGAGAATGTCCGAGTGTCGTGGAAGGTCTTTCATGGGAGCGAGGTCATCCTGAACCTGTACTCAAAGCTGGTGCTGCGCTTGCCAGGGTGAGCAGGGCTGGTGGGTGAGGCAGAGCAGCGAGGCCATGGGGGTCCTGAGGGTGCTGGGGAGGACGGAACGTTCCTGGATGCTGGAGAAATGTCCCCAAACACTCACTAAAGGGCTGGTGAGGAAAGCTCTGCACTGTGCTGCTGCGTCTCCCTGGGGATATTTTCAGCTGTCCTCACTCCAAAGGCACGGTGTCGGTCTGTGGTGGCCAGCAGAGGCAGAGATCCTCCTGTAGACAAGGTGCTGGGAGCTAACTGTCAAGAAGGCTCCATGCTCCTTCATCTTAACTTGTCCTTCCTCCACCTGAAGTCAGAACTCTCCTGGAAACCCCTCGGTGCCCGTTGCACAGTGGGACTTCAATGATCTGCTAACAGGACCAGGAGGCTGATGAAAGTCCTGAGTCTAAAATGTTGTCCCAGCTGAGCCCAAGCTTGCAGCTCAGCCACAGATACCACTCTTCTCTGCTTTGGTCTCCTCTATAACCCTCCAAGCCACTTCTTTATTTCTCAGGATTTTTCAATTTCTGAGCGGATCCTCGGTAGAAACGAACATCACGTCACACATCGCACTGACCCAAGACACCCCCGGTGACCTCAAGTTGGTGATTAAGGATTGCAACAACCTGCTCGGCGGCTTCAGCGTCAATCTGCGGCAGGGGTGAGTGTGGGAGCCTTCACCACCCCCGGTCCCGTGTCACGCGCCGAGGTGATTTGCAAGGACAGACCCATCACACGCAGGAGCCGAGCCTGATCCCCTGGGCTGACCTGGGGCTCGACCATGGCCACCGGCGTAGGGCTGCGTCTCCCGCTGGAGGCAGGTTTTTCCCACCCTTACCCCCGAGCTGCCCAGCCAGGCTCCAGTTTCCAGACTTGAGGCCACCGAGTGCTTCAGAGAAGGTTAATTCAGCAAAAATCTCGAGGGCATCACGCAGAGTAAGTGGCAGCTCCATTATCCAGCCATGAGGAGCCCACAAGGTTTTTTGCATAGAAAAGCCAATCTATTTTTTTGAGAAACCTGCAAGGGGGTGGGATATTGGTATGTGCACGGGAAAACAGCTGAAGATAATGGTCAGGACTAGCTCTTTGCAAGTTTGCAGTGGGGCGAAATTTCAGTCTCCAATCTGGGCACGGATTTACACGTTAACGATCAAGATGTTGAGAAGCAGGTAAAAAAGTCCCGAGCTTCTATAATTCCTGCTAAAGCCTGGGGGAGCTGTGGGCTTGCAGCATCTTTTAATGCCAGAGATGAAAAGAAGAGAATCGGTGCTCCTCGCCGGCGCTCGCAGCGCTGCAGGCCAGCAGAGATCGGATTCGTCTTGATGCCGAGCCCCGGGTTTTTGGCAATTTCCCTGGTAATTTTTGTCTGTCTTTTTTCCCTTCCCAGCTTCTTCACCAACATGGTGAGCCGTTTGCTGAACAATTCCCTTCAGTCTCTCGTACCTGCGCTGGTGAGTGCCTGGAAGGCCTTCCCTGTGCCAAGCTGCACGTTAACTGAAATTAGCGCTCTTGTAATTATCCAGCAGATTTACGCATGCATACATAGAGATATTTGCACGCGCAGATACGTGCCCACAACCCGTAAGTGAATTCCGCCAACTTCCTTGCTCTTTCTTACAGTCAGGATTTATTTGTTAGAAGTAATTCAGATTCCGTTGTGCAATGTTATGGGATAATGTGTAACCAATTGCTTTCTGAAGCTCCTCCCGGTACCGAGCCGATGCGGTAAGCAGGAGCGACAGCCTCGCTTAGAAAAAAGGGGCCCGTTAGAAAAAAAAACTTTTATTCCGTTAAATAGAATCTGTGCCATTTCGAGAAGAGAGCTGAACGATTTACACCGCTCTTTTCCCACGGAGGTAAACCGGGCTCTAGGAGCTGATCGTTCCCTCTTGATCTAAAGTCTGCGAAACTTTAACGATCGTTAGGGGAACGCGTCGCCGTCCCCATGATACTCTCACCAAGGTTGTGCCACTCGTTACCGTTGCAGCTTTGCCCGTTGGTGAATATTTGGGTCAGCATCGTCAATATGAAGCTCCAATTCCTCAACAGTAAGTTGTCAACTTTTCTCCTCTGTGTTAATTTTTTAGGGTGACAGGTGAGTTTTGCATGTTTAGCCACGTCCGCAGGCAGGGGGTGTCCTCAGGAGAGCCTGAGCTGTGGCAGAAGGAGTTACTCAAAGCTGCTGTGGGTGGCACAGTCCCGGCTCACCTCCAGGACGCTGCCGGACGGCGCAAAAGCATCACAATCCTGCTTTTCTCACGTTTTTTGCTTTTTTTTTTCCCCCTAACTGGGGCCAGACCCGAGCTGCTGCCAAGAAAGATGGCTCTGCTGGGACCCCCCCTGGTTTGCATCCCCCTGTCTTTGAGTCCCACACAGCCGCAATTGCTGCTCCAGTCCGTGCAACGTTGTCCCCGCTTACCCAAAAGTTTTCCCGTGTGATGAGACATGCGCCTGGTGGCTCCAGGACAGCGGGTTTCAAGGGAAACTTTGAACCCTGAGAGGTCTGAGACCCGCAGGAAGGACGAGGGGTTTTTCCTCCTCTGGTGCTGAGGATGTCACTGGGCAGGGACGTGGCTCTCCCGATCTCTCCCAGATGCTCCAGGCAGGCAGGGCAGAGCTCTCCGCAGGCTCCCGGACAGGCAGCCGGCTCTGCCCAGCCCTGACGGCCTCTCCCTCTCCCCAGATGTCGTCTCCTTTGGGCTCCTGGGGAAAATCCACTCTGCCCTCTCCAAACTGCCGGTGACATCCCAGCAGTCCGTGGAGCTGGATTTGCAGGTACGGCCGTGTCCCTGCCCTGCGTCCCCCCCACACTGCCTGCCCTCCCGCCCACCGCAGCCTCCAGTCACACACTTTAACACCTCCTTGTTTTTTTTTTGCAGAATTCCCCATTCCCAAGCGCCTTCATCGACTGGCTCCTTCAGAGTAAGTCCAGCCCTGATGGGGATCCCCAGTGGTGTCTGTGAGCCACAAAGGGGCAGCGGCCGCGGGGACGCATGGAGGGGACACAGGGGTAGTGGCCAAGAGGGTCCCCATGGCCACAGGGTGCTGATGCATCTCAGGGTGGGCCCCCAAAAGCACTTCCACCCCACATGGTACATCTTTGCTGTGGGGCGATTGAGGTCCCTGGTCCTTGGAGACATCCCCCGACTCTGGCACGGACAGGTTTTACCCGTCAGCGGCGGCTGCTTCGCCACGCTCGGTGGCTGCAGGCGTACGGTCACGAGACAAAGTCGGTGTGCTCCTACTTACGGCCTGCGCAGCCCTGGAGAAGTCACTTCACCTCTCATAAAAGGATTTAATAATATTTACTTAGTAGGAGTGAATAATGGTCCTCAGGATGCTGTGAGGATTAATTAATATTTGCAGAGGTGATTGGAAGAGGTTCCAGCTTCATATGCATGCAAAGTTAATATATAGAGGAGGGAAGGAAGAGTTGGAAGCCGTCCCAGCTTCCCCAGAGGCATATTCCTCAGGGCACTAAATCATCTCTGCCCATAAAGCCAGGGGCTCTCCGGCCGCTGGCACATCGGGTACTGCAGAGCCCAGCCCCGCGGGTGGGGGGTCAGGGGGGCTGGCGTGCACTGACCCGCGTCACTCTCCCCCAGCCACAGGCGTCAGTCCTGGGAGCACTCTGTAGCCGTGGGGCCAGCAACACCGTGGGGTAAGGATGATTTGCTGGCTGGGAACTGGCTCAGAGCTCTGCCGGCGGACTTGCCGGTGGATGTGCCGGTATCGGTGCCCGGGCTGGGCAAGACGAAGCCAGCAGGGCTGACTCTGCCGCCTGGCAGTGGGAGGTGACAGGGGGCACGGGGCTGCTGCTCCGAGCTCCCGCACTGCCCAAAACCTCAGCCCCCGTGTCCCCACAGGTCCCCCTGTGGGCAATTCCCACCGCTCTGCCCTGAGGAGGAGGAGGAGGAGGGAAGGGAGGATGATGACCCGATGCCCATAGAATAGATGTGAAAATGGAGAAACCCAACCACGAAAATTTCTTCTGCGCTACATTTCAGCCTTACCAGACCTTGGTGTTTTCGTCCTGACCAGGATTAGCCACACTGATGGTTAGCTTTGCCAACAGTTAGCTGTGCCGACAGTTAGCCATGCCAGGGGTTAGCCGTGCCAGTGGTTAGCTGTGCCAGTTGTTGGCCATGCTGATGGCTGGCCACGCCGGTGGTTAGCCGTGCCAATGGTTAGCCATGCCAATGTGTACCCGTACTGATGGTTAGCCATGCCAATGGTTAGCCGTACCGATGGCTAGCCATGCCAACGGGCAGCTGTGCCAACGGAACTGCTGGCAGCACCACCAGAGGCAGGAGCCCCACGTGACACCCGTGTGCCCTCCTGGCTGTCACGGCCGTAAGCCACTCGTTACGGCAATCACTGACAAAGGGACTGCCCCGACCCTCCGGCCCTTCCTCATGCACGCCCGAGTTTCGCCTGGGCCAGGGGCTGTGGCAATTGGTGGCCAAGGGGACACTTTCCTGGTGCTGGACCGAGACCTCCCAGCTGGTGGCAGTGATTTGTTCCCGGTGCAGCCGCCCCACGGGAATTTTGTAAGTTTGCACTAACTGCACCAAATTCCTGTGAAGGGAAGGCAAAAAAGGGACAAATGCTGACGAAGTGTAAACGCTTTGTCTTTGCTCTCCTTCTGCTGATTAGTTGGCCATTTCAAAAGGAAATTTTGCTGTTTTCAGTGATTTCTTACTGTTAAAAACAAGGCAAAAAAGGCCTGCAGTCTAATCCAAACGTGCACTTAGCTGATTTGTTCCCAAAGAGTTATGCTTTGAACTGATCAGAGTAAATGCTATCCTGTCTTGTAATCTCCGAGTGGATTTGGATGTGTTGCATTGTGGGTGAGGTGGATTCACATCCCTTCTGTTACTCCTTACAATAAAAAGGATTTTTCTTCATCTGCATTCAGCACGTGATTTGGTTTCTTTCCAAACTGCAGAAGGATTTTTGCATTTGCAAGGGTTTTGTTATTTATCTCTCCTATCAGCTACAGGGGTAACTCACATGCAAAGAATATTTAATAGATAAGTCTGCTGGAAAAGTGGGGAACCACGATGAGCTGCGGCCCCGGAGTCGAGTCTAAGCCCTGCCGGCCCCCTGCCTCTCGTGCCATTTAGCTACAGAAACGCGGTCAATGTGAGAAATAAATATTCCCCTCATTTGTATTTATGCAGATTTATTCTGCCCTTGTCCCTGAGCTGCTGGTTCTTTTATTCTCTGTTCCTGCTCCCCGCTTGTTGCCAGCGAGCTGGGAGCTGTTTGACACGAACAAACACATCCCCGGCACCCTGCCGGGCCAGCCCCCCCGGGCTGGGGCCGGGACCCCGGGGTTGAGCGGGCGGTGATGGCCGGTGAGCTCTTGGGCGCAGAAGGAGCCGTTCCCCGCATCAAAATGCGTCCTGTGCCACAGCCCCTGCGCAGGATGGCTGCACGGCAAGAGCTGCTGGGGTCAGGGACGGGTCCTTGAGCCCTGCAGCCTCCAGAGCCACCTCCAGTGCCACCAGCCACTTCCCAGCGCCCACACCGGCTCTGCTGGGTGTCCCAGATGGGGTGCTCCGGGGTCCCAGGGGACACCGGGTCCCCTGAGTGGTGGGTTTGCAGACAGCATCTTCCCCGCTGCCCCCACTCCCAGGGCTGGGGCTCCCACTCCCGTCCCGCTGCCTCTGCCAGAGGATGGAACCTGCTTCTCACCTGACATTTACGCTCGGCTTTTTGCAGTTTCTCATCCCAGCCGGTAACGTGTCCGCCGCTGGCAGAGTTCTGCATAGTGCGTGCCACCGCGCCGCCGCAGGTATCGCCTATTCCTAACGACGTGTGTTCAAAATTTAAAAGGGTGAAGAGAAGCTGAAGGGCTGAAGACGTTGGGAAGCGGGAAATGGTGGGTGCTGGTGGCTGGTAGCCAGAAAGAACAGCACGCACTGCTGGGAGCCAGCTCAAGGTGAGCATTTCCAGTGCAGACCCCAGCCCACACCACTGTTCCTCGGCTGTGGCTCGTCCCCCGCCATCGCCCTCCACACCCAGACCCCGTGCTGTCCCCTTGTCCCCAACGCACCTGTCTGATCCCATCCAATCCGCGGCTGCTGAAGAGCCGCCGGCCGGCACATCCCCGGCCCCGCAGCCAGGAGTAGTGCTGCTCTGAAACTTCACACCTGAGCCGGTTTTGACAATAAGTGGTTTTTTAATGTTAAATTGGCTCTCTGCAGAAACCAGGGCTCTGCCAAGCAGCAGCGGCTCTGGGGAGGAAAGGCTCAACTGGAGGAGTTATGAGATGGTGAGAACGATGGCTGCTCCCTTGCAGCTGATCCAAAAAAATCAAGCATTTCAGCTCAAGTTCCCCATAGAATTATTTGATTTGTGGGGAAAAGCTTTCAGTTTTCTTTTTTTTTTTTTTTCATGAAAGAACACAATTTTCTTTAGGGAAAGACTGCTTTCCTGTAGCCTACCCTGCAGCTCCTGCATGCCGTGGCTGGGCATTCAGGAGTCTAAATGTTTCACCGAACACCTCGGAGTTTCCCGCTGGGCTTTTCACGAGTCGATGGGGTGACCGAGGTGCCCCCCATGCCCAGGGACTCCAGCCCAGCTTCTCCTGTCACTCCTCGCTCCTTCTACCCGGTCGTGGCAGCGTGTGAGTGAGCGATGCCCCGAGCACACCAACCTCGACGGGGGGGTGGGATGCCACCCCCACCCTGCCAATTAAACGCAGAGGTAACGATGCTATTGGGCCGTGGTCCTTAGGGCTGCATTCAGTGCCTCCCTCCCGCCTCTCGCGCCGGCTGCAATGAGCACCCATGGGCTGGGGGCTCCGGGAAAGGGAACTTTATGCCAACGAGCCGCGTGTGCTCAGCAGCAGGAAGGTGAAGAGCAGAAGCCGGGTGTCCTTCGATGGCATCGGCAGAGCTGCGAGGGGAAGGACAGGGACGGATGGCATTGCCTAGGCCCAAGCTGTCTAATAAGTAACGCCTCGCTGGGCACGTTCGGTTTCCAATTCCTAAGGAAACGGAAGGAGCTGGACGAAAGAAAGTGCCAATTCCCAACCCAGGCTCACTGGCTGTGAATAATTGCAGAGACAGGTGTAAAGATTTCCTCAGTAATCCTACTGCCAAAAATGCCAAAAAGCAAATCCTTCCAGGTGGTGCGGTGCCACGGGGGTGGTTCCTGCCTCCGCTCCTGCAGAGCCGGGGGTGGGCAGCCATCGGCCACCATGAGACCCACGGAGCCCACGGCAGCACCCGTGCCGGGGTGGGCGCCGTGCAGAGCAGACGCAGAGAATGAATGGGAGTGGAATAAGGGAAGAGGCAGGAATTTTGCACTGGTTTGATGCACTAATAGCGATGCAAAATGGTGCCACAGGGGACATCCCTGCCGCCGGCACTGCCTGGCTCTGGTGAGCGAGGGTGGGTGGCTCTGGGGCAGCTCACGAGCCCTGTCCATGAGGGCACCAAGGTGGTTTTGTGCAGGATTTCCCCAACCTGTCCCCGAGGGTGTCAAAGGGCGGGTCGGGGGCACCCAGAGGCTCCTCTCACCGCGCTGGTCGTCCCCGTGGCGGCTGGGATGTGTGGCCCATCCATCGCGGTGGCTGCTGGCAAGAAGGGATGTTGGAGGGCTACTGGGCAGAGCTCCTTGGCCGGAGCCTGGCCGAGCACCGCTCAGAGCGGTGCAAGCTCCTTCTGCTCGGCAGCACCTCAGGCTGTGTTTACCTTCGAGGGGTTTGCCCTGACCGCACGCCGTCCTGCCCTCACCCGCCTTCTGTTAGCGCAACGGGACACCAGGAGGTCTGGGACTGCGGGCGAGGGTTTATTTTGGCCCCTGTAAACGCAAAACCGAAGCCCTGAAGGCAAACAGCAGGCTGGGCTTTGCCTGTGGCTCCGCTCTCCTCTTTCGTAAGCTGCTCTGTGGTACAAGAACACCCAGCCCTGCCTCAGCTGAGCGCGGGTGGGACGGCAGGACCGGCAGGTCTGAGCATCTCCCGGGCTTTTCCAGGGAACAAGGGGAGGAAAGACCCCTGGGAGGATGGAGAGAAATCCATCACCTGCGGCCGGGGCAGGGAAAGGCCCTTGGTGAGGGGAAGCGGCTCAGGAGGACGGGCACGAGAATGCCAGCCAGCCGCCGGAGTTTGGTTTGTACCCCGAGCCTCAGGGCACCTTCTCGCTGCCCAGAGCATCCCGGCGCTCTGCTGATGGGTACCATCTGTCCCAGCCGGCCCTGCGCTGTGCTTTGTCCTGAGCATGGGATGGAGAAATTTTTCCCACCGACAGTAAAAGGACGTTTCAAAATGGAGTTTTGATCGAGAAATCATGGTGTAAGAAAGGCAGGTATTGCTTTTGCAGAGGAGAAAAGCCGTTTCCATCAGAGGTGACGTGATAAGGGAATGACTAAGACAAAGAGGCTCCAGCAAAGGCTTGTACAACATCTCTTATCACACAGACAAAAGGACAAACTGATTCATACAGGATTAGTGACTACAAGGGTAGTCAAACATTTAACCAGGGCTAATGACATTGAGCAATTTTTTTTACCAAAAAGGAAAGAAATAAACTAGTCAGATAATCCCTTTAGGTGTAGCATAAAGAGAAGTAAACAGAGGCAAGACATCCGGGAAGAATTTTAGGCACCTCGGACAGACTGTGAACCCTGGAGTACCCAACCAATGGGAAACAGGGGAGGGAAAAAAATCAGCCGGGATTAGGCAATAAAAAGGTGTGTTTCAAGAACTGAAGGGGTGCCTACAAGCTAGGTCACCCGCTCTCGCAAGAACGTGAATAAATATGTGCTTCACAGAGGATTCTGCCTGAGCCTGTTTCATTCGGACCAGCACTTATTTCTCACAATGGGAAGAATCTTTCTTTAAAATATCAGAACATTTCCCCTTTTTAAAGAGAAACTGTTTTTTTTTAAATGCCTACTGTTTTGTTCTGATAGCTTCAAAGAAAGCCTCCTGTTAGTCTTTTGTAAACTTCCTGTAATTAAATAATGGAACGACAACATTAAACACAAAAAAAGAAGCGGCAGGTTAAAAGATGAGGCTAATTAACCCAAAGGGAAGGGAGCATCTTGTTTAGGCTCAAAAGCCCTGTATCAGCTCGACCGAGAGCGGATCTTGTTTTTGTTTCTGCGCTTCAGCCATTACCCTTGGCATCCTCATGGATGCAGAAAGGGGAGGAGGACAATTCTGTCTGGCTTTTCGTTTTCACAGCAGTGCGCTGAATATTAATCAGCCCCAACCCAGCGCTGTAGGCACTGCTGCAAATTACCCGTTCTGCAGTTGGTCGTAGTTTGCTGTGTAATTTTTGCATGCAAGCCAACAGCAGGGGCTGGGCAAGCTAATTCTCCTCTGCGACCTGACTTTGCAGATAGCAGACACACCATGTCCCTGAAGCACCCTGATAGCTCTATTAGAAATGCCACTGTACGTCAGGTTCTTGTCATACCAGGGTTTCCTTTCAAGGAATCGGGCACCTTTCTCCTCCTCGTTAACGTGAGAAGTGCACGGAGGGGAAACGAGGTTTGTTCTTGCATTTAATCCTCTCCCCACGTGGCCGACCCAGCCCCGCTTCCCACCCTTACCCTGCCCTGCGCCCTGCAAGCGGCTCCTGGAAATGAAGCCCAGGGAATGCGTTTTTCTTAGTCTTAAGGAGATTCGGGTGTTTTCAACACTGATGGGCTTTGCTTTTGACACTGCTGAAGATACAACGAGAAAAATCCCTCCAGGCAAAGGCACTTGGCAGGGCTGGCAGCTCTGCTGTCCCTGTGTTCCTGGTGGCAGCAGCACTTCCCAGCAGCCCGACCACTGGGGAAAGTGGCTCCAACCCAGCAGGAACCGAGACGCCGGTCATGGTCCTCCTTGGAATCATGTGAAATAATTCCCTTTTGCTTCAAATTTCCTAGAGGGACGACTTCTAATAGGGATGAGAACCTGCCAGGCACACGAAGCACTGCAGCATCCCCCTGCCGTTGGCACATTACAATATCCCATATACAGTAACGTGTATTTATACACGTAGCCGGGGAAGAGGGCATCCTTCAGCTTTGGCCAGGCTGTGATTTCCTCTCTGCAGGTCAGCAGCTGACATGGGCTCAGCCAAACCACCGCGGGCCGTGTTGGGTTTCCACTGCACGGGGCGGCTGCGCTGCTCGAGCCCGTCCTGCTGCCTGCAGCCCGGGGACACCATCTCCCAGCCAGGCCTGCTCTGCTCCTTGAAATTCTGACGTTTTTAGGCAAAATGCTGTTCGGAAACCTACTTCGCTGCTCGATCTCGTCAGTGCTCCAGGTAAAAAGTCAACATTGCGGACAATCTCCATGCTGAGCACTGAATCGTGGCTCACGAGGCTGTATTTTCCTTTAACCAGCGGCTCGGCTCAGCCCCTGTTCCTGTGGTTTGCTGCTGCTCCATCTCCCCCCACATCCCAGAGCCGGGGCCGTGCCTGAGTCGAAGCTCCGGTTCCTAAACCCTCAACTGTAACAAAAGATCTCACATCACTCATGCATGGAGATCTTTGGCTTTTTCCAAACCAGCTTTCCAAAAGGTCACCCGCGTCCCAAACCTGCCCAGAGCAGCAGCACCCATATCTGACCTGGGGGGATGTGGTTCTTCTACCACAGCTTCTGCCTCCCGCAGAAGGGCAAGGGCAGCATCCTCCTGGCATCACACCGGCCTCGCTGACTCCAGTGACCACAGGGGGTCGGGCCCGAGGAGCTGAGGATGTTTCGGGCTCTCTGCAGTGGGTGGGGGCTCTGCCTGCTCCCCACCAGGAGGAAGGACGCTGGGGCCACAGACCAGGCAGAGGCTCTGCTGGCCAGGAGGTCCCTCCAGAGGGTTTCTGGCCATCCAGGATTTTGGGGTGTGTGGTGGTTGGAAGGGCTCCAACGGCGACGAAGCTGAGCAGTGCCATGCCCCAGGAGCAGGCTCCCTGCCCGAGCACGTCCTGAACGTGCAGCATGTCCCTGGGGCATGGCCCAGACCAGGTTTCTGGGTGGGAAAGAGGACTTGTCCGGGAAATAAGAGCTGTGAAGCAACTCTAGCCCCGGGGCTATTGCCCAAAGGCTGGAGCTGCTGCCCCGGGCACAGGAGCGGACACACCGGGAGCCTCCCTTGCGGGAAGGGACACAGAAAGTCATTCTCTGTTTTTCCCGGAGAGCGTCCAATACAGCTGTCCAAATGAATTGCACCACCTTTGCCTCACGGGAGGCATTTTAATTACTCTATTGACTGATGCTCTTGAGAGCACCCGGCGTGGCAGAGCTCAGCCCGGCATTAGAGGGATGCAGAGAGACGCAGCGAGGGAGCACGTGGCCGTCCATTCCAGCCCCAGGCCATCGTCCTTCCCTGCACACACAGCCGCGTCCAGCCCTGAGCAGTGTCTGACCACCTTCACATCCCTGATCCCTGCCTGACTGTTAAATAACTCAGCCAGCAGAGGGAAAAAAAAAACCAAAATACTTGACAAAAAAATATCTTGGAAGATAGAGAGTCATTAATGAAAAGCATCAGAAAATAGATATCGAGTAATGACACCACGATGAGAGCTTATTAATAGGGAAGCCTAAAGATAAAACTAATTTAAACCTGATGAGACAGGACATGTCATCTTCAGGAGAATGAGACATCAATAGTTAGCTGTCAGTAAAGGAAAGAAATTGCTCACAAGGGAGGAGGGAGAGCCACAGGGCTCCCAAGCCCCAGAGAACAGCAGTTACTGTGACAGACTTGTAAGATACGCTCTGAATTCACAAAAACCTGAAAAATTGGAGCTGCCATTCACCATCAGCGCCCCTGTCATTGACATTCAGTTCACAGCCCAGAATGGCTCCAGGGAGGCACATTGCTCTGGGGAAGGGCTGGGGACAGAGGGAAACGCTGCCGGGGTGGGTGGGCTGCAGAGCAGCTTGGGGCTGGCCTGGGGGGGACATCAGTGGGGGGAGGCAGGGAGGCGGGCAGGCCTGCTGCAGTGGAGAGCCCGCTGTGTTTCCAGCATGGCAGAGTTCACCATCAGCAGCGGAGCAGCCTTTAGGAGCAGTTGTACCCTTCCTGCTGGAACCCGGCCGCTGCCAGTTCCAGAAAGGAGTCAACTAAAGGTATAACTGATTTTAGAAACAGAAGACATTGTTTTAAAAGTTCTGTATGTTGCATTAAATCCCTAAGCTTTACACAAAAAGCTGGCTTCAGCAGTGGTGATGGAAAGCTGCCAAAGGAAACCGCCATGGACCTCCAGCCCACAGCAGCACTGGTGGAGGGAGGAGGAGGAGGAGGCCTGGGGGAAAAAAAGGGCTGGCAAGTGCCTGAAGCCTGTCTACTAAAGTGAAAACCCACGAGAAAAGAGGAGAAGAGGGAAGAAAAGTGTTTCAGCTTGGCGCATCGCTCAGAGGCAATGCATCTCGTCACCTGCCACCGCTTCGGCAGAGCGGAGGTCTTCGGCTGACCTAAAGCAAACTGTGCTTACAAGCTGCCATCAGGGAAAAAATGTCAATCTTTCCCTCCAACTTCATTGATATTCAGAGGGAAAACAGATTGCAGAGCACTGGGGTTGCTGGGGAAGGACGTGACACACCACAGCCAGCCCCGGCGCTGGGAAAAGCCCAACTGCTCTGCCTTGGCAAGTCTCGGAGAAGGGAGCGGGGCTGGGAAGGGGGAGCGTAGGCAAAGATGGGCATCTATGTTGAGGTTGTCCTCAGGCCAACAAAAGGCGGTGATGAGCAGCTCAACACTGGCCGAGAGCGCCCGCTGCCGCCTGTCCCTCCTCCCCGTAAGCCAAGACCGGAGGACAAACAGGTTTGCTCTTTAGGGCTGTGTGATGGGGGCGGGGAACGGAGAACAAACGGGCTCTTGTTCTCTCTGACAGCGACCTTTCTGCCAGGTGAACGTACTTGTGTGTTCGTGGTGGTGTCCAGCCTCTCTCAACGCACATCGCAAGCAGAAAAAAAAAAAAAAGGCTGCAGGTTGTGTGTTCTGAAATGCCGGTGGCAGGAGATGCCTCGGGGCATGGCCAGGGCTTGAGCGTAAATGTCACACTAGGTCTGTGCCGGGAAAACTGATCTGCCAAACGCCTCGTTAGGTGTTTGCCCACGGGGGTAACTGGGGCACGACCGGCTGGACGGAGGCAAAAAAAAAAAATGTTTGTGTGTTCTCCAGAGGGACCCTGGGACAATTGCCTGGGAAGGAGGGAGGTGTTGGAGAGGGGAAGCTGGGCAGGGCTCTGCTCACCCCCGAAAGGACCGGCCGAGCCCTCAGGACGCCGATGTAACCACAGCCCAGCACGTCCTCCAGCACAGCTCAGCCCACCCAGCACCGGAGACAGGACCCCGCATAAATCCTGATGCTCCGCAGTGGTGGGACAGGCTGGAAGGAGTAACGTGCTCCTCCCTCGTGCGAGAGGCTGGGTGACAGGGCAGAGCTGCCATTACTGTTGCTGTGAGTCGCTGCGGAACACTAGGATCTCTCTGACACTCACCTACAAGCCCGGCCCCGTCCTGCTGTGGGGAGCTTGAGGGAGTCGGGGAGTCAGAGAGGTGCGAAGGAGAGGAGGTCCCCGAAGCTGCTTTGCTCTGGCAGCAGAGGCTGCGCTCAGAATGACACTCCGCTTTAAGCGGAAACTAAATTAAAACAAACCAAGTGGCTGAAGTTACAGGGCAGGGGCTGCGGGGCCCGGCAGCGCCTTCCTGCGCCCGACGCTCGCTGTCGCTGCAGCCAGCTGGCCTGGGCGCGGAGGATGGCACAGACCTGTTCTCAGCAGCAGTAAATCCCAATTTTAATCACTCCATACCTGTAACGCTGGACCGGGTCGGAGCTGCAATGATGTGCCAGGGTCCCCAGGCGCAGGGGCTTTACCGACAGCCACAGCAGTGACCCGCCGCCCAGCACGGCACAAGTCAGCAGGAGCATCCCGAGGAGCTGCTTCGTGTCTCGTTTATGCATCCGACTGAAGTCCCCAGAGGCCCGCACAGGCCGGAGGCTGCCTGCGTTTTTTTCCCGAGCAGGGGGAGTTTAACCTGTTTTTCTCGCAGGTTGGCTTGTTTGCTGAGGGACTGTCCGCCCTCTCCTGCAGTCCCCTCGCCTCCCGGCCCTGCCGGTGGCAAGTGAGGGTTTACCACCTTGGCCACCGACACCGAGCCTGGGCTAGTTCTGCATGTACCAAGCGTGGCTCCTGGGCTCCTTACTGAAGGTGTTTTATGCTGATGCTCTGCATTTCATATACATCCCCTTAATCCCCCAGCTCTTACCTAAAGAATCCGTCTCAGCAAAGGAGCTGGATGTAGATCCATAGATTTATGACTTTTCCTGTACTTTTCCCAGGGTGTGTGTCCTCAACACAGCATTTCGTGGGAATGGTTAAAAGGTGGTGAGTCTCCTTGGCTTGGGAAATCCACTCTGCCCATACTGGGAATACAAACTTGGAACCTCAGGAATATAAAGAGCAGAAAGAGCAAGCAGATAACCCCAAAACCATGTGAATAAACACATTGATCGTGCTTTTTTTTTTTTTTTTTTTTTTTTTTTCCTGCTTTCTCAGGCTGGTGACTTCTGGCCTGGTGGTGTCATTGCCAGCGGTTTCCATCCTGAGTGGATACAGGAAAGCTGGATGCATAGAAAAACTCTGGGGCTGCACAGCGAGGAGGGATTTAGAGTCATGGGTCTGACCTGAGGAAGCTGCCTGAGTCATCCCTAAAACACACCACCACCCAGCATCCAACCAGTAGTGTTTTGCCTCCAAGGAACATCTCCTCCTGTGCCCAGAAGCAATTGGAGGCCAGCAAGGGCTGACTGCAGCTCTTTTCCAAAAGATCAGGATCCAGCTTTCGAATTATACCAGGGCTGCTGTCTCCTGGAACCCCTCGGGAATGCACCAGAACTTGTGCCCAGAGTTTGGGATATGGAGGCGAGGGCTGAGCTTCATTACAAAATGCATCTTTATGAGGACACTTAGAAAATGGGCAGAAATTAAGATTTTTAAACACTATGCTCTGGATAACAAAAACCTAGCAGGCCTCTTTGCTGGTAAGAAATCACAGATAGTAATGTTCCTACCAAGTTTGGATAGTAATTCCTGGATCCGTGTTTCTCTACAGAGCGGAGATACAGTGCATGTTTACTTTAACCAGTATTCCAGTTTGGACCCAGAGCTGTCTTACAGCAGCAATCCCAGCAAAACAAATGCCTTCCATCCCTGAGGTATGCTGAAATGCCGCAACACTTCAGCTTCCAATTGCACAGGTATAAATCAGCATGGGAGATTTAAAAATCCCATGGAGTCCAGGACTCTCGTCCCTGCTCAGACTGGGAAAAGAAACATAGAAGAATGAGAGCGAAGTGGAATGAACACGAGACAGAAGTTCAACTTTCCCCGCAGCCGAATTCAGGGAGCAGATCTTCTGCCAAGTGATACAGAAACCGCATCCCACCTCTAGCCCCTGAGAAAGAAACATTCCTGCTTTCAGGCAGTGCCAAACGACTAACTCAGCCTCCAAGGTCACTCTAAGCGCTTCCTAATGGTTGCTTCGCTGCCTTAAAACCTCAGCCTTCATTCCTGAGGCCTATAAAAACTAAGGAGGCGAGGCAAATGGTAAGCGCTACGGCTCCTTGGGGAGTCTGTGCAGCGAGCATTATCACCTCCTCATCAAAATGTAAAACCCAGCTCTCCTCCTCATTAGTCTCTTGCTCTTAAAATAATGATTGTAAAACGACCACAGCTGGCCTCAAAGCTGGATGGAGCGGGGAGGGCGCACTGCAGTCTGCATTTCTCGCTTGGAATAGGTGCTTGTCAGGAGAAGGTCAAAATGAACAGTAAAAAGTAGGTGTTAGCCCTTTCCAGGGGGTGCCGGCTTGGGCCAGGCTTTCAAGATGCATGGGAAAAACCTGCTGAAAGAGATGCTGCAGAGCAGTGAAAACTGGGCCATTTACCCAGTTGTTTTAATTAGCAGGCACATACCGGCTCCAGTGCCTGTCACTTTTGAGGGATGATGCTTATACATCCTGCTCCTTCCTTTGGTATCTCAAACCAAACAGCTTCTCGCTGCCTCTTCCTTAAAATCCCGCTGGTCAAAGGCTTACACTCGCTAGGCAGCAGAGGTCCAAAACCTGGCATTTGGGCCCAAGACCATTTCCCATTTGGAGGCAGGATTGCAGAACAGCCCGGTGTACGTATTTGTTAGCACTCACACTGACTAATGCTGATTGTGCAGATTCACTCCTACAAGAAGAGAATCAGCTCTGAGATAATAAGCAAAAGGCATTTGTTTCTCAAACTTAAGGCCTGATGAATATTCGGTGAACCATGCTGTTTTCAAAGAGATACAATTATATCGCAGAAAGAGCTGAGCAGGAGAGAAGACTTTCTAGCAAAACCCTTTCATGCTTATTTAAAAATTCTGCAAATTCACATAGTGGCTGCTCTATTAAGAGTTGATCAGCTGTTCCTTCCAAATTTGACACTGGAGAGAGCCTTTTACAATGATTTATTTTAATAACATGGTTATCTATATTAAAAGGGATGATTCTGTCTCACATCTCATAAGAGAGAGTTTACTTACAAGTGCAGGTTATGGGTATTTGTTTGAATTTAGCAGATCAGCCTGGAATATGACACAGCGTGGCCAGGGTTAGCTGCAGGCTGATAGAAACAAGGGTCTGTAAGACGCACTTAAAGAAGTTATTGGCCATTTGAACTGGTACGGCCATATCTCTCCTCCAGCGAGCAAAGAGCAACACATCCATAGATGTTTGGATTACAAAGCTACACTTAAACTTTTTACAGGCTGGAGGTAACCCTCAGCTGGCAGCCAGTCCTTAGACGCATTCCCTTAGGCCTGGAGACAGGGAAATCCTTCCTCTCCAACCTACATCCAAATAGCCCCAGTGCAGGGGTAAGGGTGCACTCCCTCTGCCTCAGATACAACAGATTAAGCATCACTCATGCACGTCAACATCATTTTATATTCCACAGTTCAGTGCCATATTCCATCATACAAGCACAGTGCAGGTTCTTCCTTGCCCTTTCCAAGCATTTTACAAATAGGGAAGTTACCAATATTTGGAAAGAATTCATCACAATCTTCTCCTGTTCACTGAGTTCTTCATGCCCTTTGGCAGTACTGCTTCCATCCTCCAGCAGCTGCTGGAGCTATATTTTCTAGGCACTACCAGTTTTTGCAGCTCCTAAACTCAACCAAGCTAGTAGGAATGACCTGCTCTGCAGGCAGACGTTTCTCGGGCTGAGCTGCAGAAGACGGGATCGAAGTCAGAGGACAGACCGTCAGCACTGCAAGGGGGGGCCAACCTGACAGCAAGTGAAAATACAAAATCACACTGGCAAGTCCATACACAGCATCCATCCCTTTTGCCTACAGACTTGCATGGATCTATGGGTGCAGTTTGTTGCCAAAACAGAAACATATATATATATAATTATTTTTTTATATATATAAAAATATAAATATATCTCCCTGTTTCTACCCCATCTCCACCTGACGAAGCTTTCTTGTTTCTTCCTGGGGAAAATGTGCTGCTTTTGCCCACTGGCAGCAGGGATACCTCAACGAGAAGCCGCAGAGCGGGAGAGGGTAGTACGACAGAGCAGAACTCCCTTCAAGGTCTGAGAGCTGGCAGAGGTTACCTGAAAGAAACAGCACAACAGTCCTCAGGAACAGAAAAGCTGAGGAGGATCCATTCTAATTTTAGGCTCTCCTGGCAGCAGCTGCTCTAGAGAACAGCACTGAGCAAGAAAAAGAGCCCAAGGAAACAAGTATTGTAGACAGGTCACCTTCACCACCACATAGTCCCCTGGCTGGGCTCTGACCGGAGCCTTGCAGCCCGCAGCATCCTCTGTCTCAGCATCGGGGAAGATCACCTTGATGTTGCCGTCATTCCTCCCACACAACTCCGAGGGAGAGCGCTTGCTGGGCTGAAAGGAGGACAGGGAACATTACCTGCATGGCAATAGCTCTGATTCACTGCTGGGTTTTACTGCCTCAGGAATTAATTGAGCACTATTGCCAGTATTAAAATCCACATTCCACATTGTTAAGCACGCCGTGTAACAAAGTCCCATGGCCAGAGCTGCTGTGTTGACACCCACACACCAAAGTCAATGTTTCAAAGCTTGCAGTAATTCAGTGCTTGGCCAGAGACGTGTCTCTGACCCATCCCAGCCCCCTCCGCGCAGCTCAGTGCTCTGGAAAAATCAGGCTGTCTGCTTAAGAGTGAAGATATGGTCTTGGAGTCCTAGGATTCTGCGGGGACAGCGAGAGGGGAAGGCAGAAGTGATGATTGCTGTGTACAGCCTAAGAGCCTCTTGGCCAGCAAGAGGGGAGGACAACTCTGTTCCAGGCACACTCACCCCCTCCACCAGCACCAGCTGAGACTGGCCCACCATTGCCTCGTTTGCCCTTGCAGCCTCCTCTCGGAAGACAGTAATGAGCTCCTCCAGCCGCCTCTGTTTTATGTCTGCAGGCACATCGTCTTGCAGCCGGTGATATGCCCGGGTTTTCTGTAAACAGACAAAGCAAATAAGGCTCCTCAATAACCAGACAGTCTGACATCAGAACCTTGTCTGACCCCAACCAGCCTGGCTGCTCTTCAAGCAACAGCTTCCCACACGTTACAGTTTATATTTACAATCTCATGGAAGGCTTTCAGCGCCAGCAACATCCTCGAGATCCTCACATTCTTTCTGCACCACCTTTTTGGCAGAAGGTTTGATTTAGGGTGCTGAGCATCAGTGGACGTGTGAAGAAATTCTGCATCTCCTGTGTGAGATGTCTCTTTTGCCTGTCTGTCCACAAGGACAGGCAATGGATTCTATTACTTCAAGTCCCATGTGCTGAAAAGTGATCCTTTGCTTCCTTATGTTTCCCAATCTCCTGTCTTCTTCCCCATCAGCATCTTACACTTTGGAGAGTATTCTAATGGAGACTTGTCAAATCTCCACTCTTCTCATGGAAATACCTTCTGAAAATTCACCATTTCTTTGCAGGCTCGATTGACAGCCTCTGGAGCTGGGCTGGAGCCCAGCTACACCAGCAATTTCTCATCAGCAGGGAAAAACATACCTGCAGCCAGGTTTCTGCAGACGTGGCTGCTTCCTTGCAATCACTCTGAAGCATCTGCAGAACCACGTTACCCAACCACCAATCAACCATGACACCGACACAAGGGAGCTGTAAGCCTTCGAGGCACAACGGTGGCCCTTGCAGAAGCACATGCCCTAGAAGTGCTGCATGCAAGCAAAAAAAATCTACCAATATACCATGTCTTTAGGTATTATTTTCAATGGCTTTTTTTTTTTTGGTGTCTCATTGTGAGAAACAGCCCTCAGGGATTAGGTGAGATACCCAGAGATAAGAATCTTCTCCATCCTTGCACTCACCTGTCTCATGCTGTAGGCAAACAGGAATCCTATGTTGTAGCGGACTTCCCGCAGCAAGGACACGGTCTGCTGGTGATCTTCCTCCGTCTCTCCACAGAAGCCAGCAATGAAATCACTGCTTAAGCTCACTCCTGTAACAGAGACGCAGCTTTACACTTCCCTCAAGGAAGAGACAAACACTTCACTCAAGAAAGGACAGGAAGATACAGCTGTGCTGAGCTCAGACCAAGTTAAAGAGAGCCCCTACCTGGAATGGACTCACGCACATGGTGCACAAGCTCTAAATACGCTTCTCTTGTGTATCTGCAATGAAGAACATATGGATTTACTAATCAGGAAACCCCAACATTGGTGAGGAGAAACCAGCATCCTAAATCTGAGGGTAGGGCACAGGACTCCCCATGGCGGTCACTCACCCTCGTCGCATGGCCTCCAGGACTCGTGTGCTTCCACTCTGAGCTGGGAGATGAAGCTGTTTGCAGATGTTGTGTCGCTCCTGGATAAGCTGCAGGACCTGTCATGGACAATCAGGAGACAGTGTTACAGAGAATTCAACTCTACCAGGATGCCAAGGGGAAAAGTCTTCCCCAGGTAAAAGCCAGCAAGTTGCAAACCTGCTAGCTTTAGTACAAACATGCCCCCTCCCAGGAGCTGCTGCTCCCATTCCATGATTCCATGTTCCATTTGGGGAACAGGGCAGAGGTCCAGCTGCTTATTATTTTACACTTGCCTCATCGGGAAAATCCTTGGGGTGTGGAGAGGTGAAACGGATCCTCATTTCTGGATCAATTCTAGAAACCTGGTCTAGAAGATGTGCAAAGCGCAAGCCTCCTGCTTTAGCTTTGTAAACTGTGCTAAAGCCACGACTGAGGACTGGGGCAGCAGCTGACTGAAACTGCACCTCAGACATATCTCGAAAGCTGTTGACATTCTGACCCAAAAGGGTCACTTCTTTCACTCCCTACAAAGACAAACAGAGAGGAAAAAATATAACCTGGGTCAGATAGCTAAGCTGCAAGGGCAGCCACGGTTTTACTCTTACTTCAAGGAGTCCCCAGGGAAAGCCCTCTCTTCCCTGTCTGTCTCAGAGTATTAGAAGGGGAATCAAAAAGCCACTGGTGGAACCCTATGATGACCTTGTCTCCACAGACAAAGGTGGTGTCCTTGGTCAAAGGTATCACTGAAAACACTTTCAATGAGACCCATCCTTCCGCCCACGGTTAAGGGCAGGCAGGAAGGCTGCTCTGCCTCACCTGATCTGAGAGCATCCTCACTTCTTGCAGGATGGATGCGATGGGGCGGCTCCTTTCACGGCCACGGGTGAAGGGCACAATGCAATAGCTACACATGTTGTCACAGCCCCGCATGATAGATCTGCCGAGAGGTAAAGTACAGGTCATACTACGATCGCTCCGGAAGAATCATCCACGTTGCATCCTGCCCTGCTTTGACCTGGCCCAGCACTGCTGCCTTCAGCACACACAGGACCAGCTCAAACACAGCTCTGCAGCTTCCTCTTACAAACTGCTCCAGTCAGAGCTGGCTTCCGCTTGCCCCTAGCTAACACCTCCTAATTTTTCACGCACATTTCCAAGAAACTCGGAAAGCAACTAATGAGGCACAGACTGGCACTGCAATCTGGCAGTGACGAAAGATTCTTCTGCATCCTGTTCCTACAGAGGGTGACGCTGTCCTTCTGTCCTCTATGGCCACACTGAGCAGAATCTGATTTCATGTTTGGGAATCTTATTATCAAAATTAAACAAATGGAAACAAACCCCACAGAAGTTACAATGCATGGAGGATTAGAAGAATTAAATAGGAGAACCTGGGGCAGGACATAGCAGAAGGCAGGAGATGAGAGAAGCACAGGCTTTAGAAAGACACAGACGTCAGTGGACAGAAACCACTCAGTGCAGCAGCTGGCTTAGACAATCAACATTCTCAAAGGAGAGTAAGAGAAGCCTGCAGACAGCCAGAGCACCGGGCAGTCTCTCCAGGGCTCAGTCAGACAGCGAAGAAGCAGCAAACACACAGTCTGGTAGACTCATGCCTCTGGGCTGCCGGGAGCGAGTGCAACCAGGCATTGCATCTCTTGGGTAGCTGCTGTCACCACCACATCTGCTCTGCACAGCAATATTTCCAAACCAGAACGTCAGAAACATGCACAGGAAAAAAAATGGTACTTACACAAATGCTGTTGTGCCACCTGCACTAGTCTGGACAGGCAGAATATCTGCGTAAGTCTCATCTAGCGATAGCAGGACATTAGCAGCTTGCTGGCCAGACTCTGCCACGGCCAGCAGCCGGGGAAGGTCACGATACGCATCAGGGCCTGCCACAATATCCACTAGCTTCTCCCTGTGCAGAATCTCCTCCTTAAGCCTCTCAGCCATGCATCCTGCCGCCAAAGGAGAAGGGTCCTTGTGAGGAAGCGCCCACCCTCCATCACACCTCTGCACCCCTTCGCTAGCTGCTTTCACCCTGCAGAAAAGGCTTGATGCCGCCAGAGGGGAAGAGGAAACGCAGCACGGTGGGATGTGGCACAACAGCGTGTGCTACCCGCAGCTGCGCATCCCACCAGGTACCTAGAATCCCAATGCGGAGAGGTAAGCGAGCCTGCTGCCGCCGGGCTTTCAGTGCCTTGAGGTGCCGCAGGCGATTCCAGATAGCCTGCTCTGCCTTCTCCCTGGGAAGCCAGGAAAAGAGTGGTTATTCCAATTGTTGCACTTTAACAGCCCCCCAACACGAAGCAGCTCGAGTGTTTTGAGAGGAGAATTCAACTAAAGACAGGGAATCATGCACCTGATGGATCTGATGGTGCACAAAAATGCCGTTTGTGGTGGGTGGATTATGGCTTGACTCTATCTTACCTACTATCATTTAGCTCGCTTGGGAGCATCAGCACTGCAGAAATAACTGAGGGACTAAGCGCTTGTGGAGAAAAAGTCTGCCTTAGCCAGCCAAAATGAGCTACCTTGCAAGGGACAATGAGCATTTGATATTTCCTGCGTTCAGAAAAAACAAGCAAAGTTCCCCGTATATTTATACCCCAAATTGCCCCTAAATGTATTTCCCAAATTTTTAAAGTACAGACTCTGTACTAGAGAGACAGTCAGCTCAACAGAAGACAGGATTAAAAAAAAATTAAAAATTGTCAAAGCATAAATCTGTGCAGGTCTCTAACGGCCCATGACACATGCACAGAGCTTACACTACCAAAGAGCTTCTTCTCACTGTATAGAAAAGCAATTCATAGCACAATTAATGTTACGCATTGTAGCTAGCTCTACCCTCAACTGAACAGGCAGTTTTAACATCTGCAGGCTCTCTTCCTCACACAACACATTTATTGCCTTGGTTTTCAAAGGGCAATTCCTTGAAAACTGTCCAAACCCAGCAGTGACGAAAATTTCCTTACCTCACGGAACAGGTGACAAGGAGAATCACATCTGCCTAAATTGAAAACAACAAAAAAAAGATGAATTTGTAAGAGCCAAACAGTAACTACTCATGCCCTGCACAGGTAACCTGAAGAGGCAGGCTATAAAACTCACTTAACTAAGTGAAAAAGATCTGCCCGAGTACACGGTGGGTTTCAACAAACTGAGATGCAAGAAACTAAGAGAAGACAAGCAGAGTCCTCCACTTAATGGGAGAAGTAAACTCAGACAAGGATGAGGCATGAGCATCCTGCTGCGTCCAATCGCTCTCCAACTGAGAGGAAACTCAGCAGTTTAAAGGAAAAAAAACCCCAACACACAGCTTTCCACCGTACCTGTTAAGTAGCTTCCTTTACCCCACAAAGCTTAGACTGCAAAAATCACAACACCCTGCAGGATTTCACTCCATACAAAACCTGCGACTCGCAGGCACAACAGTAGTGCGATGCCCTGGCAGAGCTGAGGGACAGGAGAGCTGCCAAGGTGCCTTACCTCATCCAGCTCCTTTGTCCTCCTGTACCCGTTCTTCTGCAGGATGGCCCAGGCAATCTCTGTATCATTGACGTTCATCTGGCAGCCATAGGTCTCCAAGTACACTGCAACAAAGGCGGTGTGACGCAGAAGCCTGCCTCAGCTCTCATCTACAACCTATTCCTATGACCTTTTCCATAGGAAGGAACCTTCGGTCCCACCACTGGGGAGGCTCTGGCAAGCGTCATGAAAGCCACCTTCGCTTGCAGCCCGTAAATGATAAGCCAAAAGTAAAGTTGGACTCTGGGAAACGTGAGTGCATCAGAGCGTGTCTCTCCGACACGACAGGTCTGGCTCAGGGCTTGCAGAGAAGCCAAAGCGGTGTTATTACTGAGATATAGCGTTTAGCACAATGAAAGCCCCCCTCCCAGGGCATCGCAGCCTGAAAGCTCTGCTGTGGCCCCGGCCGGCAGCCCACCACTTTGGCTGTGGAGAGGTGCCAGGAACACCCGCTCCCCAGCCCCTCTTCACGGCGGTGGGAGATGCACCAGCAGGCACATGGCCAACGAGCCGGATTTCTAACATCAAAATCCCCTTTCGGGCCCCAAAAGCACCCAAACTACCCCTTTTCCCCCACGCACGCTGCAGCGACCCTCCACTCCGGCTGCGGGGCACCACCGGCCCCTAGGGCTGGCCTTGGCCCGGCTGTAAGGCCACAGCCGCAGGGCACGGCTAGGCCCAGCCCCGGCCCGGCCACCCCACGGCACCCGGGCCGCCCGCGGAGGGGGAACGGCGGCACCACAGACCTCTCCCGGCCCCGGGGGCCGAGCCCGGCGGCGGCTCGGGCGGCGTCTCCCCGGCGGCGGCCCCTCTCAGGAAGTGCCGCAGGTCCGGCCCCGCGGGCAGCGCGGCCCCGCGCCCCACCGGCCGCTCGCCCGGGCCGCAGCGCGCCCGGCGGGCGGCCCCGGCGCCCGAGCGGAGGAGCCCCACCGCCCGCAGCGCTCGCCCCCAGGGCAGCATGGCCGCGTCCCGCCGCGCCAGGCCGCGTTGCCGCGGTGACGGCCGGGGCGGGGGCGGCCCCGCCGTGCGCCGCCGAAGCCGCCCCGCCGCCCCCCGGCCCTCGGCGCCGCGTTCCGACCCGCCGCCGTTCCGGCTGCCGGGAGGAGGCGGGGAACCGCCGCGGGAAAGGGAAATAACGGTGGAAAGGCGATCGTGGAATCACGGAATGGTCTGGGTGGGAAGGGACCTTTAAAGGCCACTCGATCCCACCCCCCTGCCGTGAGCAGGGACATCTGCAGCCACACCAGGTTGCTCAGAGCCCCGTCCGACCTGACCTTCCAGGACCTACAGGGGGCTACAGCACAGACGGGGACAAACTTTTTAGCAGGGCCCGTGGCGATAGGACAAGGAGTAACGGTTTTAAGCTAAGACTAGATGTAAAAAATTTTCTACAATGAGGGTGGTGAGCCCCTGGCCCAGGTTGCCCAGAGAAGCTGTGGCTGCCCCATCCCTGGAGGGGTTCAAGGCCAGGTTGGACGGGGCTTGGAGCAACCTGGGCTGGTGGGAGGTGTCCCTGCCCAGGGCAGGGGTGGCACTGGGTGATCTTTAAGGCTCTTTCCAACCCAAAGCATTCTGTGATTCTTTTTCTGGATGACATACCTGTAGAAGCCTTTCTAATTATTCTTTGCATCCCTTGACGAGTTCAGCTCCAGCTGATGGTCTGTGGTGTTTGCCACAATCACACAGATAAAAATAGCCGAAAAAAAATGTTCCTGCTCACCCGCCCTCTCCCAGGGGGCTCCTGGCAGACCATGGCCAGCCCCAGGGAAGGTACCACACACTCAGACAGTGTTTCAGACAGTGGTTTCAGCTAAAATAGAGTTAATTTGCTTTCTAGTGGTTGCTGTGTTCAGATTTGGTAGGAAAGGAATGTCAATAATGCATATTGTTTTAGTTGTTGCTAAGCGGTGTTTATAGTTTTCAAGGACCTCTTTTCAGCCTCCCATAGAAGTTGAGAAGCCTAGACAGGAGGATGGGATGGCCAGTGGAATATTCCGCACCACAGATGTCATGCTCAGTATATAAATGGGTGCTGGCTGGGGGTGGGTACTCGCAATCACTGCTCAGGACGGTGCCAATTCACTGGGCAGTGACAGTGACTTGTGTCATTATTATTATTGTTATTTTCCTTTTCTGATATTGTTGTATTAAACTATCTTTATCTCAAACCACGAGGGATTTGGTTTTTGTTTTTTCCTTTCTTCTCCTTTTCACCCTCTTCTCCCTACCCTTCTTGAGGGGGGCAGTGAGGGCGAGCAAGCTGCTGGCTGAGGTTAAACCACGACACGGTGACAGCACCACCACAGTCACCAGACCAACGCTGGCCACCTTTATTGCCGTCAAAGGCCTCTGGCACAGGGAAAGAGGGAGGGGAGGGGGCCAGGGACCCCCAGCTCCCAGTAGTGCTGGATGAGGACCCAGTGGGGGACACAGGGTTCAGGCCACGGGATGCTTCTGCCCCCAGCCGCGGTCCAGGGCAAGGCGGGCAGTGAGGAACGCTGCAGCACAAATGGTAGTCTTCAGTTCCAGCGGTGGGTCCGGGTGGAAAGAAGGGATGAAGGGGGCATTGTTGGTGCTTGAGGTCCTTCTCCGTCGCCTTATCTCTATACCCGGGGCTGATAGCGAACGTCTGCTCCAAGCAGCAGGAAATTCTGGGAGAAAGAAAGCAAGCGTGGGGCTGTGACAGGCCCTGGCAGCCACTTTCTGTTGCAGGCTGCTGTGTTCCCAGTGCCCACCACATTTCGGGGAGGGAAGATGGATGGGCACGTGTGGTTCTGCCCGCCCCATGCCTAATTTTAGCCCTGGAAAGGCTGTGAGGACATTTCACAGCCACGCCTCGCAATAACTGTTCAGCATCCCTGTAGTAGCACCCCTCTGGGGCTTCCCCAAGGCCTCCCACAAGAGGGGCTTTCTTCACTTCCCAGAGCCAGCACGGCTCCTTCCATGGGGGCTGGCAGGCGCTGCCTGTCCCGGAGCAGGCAGATGTGTCCAACACACACGCAGCATCCCACCAGGCACCACCAGCCGGGGAAGGTGGGAGCTCAGGTACTGCAGCTGCAGAGCTGCACGGGCTATAAAAAGGTCATTGGAAATTCTGGCCCCGGGTTTAAGAGCTGGAGAATGGGACAGTGCTGCCCTGGGGGTGCAGAGCCCAGACCCCCACCATGTGGACAGGAAAAGCTGGGCTCTGGTTTGCAGCTCTGCTGCTGGGATCCCTGCTGACCGCCGCATCCCAGCACGGGTCAGGGAACTGGCTTTGCACCGTGCCAGCAGCAGCAGGCAGCCAGCCTCCCTGGCAGGGGGCTCGGGGGCAGTGAGACCCTGGCAGGGAGCTCTGGCACCGGGGCTGGGTGCTGCCCTCACTCACCTGGTGAAACTGCACGAGGGTATTGGAGAGCTGTATTCTGTCCGGCAGTGGAAGAGGGAAACCCTCATCTAACCTCTCTGGAAAAGACAACACACGTGGCCACATTGGGACTGGAATGGGAGCAAGAGGGAACACAGGCTGCGCAAAGCAGGCAGCCATCTCCTCCCTGCGGTGCCTTCTTCACCCCTGCTGCTCCAGGGGTAGGCAGAGGAAATTCCTCCCAAGCTCCACTGAAGGGCTGGGGGCTGCATGTTGTGACGTGCCACCCCCACCCCAGGCCCCTGCAGCCGCCAGCCCCGCTCTGGCCCCATGTACTGGGGAGTCATGAGAAGCAGCGAGCGGGGGAGAGGGTCTGGAAAGCATTAGGATGTGCATCGTGCTCATTTTTTTCCATTGTGTTCACTGCTGGATGTGTGTCACAGCACCGAGAGGCTCCCGCTCACTGCTGCCCACGGCCTGCCTCTGCCGGGTGCTTTTACTGCCGTCTCCTGCACTCGCTGCAGGCTTTACCCACTGATCAGGCTTGGCGACAGGGATTTAATTAGTGAGCTGGGTCTGCTCGGACAGAGCGACCTGGCCAGCGACTACCCCAGCACCCCCATTCCCCCCAGCAGGTTCTCACCGTTAAGACGCGGGAGCAGGATACTGGAAGCGTAGATGTTCATTATGGATTGCAGTGTTCTCACCTGAGGAGCGGAGAGAGGGAGAAGGAAAAGAGCTTTAGTCTCCAAAAGAGCAGGTAACCAGGTACTGGAGGATAATTAGGAGAAGAAACAGAGACGAGGAGCTGGGATGGGCACGTGCTTCGCCAAAGAACAGCAGCTTTATCCTGCCACACTGGTGGGGTAGGAAGTGCAGAGATAAGAGAGGCAGTGGCAGCTGGCTCTGTGTCCTCTCCCAGTTTCCCAGGCTGAGGTGGGAGGCATCCATGGAGTCAGTGTGGGGCTTGCGTGCAGCCCCATGTCCCATGCCGGGGTGCAAGAGGGGATGAGCCCCCCAGAGGCTCTTACCTCCATGCTGGAGGCTCTGGGAAAGGCCAAGTATAGCTCACCTGGAAAGTGCCAACATCTGAATGCTTCACAGAAAGCTTCATCCTGCGCAGAGACAGAAGTGGTGGTGTAAAGGCTGTCTGAACGGAGGGAGCCATTCCCACTCTGGTGACACCTGTCAATGGCTGTGTGGTTCCCGCTTTCTCCAGCCCCAACTCATCCCCTCTGCACTGTCTCCAGGAGCCCAAAACAAAAGCACACCCCCAGCCACCGCACCGCACAGCTCCCCTCCTTACCTGCCCACGTTCAGGCTCCCAACTATGTGGCCAGATTTCACGTTAATGACGGCAGACACGTTGCCTGTCTGGGGAGAGAGCACAGAGCTCTGGCAGTGTTCACCGCACCTTATCCCAAACCAGACACCCAAGGGAACAGCTCTGACCAGCCGAAACTCAGGGGGACTGCTGCCCATCCAGGGGCATGTTTACACGCAGTGTTAAATCTGACATTTGTCAGCTTGAATATGTTTCTTTTGGGGACATCTCCACTGCACTAGGACTGGGCTGGTTTTGGATGACGTCCAGCATCTCTCCTGGCAGAAGTTTTGTAGCAATGGCTCAGCAATGCCGAACGCAACAGGACCAGAGTCACCACTGCAGGCTGTGCCCAAACTCACCAGGCTGAGGAGGAAGAGAGGAGCCAGGCTGGAGTTGGGAAGGATGGCGTAAGCCTGGATATCCACGACGGGCTTGAGGGAGAGCCCTCCTGGTCCAATGTTCAGGAACGGGGCGGAGGAAGCAGAGAGCCTGAGCTTCATCGGCGTGTTTGGGTACATCTTCTCTAGCTGCAGAAGAGCAGGGAGAGGGTAGGGGCAGTGGCACAAACCCCCGTTCCTGGGGACACCACCTCGCACAGAGCAAACCCCCAGCTGTGCACGGCAGGAGCTCGGGGGAGGGAGGGCTGGAGCACTCACCTGGGGTATGAAGGCTGAGAAGGTGGTGGTGTTCAAGTGAAAGTCAACGGTCTTTGGGATCTGTGGGGGGACGACAGTCACACTGGGACAATGTGACATGGCCAAGCCCATGGTGATATCAGCCTTTCTGTCCCCACACGCTGCTGTGCCCGACAGCCCCAGCCCCATCCTGCAGCCCCCAGCTCTCAGCCTCTGGGCAGCTCGTCGAGGGAGCCCTCCGAGACCGCAGGCTGCTGCTGGAGCTCCTCTGCCAACTGAACCCATTGCCTGGAGACACAGGGACAGCCCCTGTCCCACCTGCGCTGCTCACCATGGAGTCCGTGATTTCGAAAACCAGCGCTCCAGCTGCGTGGTAGGCAAAGCCAGCTGTGTTGAAGAAATAGCTGGAGGCGCCAAAGTAAACCATGCGGTCGTGATCCGGGGGCAAGGCCAGCGCCAGCGGAGGGAAGGGGACGGCAGAGCGGTGGGCCAGGGAGAAGAATTCGCCCTGGGAGGAGGGAGAGAGGTGAAACAGGGGAAGAGAGGGTGGTGGGACTCAGCCACTGACACAGGCTGGCAAACAGCGTTTGCAGGAGGTACCTAAACCTGGTTCCCCACCCGCCTGCAGCAATGGCATCAGCCAACTCAAGCGTTCCCAGGGAAGACTCTCACCTTCAGTGCCACATCCAGGGACTGTGCAGTAGCAGTTGGGGGTGCCACCAAGGAGTAATCAACCCCAGCAATTGCATCTATCCTGGCTGTGACTGTAAAACACGGGACAAATGGATGAGTGAGAGGGACGTGGCACAGGAAAGCAGGGAGGAGATGGCCTCCACCGACATCCAGGCAGTGCCGTGCCTGGGCTTCCCGGTGCAACCGCTCAGTACGAGCTTCACGTGTGCTTGCTTCTGTTAGAAGTCAAAAATCACATTTCCCTCCTGACTGTGTCTCAGCCATGCGGACTAACTCCTTGGCACGAGGAATGGTCTGGTTCCCCTGGCTAAGGCAGCCCGTGCCCCCGCCAGCTCCGGGGCACAGCTCATTGGAGGCTGCGTGCAGATGAGCAGTCTCTGCAGCCAGACAGTGCGCAAAGTGACAAGTCTCTGCTGATGTGGTGTTCCCCAGCTCCCAGCTTGGGTGCGGAAATAGAAGGAAATGGGGAGTGGACACAAGGTAAACCCCTGCCCTCATGGCTGAGAAATGCTAGGAAGAAATGCTCCTAAAAACCTGTGCAGTGCCCGTCTTGTACCTGGCAGGGTCTGGACGTAAGGCTGGAGCTTGCTGTGCACAGACTTGACCACGATATCACAGACCTGCGAGAGAGAAATGCAGCGAAGCTGAGCACGGGCAGCTCTGCCGGCGGTGGCAAGTCCAGATCCCCCAGGTCAAAGCCTCAGCCGCGCTGTCTGCTTTGCTTCCCAATGCCATTTTTCTTCCTTGCAAACGCCTGCGCCTCCTTAAATAAATGAACATAAAATGATATTTTTCTCTACTCATTAGGCAGCATATTAATTAAGTATCCAACTCACAAGCAGGTTTACACCTGCAAACTCCTGCTTGCAGCAAGCTCCCCACCCGCAGTGCAGCTCCATGGAGGCCCTTGGAAGCAATCTCACTTGTGCCCTTAGACTTTCCCTATGGCCCATGAATGAATTGTGCTGAGCAGCCAAGTCTTGGCTGAAACAGAGCAACTGAAAGAGGTAACCCACCCCCGCAGGGGCAGGACCACTAATTGCACCCACAAAGCAGAGCTAACCTGAGTTCCTAAAGCTCGGTGCTGCCAGGGTAGAAGAGCAAATCCCTCTGCTGCTGTCATCCACGGGTGAAACCCCAGCATTAGTGGGAGATTTAATTGTGGGCTAAACACCGGCCCTGGAAATATACTGCAGGACACAGCCCTGCAGACAGCTGAGATGATCTGCACAAGCTCTCTTCTAATGCTTTCCCCATAATGGCACAGAAAACGCCAGGTAGGATCAGGCCATCATCTGTTCAACCGGGCATCCAGCCTGCAGCAGCTGATGGTGAGATGCAGAGCTCTGGAGGAGCAGTGACCACTGACAGCAATGCAGCCCCTGCCGTGCTGCGCCAGGGAGGAAGAGGAGGGACAGAGCCTTGGGCACGGCCTTATTGACAGAGGGTTGCTGCTCTTCCCTGTGCCCAGAGAGCATTCGTTCCTGGAACTGGGGGCACAAGGACTACACAAGTGCATGCAGCAAGAGTAGGAGGCAGACACGGGCTGCCCCAGGGCACAGCCGATTCCAGCCCCTGCCCTCTCCTGCCCATCGCCCCTCGCACCACCTCGCACATAGAGAAAGACACTGAGAAATGTGTGTGGGGCAAAGGGGGATCAGGGGAGGTGCAGACGCCAGCACAGCTCCCCTCCGAGTCCTAGAGCTGCCCTCCTTCCAGGAGGAAAAACTGCAGTAAAGGCCTTTGAGCCCCAGCTTTGCCCTGCTGCCAGTCCATCTGCTGCCACAGCTCCTGCAGCCTTGGAAGAGTTGCTTCGTGGCATCGGGAATAGCGCCTGGGCAGGATGGGATCTGCTGCGGGAGTGGGATTTGCCTGTTCTCCAGCTGCCTCCTTCCTGAGCAAGGTTCACATCCAGGGAGGCTGTAACTCCTGCCAGTTAGCCTTGTAGTAATTATTGCTAACAGCTTGTTTCCATGTCTTGTTGCAGGTCTCCTGCACGTCCCCTTTTGTACCGTGTGGACGGTACCGGGGCCTCCCTGATGCACCCCATTAAAACAGACATCAAGGGTCTGAAACCCAGAAATAACAATCTCTTCCCCAGCGATCCCCAAAGCATACAGGAGCGCGGCCGTTCAAAGGACAGCTCTGGTCAGGTTTCCTCTGTTACACTGAGTTTGGCCGAGGCAGAAGATCTAATTAACTGACCACATGGAAAGAGAAGCCTTTGTTAATTAGGAACCAGTTATGCTGGGCTGTGGCAAAGGCTGCAGTTTTCCAATTCAGCCGGAGCCACACGATGCTACGCAGACTGCAGTTAGCGATGCCCATTCCTCCAGCTTTCACCAAACTGGCAACACACCCGTGTGCTCTGGCTCTAGTTACATCCCTGCGTGTGCTCTGATCCTTCTAGCACCTCAGCGACACGTGAGGGCTAAGGACCTCCAGAAAAACCTGGTGCTCTGCCCTCCTTCACTCACATACCTTGCCCTCCAAGATCTTCCGGAATTTGGACTCAATAGCATTATGGAAGAGGTTGTAAAGCCATCTGCAGGGAAAAACAGAGAGGAGTCGTCCTTTAGCTCAGAGGCTGCTGCAGAAGTATTCGTCCAGGAAAGGGAGACACTAGAGATGAGGCACATTTGGGAACACCATTCCCATCCCCATTTGGCATCTAGCTTTGCCTCAGGGCTTACAGTTGCAAACAGACCTGCTTGTAAACCACCTGCACGCCAGTCTACTGACTGCCTTAAATCTCCTTAAACGTGCAGCCACAGCAGGAGACATTTGGCCAGATTTAAGTTCATTCAGTTGCGCATCTGGATGAGAAGCGCATCGCAAGAGTCCAGAGACAGCTCGGCAGTGGTGTGCCAGTGCAGGCAGTACAGGGGCAGAAGGGGCAGCCTCCAGGGGACTGCAGATGTGCCAGATTCCTTGCACCAGGGCCTGGAAACCACCTTCCCATGGCGGATGGGCTACACACAGAGTACTTCTAAGCCTGGACGGTGAATTTACGTACCCCAACCTGCCCGAAAAGCGTACTCGGATGTTGGAGATGCGGGTGCTGCAGTAAGGGGTGCCAATGGTGGGTTTCCCAGAGGCGTCGTTGCCCAGCTTCAGGTTGATATTGACATAGATGTTCTCCACCCTCACGTCAAATGAACCATGGTCCCGGCTGCAGGGAAAGGAGGACAAGAAAGGACGTTTCTTACCGGTGAGTCATGGCGAAGGCACCCTGAATCAGCCAGAGCTTTGGGACAGATCTATCTAGCTCAGGTTCTCCCTTGTAGTGAGCACTCAGAGGAGACCGAGAAGGCTTTTAAACCCAGGGAAAACCACTTTCACTGGAACATAAACTAGGAGAGGTAACCTTTGAGTAGAGAGGACCAAGATCAAGTAGGGGAGATGGGAGAGAGACAGGAGGGGTGATGCACAGCTCCTCCACTGTCCACCTTGTTCTAGCCTCTCACTCTGCTTTATCCATCTCAGTGGTTGAACAAGTGGCAGAGACCTCTGCTCACCACCAGTCCTTGCTCAGGTCTGTCCCGCTTACACGTCATCTCCTCAGCCGCTTGCAAGTGGGCTAAACGCTGCCCGATCAGCTCCAAAGGCTCCCAGCATGGAGGGAGACCTGGCCGGGCTCCCCCAGAGTAAGGGGCTCCCAAACATGCATCAGGAATACAGTGGCTGCAGCCCAGCTGCTGGGAAGACAAGTCAGCGCATCTGGAGAGAGCAAAGCAACAGCTGCCCAGACACAAGGGAGAGGGAGAGGAGAAAAACCACAGAGCCCAAGCAGGGAAGGGAGCAGCCAGGCACATACATGAAGTGTATCTTCACCCGCCAGTTCCCATCCACGTCGGCAAAGGCATTGGAGATGGAGACCTGCAGGCCCACGTTGGGGACCAGAGAAATCCGTGAGTACGGCAAGTGGAAATTACGAAGGTCCAATCTAAAAATAAATAAACACGAAATAAGAGAAAAGGAACCTGAGGGGTTCTGCCTCGACGCCGAGCACACAGCCCCAGCTCATGTCCTGCAATGCCTGGCAGGGACACAGAGAGGAAAGCGGCACTTTTGGAAACAAGATCCCTGCAGCCACTCAGATGGCAGCTCAAAACCCCAGGCAGCGGGAGCAGAGAGGTGCAACCAGGCAGTGAGGAGCTGGGATCTCTGCAGGGGCTGGGCTCCTGCTCCATGGCGTGGACGGGTGCCGTGCTCCCACAGGCAAGGCCACCTCCACCACCTGGGCTTCAACTGCAGAAAACCCGCCTGCACCGAGTGCGGTCACCCTGGTTCCCTTTTTCACCTTTGGGCAGAGAGCGGAAGCAGGAGCGTCTCTGCCTGCAGCGAAGTCAGGGCCAGCATCTCTGAGAGCTGTGGAGGTGACAGGATGGTCCTCGCTGCTCCAGGGTTCCCTGTCCTCCCCCACCTCTCCTCCCCTTGTGTGGGCTGGGGGTTCAGCAAGCTGCTCTGGGGCACTGGCAGGGCTCACCTGGAGAACTCATAGCGCACCTTCCCCAAGACCTTGATGCGAAAGTCACCCGAGAAGTCCGGCAGCTTCAACTGGGCCAGCTCCTTCTCCAAGACTGCAATCCCCTGCTGATGGGCTGCAGGGGCAGAGGAAAAGTGTCACCATCACATGCTTCCTACAGGAGCAGGGAGCTGTGCACCAGGAGCACAGAAAGGGTTAAAGGAAAAATCCAGGCAATGCCCTGGCTGCTTTCCACCTCCCAGGCTATCTTTAAAGCTAATCTCAGAGCACAGAGCCCTCTGAGCACACTGGCAACTGCCTGATGTCTTTCCACTTGCAATTGCTAGAAGAAGGTGGTGGCAAGGTGGCATGGAAAGGGGGGAGAGGTCAGAGTACACCATCTACAGGTTGGGCACTGTGAGAAGTGTGCGGGAGGTCCCAGGCACTGTGCCATCCCATGCCCAGCACCCTCAGGCAAAGCTGGATGGAGCCCACATCCCAGGCAGCAGCACAGCGTCAGTGGGTGCTGCATCCCTGCATCCATCTGGGAAGGGGAGTCACGTCCTCCTCTCCCACACGGCTGGCAGAGCTGATGAGTAAATGAGCTGTTTCTCACACAGTGTATTTCAATCCATAACAGGGCTCCGCTGGAGCCAGGGCTCTGCCTGCCTCAATAAAACCAGCGCGGGGCCCATCCATCTCCGTCAATGTCCCCCCTGCAGCTCCCCACCTCCTCTCTCCTCCGCCGCTCACTCCTGTGGGGCTCACGGCTCGGCTGCCCAGACACGAGCCACAGGAGCGGGACCCTCCCGCCCCACGCCTCCCCCGACGCCACTGGGACACAGCCCCCCCGGGACCGCGCAGGGCTGAGCCCTTTGCAGGGGCTCCATGAAGGTGGCGGTGGAGGCAGACAAGTGCATCAGCAGGAAGCCCTGGGCGATGGTGCATTCAGCACCCTCGGCCAAGGATCCCCCCAGACCCCTCACACTCCATACGAGTGCCCAGCTCCACAGCTCAACCACAAGCACACCTGCGTGAAGAGAAAAGAGAAGCTGAACCCACCATAGTCCAAGCCTGCCTGGGTGATCCTCACCACGAAGCCGGGGTTGGTGGCCCCAGTGAGTGTCAGGAACAAAATCAGCGCCCCGCAAGCCACTGTCAGGCTCTGTGCTCCCATTCTGGCTTCCCTGCGGTGCTGTGTTGCCGCTGGCCTCTCCCTGCCCACACCGCCCTTATATCCATGCCAAAACGGGAACCACAGGCGAAGGAGGCGTGCAGAGCCACTGCCGCAGCCCACACGGGGCGTCCCCTACAGCCTCAGGGCTTCCTGCTTGGCTATGGCCCCACTCCTCTGCACTGGTGGCACTGGTGCCTACGGCCTGGCACTGCACACCTGCACTCAGCAGCACACGTGGAGCCTCACCTCGCAGACAGGGAAGGGATAGCGGAAACCAGGAGGCGACAGCTCGGTTTCCAGCTCTATGTTGGGTGCAAGCAGTCTCTGCCTGCAGCAGAGGCAGGTGCTCGGTGCAGACCTGCTGCGGGCACGGGCTTGGCTCTGCCAGCTGCGTTCGATGGGGCTGTGTTCTCGCTGCATGCTCTGCCTGCTCGGCTCTGCCTTCCCCGAGCAAGGACTGGGGACAGCCTGGGCTGTCCCCGAGCCATCTGCCAGCCCTGCTGCCCCATGCCCCATCCCATGGGGCTCCCGGGCTGCTCTGCACTCCTGGGCATTAGCTGCTGCTATCCCGGCACACACCTGCCAAAGGCACCGGTTGCAACCAGAGCAGCCTTGGCCACAGCAAGGGCTAAAGAAAGCAAGTTACGTTCCTCCATCCATATGAGCAGACCCCAGAGAGCCCCACACCCAGCAGGGCTGGCGAAGGGGCACCTGCAAAGGGGGAGCAGCCCCATAGCCCCTAGCTGGGAGAGCAGGGTTGGATCCTTCCTGCAGGCCGCAGGGCAGAGGTGAGGGAAGAAGAAATGATTTAAGTTACTTTCATTTCCTGTTGGGCAAGCGTCAGGACCCGGCACGGGAAACCCGCTGTAGCTGATGCAGGCAGATCTCATGCTGGATCCAGGGAAGTCCTGCCTGCCAGAGGACACATCCCTCCATCGGGCACTTGTGAAATGCAGCTATTGCTCAAGCACAGCCCGTGGCCGTGCCCTGCAACCCACTCCCCAGCCCATATTCCTGACAGGGGGAGAGAGACACCAGTGGGCACGTGGCCAACAAGCTGGTCCCAAAAGCCCCCAAACACCTCGTTTCCCCTGCATGCACTCTGCAGTGACCCTTCGCTGTGAGGGCACCACTGACCCCACCGGCCCCTAGGGCTAGCCTTGGCCTGGCTGCAAGGCCACAGCCGCAGGGCATGGCTAGCCCTGCCAGCCCATGGGGCCGGCTTGGCCTTGGCCCAGCCACCCCATGGCACCCGAGCTGCCCGCAGAGGGGGGATGGAAGCACCAGAGACCTTTCCCGGTCCCATGGCCCAAGCAGAGGAGCCCCACCAGCCGCAGCACTCGCCCCTAGGGCGGCATGGCCACATCCCGCGGGGCGGCCACCCCAGGCCCGGTGCCAGGCTGCATTGCCACAGCGATGGCTGTAGGACATGGTGCAGGACATCCAGGCAGGGACAGGGTGTGAACGAGGAGGGGGTGGCCCCGCCAAAGCCGTCTGCCACCACCCAGCCCTCAGCGCTGCGTTCCGCGCCACCACCACTCCACCAGGCTTGGAGTCAGGGAATCGTAGAACGGTTCAGGTTGGAAAAGGCCTTGAAGACCATCGAGCCCAGTGTTAACCCAACACTGCCAAGTTACCACTGAACCACGTCCTTCAGCGCCACATCTACCCGTCTTTTAAATACCTCCATCACGACTCCACCACTTCCCTAGGCAGCCTGTTCCAATGCTTGACAACCCTTTTGGTGAAGAAATTTTTCTTAATATCCAAATCTAAACCTCCCCTGGCGCAACTTGGGGCTGTTTCCTATTGGACTTGGCCTTGTTGAATCTCAAACCATTGGCCTCAGCCCATTGATCCAGCCTGTTCAAATCCCTCTGTAGAGCCTTCTGCCCTCAGGCAGATCAACACGCCCACCCAACTTGGTGTCGTCTGCGAACTTACTGAGGGTGCTCTCAATCCCCTCACCCAGGTCCTCGATAAAGATATTAAATAGAACCGTCCCAGTACTGAGCCCGGGGAACACCACTCGTGGCCATCTGCCAACTGAATTTAACTCCGTTCTCCACAACTCTTTGGGCCTGGCCATCAGCCACTTTTTCATCCAGCAAAGCGTACACCCATCCAAGCCATGAGCAGCCAGTTTCTCCAGGAGAATGCTGTGGGAAACAGTGTCAAAGGCTTTACTAAAGTCTAGGCTCACAACATCCACAGCCTTTCCCTCATCCACTAAGCGGGTCGCCTTGTCATAGGAGGTAATCAGGTTAGTCAAGCAGGACCTGCCTTTCATAAGCCCATGCTGACTGGGTCTGATCGCCTGGTTGTCCTGTACGTGCCGTGGGATGGCACTCAAGATGATCTGCTCCATAACCTTCCCCAGCACCGAGGTCAGACTGACAGGCCTGTAGTTCCCCGCGTCCTCCTTCTGGCCCTTCTGGTGGATGGGCGCCACATTTTGCTGACCTCCAGTCAGCTGGGACCTCCCCATTTAGCCAGGACTACTGATAAATGGTTGAAAGTGGCTCGGTGAGCACTCCTGCCAGCTCCCTTGGTACCCTTGCGTGGATCCTATCTGGGCCCATAGATTTGTGTGTGTCTAAGAGGTGCAGCAGGTCGGCAATCATTTCCCCTTAGATTATGGGAGCTTTATTCTGCTCCCTGTCCCTGTCTTCCAGCTCAGAGGGCTGGTTCCCTGAGAACAACTGGCCTTACTATTAAAGACCGAGGCAAAGAAGGCATTAAGTACCCCAGCCTTTTCCTCATCCTTTGTCACTGTTTCCCCGTGCATCCAATAAAGGATGGAGTCGGGGACCTTCTGGGGAGCCAGGCATGGCTCTGCCACACTAAAGTGAAATAACGATGAAAACATGATGGTCCTTGGTGCTTTGCAATGACCACAAGGATAAAAATAACTACAACAGGGGTTTCTGGACACGTGCCCTCCCCCAGGGGGGCTCCTAGAAGCCCGTGGCTACCCCCAAGCAGTCCCCCATCAGGGAAGGTACCACAGTGACAGCACCAGCACAGCCACAACCCCAGTGCCAGCTGCCTTTATTGTCACCAGCTGCCTCCGACACAGCAGAGGCAGGAGGGGAGGGGGCCAGGGTTGGGTTGGGGGGGCCAGGGACCCACAGGTCTTAGCAGTGCTGGGTGACTCCCCAGTGAGGGACACAGGACTTGGGCCCCAGCGGTGCATCTGTCCCCAGCTGTCGTCAAGGGCAAGGCGGGCAGTGAGGAACACTGCAGCAGAACTGGCGGTCTTCAGCTCCAGCAGCAGGGCCAGGGGGAGGGAAGGGACAAAGGGGGCATTGTAGGTGCTTGAGGTCCTTCTTGTCACCTTATCTCTATCCCTGGGGCTGATAGCGAACATCTGCTCCAAGCAGCAGGAAATTCTGGGAGAAAGAAAGCAAGCGTGGGTCTGCGACAGGCCCTGGCAACCACTTTCTGTTGCAGGCTGCTGTGTTCCCAGCACCCACCACATTTCGGGGAAGGAGGATGGATGGGCACGTGTGGTTCTGCCCGCCCCGTGCCTAATTTTAGCCCTGGAAAGGCTGTGAGGACATTTCACAGCCACGCCTCGCAATAACTGTTCAGCATCCCTGTAGTGTCCCCGGGTATAAGAACTGGAGAATGATGTGGTGCTGTCCTTGGGGTGCTGAGCCCGGAGCCCCACCGCATGGACAGGAAAAGCGGGGCTCTGGTTTGCAGCTCTGCTGCTGGGATCCTGGCCGAGCGCACCCTCCTTCCCACCCTATCCCAGCACGGGTTGGGGAGCTGGCTTTCTATGCCATGCCGGCAGGCGGGGGGCTCGGGGCAGCAGGACGAGAACTGGCACCGGGGCTGGGTGCTCCCCACTCACCTGGTGAAACCGCACGAGGATATTGGAGAGCTGTATTCCCTTCGGCATTGGCAGAGGGAAACCTTGAGCTAACCTGGCTGGAAAAGACAACACACGTGGCCACATTGGGACAGGAATGGGAGCAAGAGGGAACACAGGCCGCGCAAAGCAGGCAGCCATCTCCTCCCTGCGGTGCCTTCTTGGCCTCTGTTGCTCCGGGGGTAGGCAGAGGAAATTCCTCCCAAGCTCCACTGAAGGGCTGGGGGCTGCATGTTGTGATGTGCCACCCCCACCCCAGGCCCCTGCAGCCGCCAGCCCCGCTCTGGCCCCATGTACTGGGGAGTCATAAGAAGCAGCGAGCAGGGGAGAGGGTCTGGAAAGCATTAGGATGTGCATCGTGCTCATTTTTTTCCATTGTGTTCACTGCTGGATGTGTGTCACAGCACCGAGAGGCTCCCGCTCACTGCTGCCCACGGCCTGCCTCTGCCGGGTGCTTTTACTGCTGTCTCCTGCACTCGCTGCAGGCTTTACCCACTGATCAGGCTTGGCGACAGGGATTTAATTAGTGAGCTGGGTCTGCTCGGACAGAGCGACCCGGCCAGCGACTACCCCAGCACCCCCATTCCCCCCAGCAGGTTCTCACCGTTAAGACGCGGGAGCAGGATACTGGAAGCAAAGAAGTTCATTATGGACTGCAGCGATTCCACCTGTGGAGCGGAGAGAGGGAGAAGGAAAAGAGCTTTAGTCTCCAAAAGAGCAGGTAACCAGGTACTGGAGGATAATTAGGAGAAGAAACAGAGACGAGGAGCTGGGATGGGCACGTGCTTCGCCAAAGAACAGCAGCTTTATCCTGCCACACTGGTGGGGTAGGAAGTGTAGGGATGAGAGAGTAGGCAGTCCTCTCCCAGTCTCACAGGCTGAGGCAGGAGGTGTCCATGGGGTCAATGTGGAGCTTTGGTGCAGCCCCAGGTCCTGTGTTGGGGGACAGAGGGGAATGGTGGGGGCTCTGTTATGGGCAAGGATAACTTACCTGGAAAGTGCCAACATCTGAATGCTTCACAGAAAGCTTCATCCTGCGCAGAGACAGAAGTGGTGCTGTAAAGGCTGTCTGAATGGAGGGAGCCATTCCCACTCTGGTGACACCTGTCAATGGCTGTGTGGTTCCTGCTTTCTCCAGCCCCAACTCATCCCCTCTGCAATGAGTCCCTATGCCCGGGACCTCCCCACCTGACCTCTGTCCCTGGGAGCCCAGCAAAAAAGCACACCCCCAGCCACCCCTCCTGCACCACTCCCCTCCTTACCTGCCCACGTTCAGGCTCCCAACTATGTGGCCAGATTTCACGTTAATGACGGCAGACACGTTGCCTGTCTGGGGAGAGAGCACAGAGCTCTGGCAGTGCTCAACCCACCTCACCCCAAACCAGACACCCAAGGGAACAGCTCTGACCAGCCGAAACTCAGGGGGACTGCTGCCCATCCAGGGGCATGTTTACACGCAGTGTTAAATCTGACATTTGTCAGCTTGAATGTGTTTCTTTTGGGGACATCTCCACTGCACTAGGACTGGGCTGGTTTTGGATGGCATCTGACAACGCTCCTGGCAGGATTTTGGCAGCAATGGCTCAGCAATGCTGAACGCAGCGGGAGGATCGTGCACAGCTCAAACTCCCATCTTTGCCCTGCTGAGATGCAGGGGAGAGCTCACCAACCGCCTTGTGTCAGCCAGAGCTGTGGCTGCACCGGGAGCTGCCCAGCCAGGACCAGAGTCACCACTGCAGGCTGTGCCCAAACTCACCAGGCTGAGGAGGAAGAGAGGAGCCAGGCTGGAGTTGGGAAGGATGGCGTAAGCCTGGATATCCACGACGGGCTTGAGGGAGAGCCCTCCTGGTCCAATGTTCAGGAACGGGGCAGAAGGGGTGGACAGCCTGAACTTCATCCGCATGTCTGGGTACATCTCCTCTAGCTGCAGAGGAGCAGGGAGAGGGTAGGGGCAGTGGCACAAACCCCCGTTCCTGGGGACACCACCTCGCACAGAGCAAACCCCCAGCTGTGCACGGCAGGAGCTCGGGGGAGGGAGGGCTGGAGCACTCACCTGGGGTACGAAGGCTGAGAAGGTGGTGGTGTCCAAGCGGAAGTCAACACCATTCGAGATCTGTGGCGGGAAGACAGTCACACTGGGACAATGTGACATGGCCAAGCCCATGGTGATATCAGCCTTTCTGTCCCCACACGCTGCTGTGCCCGACGGTCCCAGCCCCATCCTGCAGCCCCCAGCTCTCAGCCTCTGGGCAGCTCGTCGAGGGAGCCCTCCGAGACCACAGGCTGCTGCTGGAGCTCCTCTGCCAACAGAACCCATTGCCTGGAGACACAGGGACAGCCCCTGTCCCACCTGCGCTGCTCACCATGGAGTCCGTGATTTCGAAAACCAGCGCTCCAGCTGCGTGGTAGGCAAAGCCAGCTGTGTTGAAGAAATAGCTGGAGGCGCCAAAGTAAACCATGCGGTCGTGATCCGGGGGCAAGGCCAGCGCCAGCGGAGGGAAGGGGACGGCAGAGCGGTGGGCCAGGGAGAAGAATTCGCCCTGGGAGGAGGGAGAGAGGTGAAACAGGGGAAGAGAGGGTGGTGGGACTCAGCCGCTGACACAGGCTGGCAAACAGCGTTTGCAGGAGGTACCTAAACCTGGTTCCCCACCCGCCTGCAGCAATGGCATCAGCCAACTCAAGCGTTCCCAGGGAAGACTCTCACCTTCAGTGCCACATCCAGGGACTGTGCAGTAGCAGTTGGGGGTGCCACCAAGGAGTAATCAACCCCAGCAATTGCATCTATCCTGGCTGTGACTGTAAAACACGGGACAAATGGATGAGTGAGAGGGACGTGGCACAGGAAAGCAGGGAGGAGATGGCCTCCACCGACATCCAGGCAGTGCCGTGCCTGGGCTTCCCGGTGCAACCGCTCAGTACGAGCTTCACGTGTGCTTGCTTCTGTTGGAAGTCAAAAATCACATTTCCCTCCTGACTGTGTCTCAGCCATGCGGACTAACTCCTTGGCACGAGGAATGGTCTGGTTCCCCTGGCTAAGGCAGCCCGTGCCCCCGCCAGCTCCGGGGCACAGCTCATTGGAGGCTGCGTGCAGATGAGCAGTCTCTGCAGCCAGACAGTGCGCAAAGTGACAAGTCTCTGCTGATGTGGTGTTCCCCAGCTCCCAGCTTGGGTGCGGAAATAGAAGGAAATGGGGAGTGGACACAAGGTAAACCCCTGCCCTCATGGCTGAGAAATGCTAGGAAGAAATGCTCCTAAAAAGACTGTGCAGTGCCCGTCTTGTACCTGGCAGGGTCTGGACGTAAGGCTGGAGCTTGCTGTGCACAGACTTGACCACGATATCACAGACCTGCGAGAGAGAAATGCAGCGAAGCTGAGCGCAGGCAGCTCTGCCGGTGGTGGCAAGTCCAGATCCCCCAGGTCAAGGCCTCAGCCGCGCTGTCTGCTTTGCTGCCTGGTGCCATTCTTCTACCTTGCAAAAGCCTGCTTAAATAAAAGAGCACACACCGTTTTTCACTGCTCATGCGGCAGCATATTAATTAAGTGTCCAAGATACAAGCAGGGTTTACCACAGTATCATTTAGGTTGGAAAAGACCCATAACATCATCGAGTCCAACTGTAAACCTAACACTGCCAAGTCCACCACTAAACCATGTCCCTAAGTGCCACATCTAGAGGTTTACACCTGCAAACTCCTGCTTGCAGCAAGCTCCCCACCCGCAGTGCAGCTCCATGGAGGCCCTTGGAAGCAATCTCACTTGTGCCCTTAGACTTTCCCTATGGCCCGTGAGTGAATTGTGCTGAGCAGCCAAGTCTTGGCTGAAACAGAGCAACTGAAAGAGGTAACCCACCCCCGCAGGGGCAGGACCACTAATTGCACCCACAAAGCAGAGCTAACCTGAGTTCCTAAAGCTCGGTGCTGCCAGGGTAGAAGAGCAAATCCCTCTGCTGCTGTCATCCATGGGTGAAACCCCAGCATTAGTGGGAGATTTAATTGTGGGCTAAACACCGGCCCTGGAAATATACTGCAGGACACAGCCCTGCAGACAGCTGAGATGATCTGCACAAGCTCTCTTCTAATGCTTTCCCCATAATGGCACAGAAAACGCCAGGTAGGATCAGGCCATCATCTGTTCAACCGGGCATCCGGCCTGCAGCAGCTGATGGTGAGATGCAGAGCTCTGGAGGAGCAGTGACCACTGACAGCAATGCAGCCCCTGCCGTGCTGCGCCAGGGAGGAAGAGGAGGGACAGAGCCTTGGGCACGGCCTTATTGACAGAGAGTTGCTGCTCTTCCCTGTGCCCAGAGAGCATTCGTTCCTGGAACTGGGGGCACAAGGACTACACAAGTGCATGCAGCAAGAGTAGGAGGCAGACACGGGCTGCCCCAGGGCACAGCCGATTCCAGCCCCTGCCCTCTCCTGCCCATCGCCCCTCGCACCACCTCGCACATGGAGAAAGGCACTGAGAAATGTGTGTGGGGCAAAGGGGGATCAGGGGAGGTGCAGACGCCAGCACAGCTCCCCTCCGAGTCCTAGAGCTGCCCTCCTTCCAGGAGGAAAAACTGCAGTAAAGGCCTTTGAGCCCCAGCTTTGCCCTGCTGCCAGTCCATCTGCTGCCACAGCTCCTGCAGCCTTGGAAGAGTTGCTTCGTGGCATCGGGAATAGCGCCTGGGCAGGATGGGATCTGCTGCGGGAGTGGGATTTGCCTGTTCTCCAGCTGCCTCCTTCCTGAGCAAGGTTCACATCCAGGGAGGCTGTAACTCCTGCCAGTTAGCCTTGTAGTAATTATTGCTAACAGCTTGTTTCCATGTCTTGTTGCAGGTCTCCTGCACGTCCCCTTTTGTACCGTGTGGACGGTACCGGGGCCTCCCTGATGCACCCCGTTAAAACAGACGTCAAGGGTCTGAAACCCAGAAATAACAATCTCTTCCCCAGCGATCCCCAAAGCATACAGGAGCGCGGCCGTTCAAAGGACAGCTCTGGTCAGGTTTCCTCTGTTACACTGAGTTTGGCCGAGGCAGAAGATCTAATTAACTGACCACATGGAAAGAGAAGCCTTTGGAAGCCTTTGTTAATTAGGAGCCAGTTATGCTGGGCTGTGGCAAAGGCTGCAGTTTTCCAATTCAGCCGGAGCCACACGATGCTACGCAGACTGCAGTTAGCGATGCCCATTCCTCCAGCTTTCACCAAACTGGCAACACACCCGTGTGCTCTGGCTCTAGTTACATCCCTGCGTGTGCTCTGATCCTTCTAGCACCTCAGCGACACGTGAGGGCTAAGGACCTCCAGAAAAACCTGGTGCTCTGCCCTCCTTCACTCACATACCTTGCCCTCCAAGATCTTCCGGAATTTGGACTCAATAGCCTTATGGAAGAGGTTGTAAAGCCATCTGCAGAGAAAAACAGAGAGGAGTCGTCCTTTAGCTCAGAGGCTGCTGCAGAAGTATTTGTCCAGGAAAGGGAGACACTAGAGATGAGGCACATTTGGGAACATCATTCCCATCCCCATTTGGCATCTAGCTTTGCCTCAGGGCTTACAGTTGCAAACAGACCTGCTTGTAAACCACCTGCACGCCAGTCTACTGACTGCCTTAAATCTCCTTAAACGTGTAGCCACAGCGGGAGACATTTGGCCAGATTTAAGTTCATTCAGTTGCGCATCTGGATGAGAAGCGCATCGCAAGAGTCCAGAGACAGCTCGGCAGTGGTGTGCCAGTGCAGGCAGTACAGGGGCAGAAGGGGCAGCCTCCAGGGGACTGCAGATGTGCCAGATTCCTTGCACCAGGGCCTGGAAACCACCTTCCCATGGCGGATGGGCTACACACAGAGTATTTCTAAGCCTGGACGGTGAATTTACGTACCCCAACCTGCCCGAAAAGCGTACTCGGACGTTGGAGATGCGGGTGCTGCAGTAAGGGGTGCCAATGGTGGGTTTCCCAGAGGCGTCGTTGCCCAGCTTCAGGTTGATATTGACATAGATGTTCTCCACCCTCACGTCAAATGAACCATGGTCCCGGCTGCAGGGAAAGGAGGACAAGAAAGGACGTTTCTTACCGGTGAGTCATGGCGAAGGCACCCTGAATCAGCCAGAGCTTTGGGACAGATCTATCTAGCTCAGGTTCTCCCTTGTAGTGAGCACTCAGAGGAGACCGAGAAGGCTTTTAAACTCAGGGAAACCCACTTTCATTGGAACATAAACTAGGAGAGGTAACCTTTAAAGGGAGACCTGGCTGGGCTCCCCCAGGGCGAGGGGCTCCCAGACATACTTTGGGAATACAGTGGCTGCAGCCAGGCTGCGGGAAAGATAAGTTGGCACATCTGGAGAGAGCAAAGCAACAGCTGCCCAAACACAAGGGAGAGGGAGAGGAGAAAAAACCTGTCCAGACCCAGAGAGGGAGATGCAGAACAGAGAACCCGATGGGGAAGGGGAGAGTGAGGCACTTACATGAAGAGTAATTTCACCCGCCAGTTCCCGTTCACCTTGGCGTAGGCGTTGGAGATGGACACCTGCAGGCCAACGTTGGGGACCAGAGAAATCTGCGAGTGTGGCAATTGGAAACCACTAAGGTCCAATCTAAAAATAAATAAATAAAAAATAAGAGAAAAGGGTCTTGAGAAGGTGTGCCTCACTCCTGGGCACATGGCTGAATAGGGATGGAGGAGCAGGGCCACCACGCCAGCTGCATCCCCACCTCCTGACCCACCACAGCAAGACAATGCCTGGCAGGGAAGTGCAGAGCAAAGCTGCGCCTTTAGGAATATGGCAAAGCAGGAGCGTCTCTGCCTGCACCAAGGACAGAGCCAACATCTCTGGAAGCCTTGGAGGGGACAGGATGGTCCTCTGTGGCTCCCCATCATCCCCCCCCACTCCTGCCCCTTGCATGGGTTTGAGGGGGCAGCAAGCTGCTCCTGAACACTCTCAGGGCTCACCTGGAGATCTCATATCGCACCTTCCCCAAGACCTTGATGCGAGAGTCACCCGAGAAGTCCGGCAGCTTCAACTGGGCCAGCTCCTTCTCCAAGACTGCAATCCCCTGCTGATGGGCTGCAGGGGCAGAGGGAAAGTGTCACCATCACATGCTTCCTACAGGAGCAGGGAGCTGTGCACCAGGAGCACAGAAAGGGTTAAAGGAAAAACCCAGGCAATGCCCTGGCTGCTTTCCACCTCCCAGGCTATCTTTTAAGCCAATCTCAGAGCACAGAGCCCTCTGAGCACACTGGCAACTGCCTGAAGGCTGCCTGATGTCTTCACAATTGCAATTGCCAGAGGAAGGTGGTGGCCAGCTGGTATGGAAAGTGGGGAGAGGTCCTAGGCCCTGCTCTCCAGGCTGGGCACTGTGAGAAGTGTGCGGGAGGTCCCAGGCACTGTGCCATCCCATGCCCAGCACCCTCAGGCAAAGCTGGATGGAGCCCACATCCCAGGCAGCAGCACAGCGTCAGTGGGTGCTGCATCCCTGCATCCATCTGGGAAGGGGAGTCACGTCCTCCTCTCCCGCACGGCTGGCAGAGCTGACGGGTAAATGAGCTGTTTCTCACACAGTGTATTTCAATCCATAACAGGGCTCCGCTGGAGCCAGGGCTCTGCCTGCCTCAATAAAACCAGCGCGGGGCCCATCCATCTCCGTCAATGTCCCCCCTGCAGCTCCCCACCTCCTCTCTCCTCCGCCGCTCACTCCTGTGGGGCTCACGGCTCGGCTGCCCAGACACGAGCCACAGGAGCGGGACCCTCCCGCCCCACGCCTCCCCCGACGCCACTGGGACACAGCCCCCCCGGGACCGCGCAGGGCTGAGCCCTTTGCAGGGGCTCCATGAAGGTGGCGGTGGAGGCAGACAAGTGCATCAGCAGGAAGCCCTGGGCGATGGTGCATTCAGCACCCTCGGCCAAGGATCCCCCCAGACCCCTCACACTCCATACGAGTGCCCAGCTCCACAGCTCAACCACAAGCACACCTGCGTGAAGAGAAAAGAGAAGCTGAACCCACCATAGTCCAAGCCTGCCTGGGTGATCCTCACCACGAAGCCGGGGTTGGTGGCCCCAGCGAGTGTCAGGAACAAAATCAGCGCCCCGCAAGCCACTGTCAGGCTCTGTGCTCCCATTCTGTCTTCTCTGTGGCACTGCTGCCAGGCTCCCCCTGCCCACACCACCTTTATATCCATGCCAAAACAGGATCTGCGGGTGAGGGAGGTGTGCAGAGCAGCTGCCACAGCCCACACGGGGCATCCCCTGCAGCCCCAGCGCTTCCTCCTCGGCCACTGCCCCAATCCTTTGCACTTGCGGTACCTGTGCCTACCACATGTCACAGCACACCTGCACCCAGTGGCACACGCGGTGCCTCACCTCACAGGCAGGGAAGGGACAGCAAAAACCAGGAGGTGACAGCTCAGTTTGCAGTTCTACATTGGCTGCAAACAGTCCCTGCCTGCAGCAGAGGCAGGTGCTTGTTGAAGCAGACCCGCTGCGGGCAAGGGTTTGGGAATTTATGGTTCCTCACCCCATGTGAGCAGACCCCAGAAACCCCCACAACCAGCAGGGCTGGTGAAGGGCCACCTGCCTGGGCTGGGCGGCCACAGCAGGGCACCGGGAGTGACTAAATCAGCAAGGTGCCCTGTGCCTCCAGCCCCAGGCATGGGGCTCCATCACAGAGCAGGCACGCACAGGAGACGTCCAGCACATCAGGAACGAACACCAAAGGCAAAACTTTAGGGGCCCTCACGTGTCACAGCTCTTGGGCTCAGGATGGCTGGAGCTGGGTGCGGGAGCTGGGTGCAGGCAGGGGCAAAGGGGGAGCAGCCCCACAGCCCCCAGCCAGGAGAGCAGGGCCAGACCCTGCCCAGGCTTCTGGCAGCAATAATCACAGAAACATGGTGGCAGTGTTGGAATGGAAGGATACAAGCTCTTCAGGAAGGACAGCAGAAGATGATCAGAGGGCTGGAGCACGTCTGCTATGAGGACAGGCTGAGAGAGTTGGGGTTGTTCAGCCTGGAGGAGAGAAGGCTCCAAGGAGACCTTATAGCAGCCTTCCAGTCCCTAAAGGGGGACTACAGGAAGGATGGGGAGGGACTCTGGATCAGGGAGCGTTATGATAGGACATGGGGTAATGGTTTCAAACTGAAGGAGGGTAGATTTAGGTTGGATACCAGGAAGAAATTCTTCGCTGTGAGGGTGGTGAGCCCCTGGCCCAGGTTGCCCAGAGAAGCTGTGGCTGCCCTATCCCTGAAGGTGTTCAAGGCCAGGCTGGACGGGGCTTAGAGCAACCTAGTCTGGTGGGAGGTGTCCCTGCCCAGGGCAGGGGGTTGGAACTGAATGATCTTTAAGGGCCGTTCCAACCCAAACGATTCTGTGAATCCTTGGAGCCTCCCCCCCCCCGAGCCCTGCCCATCCCCCAACCCCATGCACAGAGGTGAGGGAAGAAGAAATGATTTAAGTTACTTTCATTTCCCGTTGGGCAAGTGTCAGGACCCGGCACAGGAAACCCACTGTAGCTGATGCAGGCAGATCTCATGCTGGATCCAGGGAAGTCCTGCTTGCCAGAGGACACATCCCTCCATCGGGCACTTGTGAAATGCAGCTATTGCTCAAGCACAGCCCGTGGCCGTGCCCTGCGGGGCTGTGACCACAGGAGGCCCCAAGGGACAGGGCGACCAGAGCCTGGGTGTCTGTGCTGGAGGACCTGACACGTGAGAGATCGGGGCTAGGGCTCTTGGATCCACTCTGCCTTTCTTCCCCCACGTTTCAGATGCTGGCATGTGCAGGCTGCCTGGCAGACACACAGCAAACACCCACCAGACTGGCATGCATGGCTACATCTTTGAAGAGCGGCACCACAGTTGTTGTCTGCTCTCGGACCCAGGGCAGGAAAACAAAGACACAGCAACCCAGCAGGTCTGATGCTGATGGTGCCTGCCAGAGTGGGACAAACGGCCCAGGGAAGAGCCGTGTCCCACAGGCACCCAGACAGCATCCGTGGCCTGTGATGCTCCCACCAGTGCTGGCCCCAATCCATCCCTGAGGTCCAGGAGCCCACGGGCAGAGCTTATTTTCCCCAGAGAGAAGAAGCCAAGAGCGGAGGAGAAGGTTAAAACGCCAAATCCACATTTGCAGCCCCGTGGTGCCACAACCTTGCCACTGCCTGTTGCCAGCGTTTTGATGGATCTTGCTTGGTGCGGAGGAGAAGCTCCCCAAACCCACACCTCCATGACACCATATCTCAGCAGGGCGGTTTCAAAACAATATTTAAGACATTCAGGATGAGCATTGAGGAACCAGAACCTCTTCCATGAGGAGAAATGAAATTATATAAGGAGCAGCACAGAGAGGAAGTAAAACCAGAAAGTCTTCCTTCTGGGTTTGAGCAAATTTTAAAGTTGAACTCAAAAAATCCTTCAAACAGCACAAACCCTGACCAAACACTCCTGTGTTTGGCAAGGAACGGTAGAAACCACATCTAAAGCCCAACACCGCGGGCTGTTCCTGGTAGTGCTTCCTGCGAGGGATGACAGCAGGTAGTTGAGTGTGAAATCCTGCCCTGAGCCTTCGGAGGGGAAAGGCTTCATCTCACAGGTTGCTGCTGGGGAAGGACTGGTCCCCCCCAAGGCTGCCAGAGCTGGGCTGTGGTTTGCTGGGCTGTATGTGCAGGAAAGGGCCACCGTCAGGTGGGAGCCAAGAGGCTGAGAAGGCAGGGAGCTGCAGCAGGTCCATCTCCTCTGCTGCCAGCTGTCCCTTACCCAGGGCTGTGGGTCAGGACACCCTCCCTGCTGTCCCCAGGCCAGGGCTTCCTCTGGGCCCACACGCTCCTCAGCACGTGCAGGTAGTTTCTGATCCTGCCCACAGGTCTTTCTGCATCCCTCATGTGTTGCAATGCCCCAAACCACACTGCAATCGCATGCTGGGGCTCCCTGGGGGGACCTCAGGGGTTGAGCTGTGGCTCTGTTCCATTCCCAGCAGCCACCAGCTTGGACCCGCTGGGCTTGCGGCCACAACAAGCCCTTCCCTGGGTGAGCAGCCAGCAAGGACTGGGTATATCCCAGCTGTCCCCAGGACAGCCTTTGGCAGACGCCGGGCAGCGCGGCAGGTGTTATTGATCCTTGGGCTGTGAGCAAGGACATCCGGACATGTTTGCCTTCTGCAAGAAAATCCGGCCACATCGGTTTGCCACAGTGCCACAACCGTCCCAGGAATTCCCCAGGGCCCGGGCATCACATGCTGGTGCCAGAGGCATCGCTGCTGCCGCTCGTTTGGCTCCCAGCCACATTGAGCCCCTTCCCAGGCAAGGACCCGATAGGGGCCGGATTCACCCCAGCCTTTGGCAGATGTAGGGCAGCGCGGCAGGCGTTATTGATCCTTGTGCTGCGAGCTGGACGTGCTTGCCTTCTGCAAGGAAATATGGCCACATCTGTTTGGATCCACTGGGCTTGTTGCCACAACGAGCCCCTTCCTGGGTGAGCAGCCAGCAAGGACAGGGTGCATCCCAGCTGTCCCCAGGACAGACTTTGGCAGGTGCAGGGCAGCGCGGCAGGCGCGATTGATTCTTGGGCTGCAAGCAAAGGACACTCGGACATGTTTGCCTTCTGCAAAGAAATCCGGCCACATCTGTTTCCCCGCGGTGCCACAACCACCCTGGGGATTCCCCAGGGTCCGGGCAGCGTGCGCGCTGGTGCCAGAGGCATCGCTGCTGCTGCTGGTTTGGCTCCCGCTTGCAGCTGCGGGGCAGAGCTGTGACCGGCAAACACCCTGCTGGGGAAATGCAGGGGAAAACCCAGGTACTTGACAAGAAAAGTGAGAGCAACCCAGCTGGTCTTGGGGGGGGGGGGGGGGGACAGGGCGGAAATTGGAAAACAGAAGTCCGCAGCCAAAACCAGAACCTCTTTCTCTCCACTTCCAGCCAGGTCAAGTTCGCTGCCACCAACAGGACAGGGCTCTGAGCAGGCACGGCCACCATGGTTGTCCCCAGACCCGCAGGGACTTCACCCAGATGTTGGTGAAATACTGCCAGCACCCAGGTGCAGGGGAGCTGTGGCTCGTGCCCGCTCCCACGTGTGCAGGACCACTGCCAGCCTGACACTGCCCACTGTCACCTGCAAGTCCCTGACAACCTTTGATCCTCCAGCATCTAAAAATACAGCTGGGGGACGCGCAGGGGCTTCTCTGCTGTTGTTTTCCCAGCTGCAGGATCAGTGTGACCCAGCCCCAGCTGTTCCTGGAGCCCGGAGGACTCTCCGCCAGCACGGGGTCGCTGCTGACGCCAGCCCTGACCGCTGCATCAAAAACAGGCGACTGGGAACACCCGGGGACCCGAGAGCTAAAAAAGCAGGAGCCCTGTGGGACACGGTGAGCAGCTGCACCCGGCAGACAAGGACCCTGGGTGCAGGGACACAGCCACAAGCAACGAGGCTCCCAGCAGGAGCTGGTGTCATGTGTCCTGGTGACATCCTGGGGGTCCCCCAGGGACCAGCGCTGCAGCCAGGGCGTCTTCTCCACCCGCTGAGGGCTGCCATCGCCGCCAGACAGGCAGGCTCCTCTCGCAGCACACCAGCTTGTGACATGAGGTCTGTGAGCCTCATGGGAGACAAAAGGGGACGCAGAGAGCCGAGGGGGATGATTTTGCAGAAAAGTAAAAATAAAAATGCAGGAATGGTGACCTCAGGCAGAGCCCGGGGGGGATCTGAATGGTGGCTCTGTGCCGGCTGAGGGGCAGGGCAGGAGGCCACATGCAGCCTGTCCCAGCAGCTGCTCGGGACAAACAGGACATGGAGAAAGAGAGCAAAAGAGAGGAGGGTGAGCTCATGGGGTCAGGGGCCCTGGGGTGGCAGGGGCACCCAGGAGGCTCCCAGGAGCTCTGCCTTTTGCTGGGCAGGCTTGGTCCCCAGCACCTCCACTCCCACCTCCAAGCCTTGCCATCTCAGGGCGGTAGGAGGGCGCGGGGAGCTGCTTTGGGGTGCTACAGGGTTGTAGGGCTGGATGCCACCACGCTGGGTACATTCGCAGGGTGGGCTAGTTTAGCACAGCTGATAAGAGCACCCCAGGACCCAGGCTGGGAGCTACTGCCCTCGGGCACTCCACAGTGCCAGGGTGGTGGGGGGCCACTGGGCTTGGCTTCATGTCCTTCCCCTCCTGCTCACCAGTGCCACAGAGGGATCCTACCTGCTGGTGTGGGACCTGGTCAGCCATGCTGCCTCCCTCCTCTCCCGGCCCCGGTGCCTTTCAGAAGGCGTATGAGCCAAAGTAAGTTCTTGGGCTCATTTCCGAGGTAACCAGGCAATTAAAGAAGGTCAGAGCATGAGCTCATGGTCTCCTTGCACTCAGTGAAACTATAAAAAGGCTGAAGCAGAGCATGTGAACTAGTGCAATTAAAGGAGCAATTGGCCACTGGTGGGGAAGGGAGGAGCTGGCCCAGCGTGCCCCAATTTGCATGAGGGCTCCTGGGCAGATGGCTTGGGCTGGGTTTGAGCTGAGGGACAGCCCTGCACGGAGCTGTGGTGGTTCCAGTGGGTCTGAAGTCATGCGATGGGCTGCAGCCGAGCACTCCAGCCCCGCTCCCCACAGCCCAACCTCTGCCCACCCTGCACAACCACCGGTGCCGGAGCCCTTGCAGCACTCGTGATCTGTACTGGTGACGAAAGGGCTCTTGCTAGCTCCCAAGGAAATGGGAAGCGAACGCAAAGCCCTCCCTGGCGCCGTCCTCCCTCCAAACAAGCCAGCAGCCCAGCTGTACCTCCTCCCGTCTCGGCTTGTTTTCACAGCGTGTCCTTTGGCCGCTCGCTAACCCCTGGCCGAATGTTCATTATCCAGACTGCCCCGGCGGCTTGCAGCCCACGCTGTGGCCAGCCCACCCGTCCCTGGTCCTGTCCCATGTCCCAGCCCTAGTCCCGTCCTTGAGCCCGTGCCCATGAACATGACGGTGAACATGATTTCAGCCTGAGCAGGGAGCAGAGGGTCTGGGAGCGCTGGACACCGTGCCCAGGGATTGAAGAGCCGTGCTGAGCAGCAGCAGTTTGCGTTAGGATAGACCAAATCTGTGGCTTTGGCTCTCACGCTGATTGTTTTTGTATGACTTTTGGTTGTTAACTCACACAGTTCAGCCTTCAAGGAGGTACTTTCCATCGCTGAAACATCCCAAGAGCCATAAGAGACACTTTTCTTTTAGGCCAATTCAGAAACGAGAACTCGGAGCCGCGCTCAGTGCTCTGTTCCGAATACAAACCAGCCCTGACAGGGCCTGTGTTTGTTTAAAAACAGGGAAGCCACCACCGATGCTGCGTGCCTGCATGTGTGCACACACGCAGCTTTGCCTTTTCCCGCTGCCGTGAAGGATCCCCCGAGCCGGGAGCGGGGGCTGCTCCGGGGGCCGGGGGGCGGTGGAACGACCCTGCCCGGCACCGTGCCGGGGAGGGGTGGGGGGAGTCCGGGCAGGACCCACCGGGTTTTTTTTAATCCGGAGGTTTTGAACACACCCACCGCCATACACACACTCTCCCCCCCCGGCCCCCAACTCCAGGGGACGGAGCCGGCGCCGCGACTCCCCCCCGCCTCCCCGCCGCTTCGGGGCACCGGGCAGGGAGCACGGGGGGAGCTCCCCGGGAGGAGCCGCCGCCGCGGGAACACACGGCGGCTGCTCGCCCCGACCCCCCCGTTCCGTTCTGTTCCGTCCCGTTCCGTCCCGACCCCCCCGTTCCGTCCCGGCGGCTCTCGCAGCCACGGGAGCGGAGCCGGGCGCTGCCCGAGCCGCCCCCCGCCAGCCCCCTCCCCCGGCCCGCCCCGCCGCGCTCGCTCTTTCTTCGCCTTTTCTTTCTTTTTCCTTTTTTTTTCTTTTCCTTTTTTTTTTTTTCTCCCCAGAAGAGGCGCGGCGGGCGGAGGGAGCCGGGCCGGGGCCGATGGGGCCGGGGCTGCCCGCCCCCGCTCGCCGCTCGGGGAGGCGCCGGCGGCCGGGGAAGAGTCGCCCGTGGACCGGCGAGCGGCACCGGGCGGGAGAACCGGGGCGGTAGGGAAGCGCTCGGCCCCCCAGGAAAGAAGAGGGAAGGGACAGTTGGGTGCCGCGGGGCCCCCCCGGGACCCTCTGCCACTTCCCAGTAAACATGGTAATTCCTTCTGCTTTCCTATCCTTTCCGCTGACCTTCCCTGCTCGCTGCCGGCCCCCGCGACCACCTGTGGCCCCCCAGCCCTCCCGAGCATGGGGTGGGCGTCGGGAGCGATGGCGGAGGTCGGGTGCGAAGGCGGAGGTGGCCGTCGGCCGCTTGGGCAGACGCGTGTGGGGCTGCAGCCCGCGATGCTTAAAACTTCCCTGCCAAGTTTGGCAGGGAGCTGGGGTGCAGCAAGTGGGTGCTGCTGCGTGAACCGTGCCTGGCACGCGGGTACGGGATGCTCGGCGCATCGTCCCTGGGCTGGCCATCTCGGTTGTCACCGCAGCCGTCATGCGCCGTTGCCCTGGGTTCCTGGGCGATGCTGCGCTGAGCGCTGGCCTCCCACCCCGCCGGGCTGGGGCTCTTCGTTAGCGTTTGCATCGTGCCCTGCCAAAGTTGCTGACAGCGAGACAGGGAGAGGAATTGTTATTCAGGGCTGGTCCTGGCGCTCAAAACTCGCTCCTTCCTGAGCAGCGGGGAGAAAGGAGATGGAGCTGAGTCACCCTGTGGCTTTGGGTACGAGTTAAACAACTTTACAGCACCAAAACACCAAAGCCCAGCTCGTCTTGTTGGTGTAAACCACTTTAAAAAATATGGGTATTTGGGGAGAAATATCAATCTCTATTTAACAGCACTTTGCCGTATTAAAATGGAAATAGCTTTGCAAATGTAAATCTCCTTATGCTCTCTAATGCCTTTTGTTTCGGTTCTGCGCTCCCTCGCAGCTGGCGGAGGGACGGGGGCTAATTGGTTGCTTTTGGATTTCTAATGGCTCCCCGGCCGGCCTGGCCTCAGCTTCTCCCACTAACGCAGCACCGCTGCCCCGTGGTTACCCCAAAACCTCCCCCGGTGATGAAGTGCTTTGTGACACTCAATGAAAACATGTTTAGTCATTCCAGGCCAAAATACTCCCCAGCACAACCCAGGCTGTGTCTGGTGCCTCCATCAGTCAGTTCTCTCCCGACGCTGGCTCACGCTGTCCCCGCTGCTGGATAAAGTCCTGGCGTTTTTATTCCTTTGACAGGGGAGCGGCTTTGTTTATTCAGTCCATTCATCCTCTGGGGCGTCCCTTTGCTGTCGGGTTTTGATGGTGGTTTGGAAGACATTTCTTTTCCCCCCGCCGCAACAGGGCTGTCCCCTCCCCCAGACACCCCAAGTTTATCCCAGACGGTTTACCCAAATTCCAGGCATTTCTCCCCAGCCGCCAGGGTGCGGGACTGGGCGATGCCTGGCTGCGTGTGCCAGGGGCGGCTGCTCCGGGGTCTGGGGGGATGGTGTTGCGAGAGATGGTGCATGTGGGATGGGGCTTCTGGAAGCGTGCGCCTTGGCCTCGTCGGACCGTGGTCTGCACCTCTCTGCCCCGGTGGCACGGCCAAGCTGGAGGATGGCCGGATTTGGGGCTGCCCATCACCCCGTGGCCACAGCCTGCCCGGAGCTGACCCCCAGCGGCCCCGGTCTCGGGGGACCTGGCTTCTCTTTCTGTTTTCATTTGCTTTTTTATCGATGCGCCATGAGCTCAGCTGGGAAGAGTTCCGTTCGGTTTCAAGGGAGCTGGTTGCACGTGCCAGGGCTGTGCAGGGGTGACTCTGGGCAGCTGGCTCTGGCAGAGGCAGGACAGGCAGGGCTGGTCCATCTCTCCTGGCAGCACCGGGAGCTGCACAGATCCCCCTTTGCTGTTGCAGGCAGCGGCTCCTCGCCTCTGTGTGGGGACAGGGAAGGAGCCAAGTTCGGTGGTGCCCAGCGTGAAGGTGGCGGACACCCGGCCAGAGTCGGTGCCTGGGAGCTGGGCTTTACCCTGCAGCAGGGCTTTTCCAGAACAAGGTCTCCCGTCCCTCCTAGGGAGAGCCGATGCCCTGGTGTGCAAAGCAGGACCAAGTGTGAGAAGACAGGTGTCCAACAGCAGAAAGGCTGGCAGCAGAATCAGGTCCCTGAGAATGGCCTTGCTGTCCTCCTGCTCTGCCCAGGCCCCGTGGCTTCTCCTGCCAGCGCAGGAGATCTCTGTGTGGAGACAATGGAGAAAAAGCCAAGAAGAATTAACCAAAGCGTGACTGCAAAGTGCTTTAGCTAAAGAGCATTAAAAGTAATTAAGCTGAATTAACTGAGTCCACTTTGTCTCTCTATGGGCTTCCAGGCCAGGGATTAGCTGAAGGTGGGAATTAGTTTCAGGCAGCTAACCCCACCTTCAGATAATCCCACCTCATTTCTGGGTGCCCGTGCAGGAGCACAAGGATGACAACAAGCCATGGCTGCCCCAGGCACAGGACCTGGCTGCTGCCCCGGCTGCTGGGACGATGCTCATCCCTGCGTCCGCTCCCCAGCGGCTGCCTGCGGCGCTGGGGTCCCTCTGTCGTGACATCTGGAGCCCAGCCCCGGGTGATGAGCTTGGCTTTGGCGTGGGCTGCGGCTGGTGGCAGATATAGGGGCTCCTCTGTACCTGGCGGCTGACAGAGGTAACCCACCACACTCTGCAGGAGGAGGAGGATCTGCAGAGCAGCAGATCCCCAGCCAGCCAGGCTGGGCCTGACCCTGCACAAACCTGCATATGTCCCACAGCAGCACCAATTCCAACAGAAAAGGTGCCATTTGGGCCCTCCCCGCCGCCATCCCCAGCGTGATTTGTTGTTTATCTGAGTTTCTCCTGCAGAAATACCTGCCAAGGAGTTGGAGAAGTCTCTGTCTTTCCCGCTCGCCAATGGGCTCCTTTTGGCAGCCATGTCTGTAGTCACCTCCGCACTGCCTGTAACGCAGCTGGGATTTAATGGGAGCCGTCTGATGGCTTCCCTCCATGTACCCACTGCACCAGCCGGGTCTGCACAGCTGACATCTCCTGCAAAGCTGGGAGAGCAAACTCAGAACCGCCAGTTTACGCGTGGCATGAAACCAGCATCCTCACCGCAGTCGGGAAGCGGCGCAGGAGAGGGGGCTGTAGCCCGGCAGAGCGCTTCGCAGAAAACGCTCGGAGGACTAATTTTGAGTTCGGCGAATTCAGCGATGAGTCTGAACCAAAACACCCTATCCATCTTCCGATGTTTGTCCTTCCTCCTATCCGCTGCATTCCTACAGCGAGCTGCTGCTGAGCCCGGCACATCCCCACGCTCCATGTCTGGCTCGCCTTAACCCCTCGGCTGCTGCGGCTTCTCCACCTCCGCATGGACGGCATTTCCGAGTGGGGCAGCAGGATGTGCTCGGGGCTCATCTCAGGCTCCTTAAACCACAGCCCAATGCTGGGAACCGGACCCGGCCGTGCTCACGTCCCCTGTCTGTGCGGTGCTTGGTGTGCTCTACACCCAGTGGCTCCCTGCACTTTCCAGCCCAGGAAGGTTTGGAGCCCCTCAAGGCTCCGCAGCGTTGCCAGCATGGGTGTATCAGGGACCCGGCAGCGTGGGATGGTGGGCACATGCTCCGCAGGGGGTGATGGCGTCCCGTTGCCGGGCCACTCTCCCCACTAACAATGCTTTCCTCCCGCAGGACGCCGGGTCACTGGATGCGGCGGTGCAGAGTGCCCTCCAGGCCCTCTACCCGCCTTTCGAAGCCACGGCCCCCACAGTCCTGGGCCAGGTGTTCCGGCTGCTGGAGACCAGCTACCGGGGAGATGGGCTCTGCTGCCTGCTCCAGTTCCTCATCCCGGCCAAGCGCCTCTTCGAGCACGTGCGGCAGGCAGCCTGTGTAAGCCCGCACGCCCCCCGTGCCATGGTGCCCTGCGTCCTGCTCCTGGCCATGGGGACTTTGCCCTGACGCCTGACACCCTGCACGGCCATGCCCTGCGCCAGGCTACCCCTCTGCTTGTCCCCCTCCCTGTCCCCGTCCCCTCCCCACAGATGGGACCTTGATGTGCTCCTTGGGTAGCTGCAGCACAGAGCCTGGCACATGCAGTCCCCAGGATAAGAGCAGGAGGATTCCCAGGTCACCTTGCCTCACCCCTGGAGAGGCTCCAGTGGGGGTTTCCCCTCTGTTAGCATGTGGGGAGCACTCAGCACCCCGGGAACGGCCGCGGGCTTGGGGTGTGCTTGCAGGATCCTGCTGTGGCTCAGCTCAGGGACAATCCAGTCACCAGGCTCTAAAGTGCCTATTGTAGGAAGTACAGAGCCAGGCAGCGAGAGCATATGGGGCCAGCTGGGAGGGTACGGAGCCGGTGGGAGCTCCTGTTCACGCGCTGTGTTCTTCCTCCCTGCCAGGCTCCCTACTTTAACTGCATCTTTCTTCATGAAGGCTGGCCCTTGTGTCTTCACGATAAAGTGGTCGTCCACCTCGCGCCGCTCAACCCCCTCCTACTGCGCCCCGGGGATTTCTACCTGCAAGCGGAGCCCTGCGAGGAGCACTCGGCGCGTATCACCGTCAAGCACCTCTCCCACGACCTGCGCACGGTGGAGGAGACGCCCGTCCCTGAGGCCGCCTACGCGCTGCTCTTCACCAACGAGTGGCTGGAGGAGATCAATGGCAACCGGGACAGAACCCCCCTGCACACCTGCCTGGTGGCCACCGAGAACGGCATCACCCCTCTGCCATGGAGCAAGATTGCCACGCCGGAGTTCATCGACAAACCCAAGGCCGGTGCGGACCACACACCTGCAGGCACCTGGCACGGTCCCGCTCCTGAAACTGCGGCCGAGCCAGCAGCACCCAGCACGCCCATGCCCCACAGCACAGCAGACATCCCGGCATCCTATGGCAACGTTGCGGGCACCATCCCAGGCTGCAAGGTCACCTCTCGAAAGTCAAGCCAGGGAAGATACCCAGGACTGATCAAGGTGGACCAGGCTGGGCTGCGGAAGAAGCCAACCATGCTGGCCATGCCCAGCCTCTACGAGATCATCAGCCAGAACCTGGAGGGGGAGTACGTGGACCTGCTGGAGCTCTCCCAGGAGCAGCTGGACCTCCTGGCCAGGTCCCTGCCACCTGCCTGCCCAGCGGGGCCGATGGGGTCTGGGGCCGAGGCGACGCTCCCCTGGGTGAATGGGGGGACAAGGGCAGATGCCTGGCCCTGCCGGGGGACACCGAGCTCCGAGGAGGGTCGCTGCACCCCGTGCCTGGGGAGGAAGCTGAGCCAGGAGCCAGGGCCACACAGCCCACGGTGCCGCCACCGCGACTCCTACCTGGCGGCGCTGCAGAACCCGGTGAGCTTCGGACTGATGGCAGCCATCCTGGAGGAGCCAGATGGCCCCAGCCCTGGCCCCAAACCGCCCCCTGCCACCCCTCATGAGACCCCTGCGCAGCTCGGGACGGGGGCTAGCAGCCCCACAGTCCTTGCCCGCCATCCCCGCCGAGCGAGTCCCGGGGCGCAGGTGGAGGCATTGGTGCGGCAGGGCAGCCCCCGGCTCCCTCCGGGCTCCAGCCACAAGTTCTCCTTCCTGAAGGGCCCACGGCTCGGGGTGGCCCCCGGGGACGAAAGAGCCACCAGCCAGCACGAAGGAGCCTGGAAGAGGATGTCTGCCATCTACTCGCCCAGGATGGGCAGAGCCAAGCCAGCCGGGAAAGGTACAGTCCGAGCAGGGCTGTGGCACCTGCCCGGACTCTGCGGGGGCTTTTGCATTTCTCTGCCTCGTTGGGTGTCACTAGCTCCTCTCTCCTCTGTCCCCACGGGCAGGTACGGATGCAGCAGCCACTGCCACCATGGAGGAGCGGTCCCTGGAAAGCACGGGCTGTAAGAACGGTCCCTCCGCGCCCAACAAGGGCACCTCTGGCCGGGAGCCACCAGCCTGGCAGGACCTGCATGCTGGGCTGCTGCGCTCAGGCATCGTGTGCCTGCCAGGTACCGCGGGACCCTCGGGGGGGTGTCGGGAGAGTCCTCCAGAGGGAAAACGTGCTGCTGGAGAGGGTTTCCCGGAGGAAGGTTTCGGGGCTTTGCTGGAGGCCAGAAAGCCCCCAGGCGGAAAATATCCTTTCAGCTGGGCAAAAAAACAATTAAAAACATAAAACCAAGCAGTCTGCTCTGAGCAGCTGCCCCGGTTCCCAGCTGCACTGAGCCCTCCCACACCATTCCTCATCAATGAAGCCGTTCAGCTTTTAGCTGCCAAACACTAAATATTTGGCTTCTTCCTTTTCCCAAACGCTGAAAAACAGTGACAAAACCCATCTCTTTTTTGGGAAAAACGTCGCCAGCAGCTCTGCCCTGGCATTTCCAGGGCCGGCGTTCTGCCGAGAGCCCTCGCGGGCTGTTGCTGCCCCTCTGGAGGGGCCGGGAGAGGCTGCACCATGGTGGCAGGAGGGTGGCACCGAGGTGGCCACTGTGCTGCCATAGCTGCACAGTATTAACCAGGGCTGAGCCCGCCGAGCCACGACAGGGCAGAGCCCGCTCCCGCACCCCTTGGCAGCCATCCCCGCTTGGCAAGCGGCAGCAAGGCCAATGGAAGCCCCGGCCCCTCTGGGAGGTTGCTCAGCACTGGGGCTTGCAGCTGGTGGGTGGCTGCTGGAGGGGTCACTTGTCCCTTTCCCCACAGGGAGCTCGGACAGGATGGGCAGGGCCCTTCTGCAGGTGACCACCAGCGGCAGTGCCTGGGGGGCCGCGTGGTGCTCGGCTGCTGAGCTGGCGAGGCTCGTCCTCTACCTCTGCTCCCTCCCCAGGTAAGGGCCAGGAGGACCTGCCAGGTCCCCCGGCTGCTTCCCAGCTTAGTGGTCCCTTAGGCAGCCCCCGGGCCAAGCCAGGATGGATGCCCAGCATCCCACACATGCTGGTTTGGGCACAGCCTGCACCGTCCCCACGAGTCCACTGTCCCCGCTGAAGACACTGTGCGGTGCCTCTGCTGAAGGCATGTGTTAGTGAAGGGCTGGGGCATCTCATGGGGATGAGGCCATTGCCTGCAGCTGCCAGTTCCTGCCTGCGCTCACCCTACTGCCCGGGGTTGCGGAGCCATGGGAGAGGCCTTTGGGAGAGGGCTTCGGGAGAGGGTTTCAAGCAGGTCCTGCCCGAAGGGAGGGACCCCCACTTCACATGCCGCTTCTAACCAGTGCGATCTGCCTCCTGCTTTATTTCCCCTTGCTAGGCGAGAAGCGAAGGACGGCGGGCTCACCGTCGTGGTGGATGCTAGGAAGCAGCCGCCCGCTCCTGTCCTGTTCACGGCCCTCCGCTCTGTCCAGGTACACCAGGCTCCACGTTCCTCTGCCATGGACTTGCTGGGAGGGGGGGTCCCTGCCTGGGAGTGAGTACTGTCACCCTTTGGGGGCCCTTCAGAGCCTCCCCTGCGCCTGCCGCCCAGTACGATCCCCTGACTTGCAGCAGCTTCTCCAGCAGCCCCCAGCGCTGCCATGCCTGGGGCCATGGTTTTTATCTTGCTCGCAGATTTTACCGATAAACATCGTGGTGCAGATTTACCGAGGCAGCTCTCGGCTGCCTGCGGCTGGACCGCAATGCACTGATCTAGAACACCCATGTCCCTCTTGCTGCTTCCTCCCCAGAGGCCAGTCCTGGCTCCCTGTACGTCTGGCAGTGCTTAAACTGCCACTTTGTTCACAAAGTTGCTGATAATTCTCTAACTTCTGAGCACATCTGCAGCAGCACAGACTTGTCCCCCAACAGAGCACAAAGACCCCATTTCCCCCAGCCCCCAAACCAAGCTCACACACGGCGCTTGCATCTCTCCAGCTCCTCAAACATCAGCCGTCAGGCACCCGCAGTTTGGGACCAAAGGTCCCTTTCCAGCCCCACGGGGTCTCTCCTTGGCTCCTTTATCACCCAGCACCATGGCGTGCCCCCAACCCCTTCAGCATCCCGCTAGCTGAGCTCACCTGGATGTTGGCTCCACAGCAATGGTCGATTCATCCTGGCGGGGTTTCCATGCTTGTGCCAAGGCAATGCTGCAGGAGTGCCCCGCGCTGTCCCGGGGGCCGTGAGGTTCTCCCTGCCTCAGTGCCCTGTACCTCTGCCTGCTCAGGGCTTGGCTGCAGCCTGTCCCATAAACCCTGTGCCAATCCCAGTGCTTCCTGTGTGGAGAAGCATGGCTGGTGCGAGCGGAGGGTTTGCTCACGAGGCTTTGTCCTTGGGTCCGTTCTGCCGGAATGCTGGTGGATGGGGACGGGGTTATGGCTTGAGCAACCCATTTCTATTTCCCACATCAGGGAGCTCAGGAGCCTCTTCCTTTGTAATGAGCTCACTGGCTTCGGCTGACTCAGGCAACTGGGCCCCGGCATGACTGTGGGAAACCGGGGGGGCTGCGCCGTGGGGTTTGCTGGGGTGACTCTTCCCTGCCTCCCGCAGAGTGTCTCGCCGGGCTGCATCCACACCGTGCTGCTGCTGGCCGAGAAGGAGCTGGCTGCCCACCGCGAGAAGCTGCCTGGGGTGCAGGTGAGCCTGTCTCTGTCCCCTCCTTGTGTCCCTGCATTGTCTCCTGTGGGAACAGAGCCAGGGTGAAAGGAGCCTCCCACCTTGGGGGACCCTCTGTCCCCTCACCTGGAGACCCCAGGTCCCCTGCTCGGGGACCCCGGGCAGAGCAGGACCTTGCCGGGGCAGGTCCCCATCACACTGGGTGCGGGGTGAAGCCCTTGGGTTCGCTGGACTGTGGAGGCAAGTAAAAGCTGCCCCAGGGCAACCAAATGCTTCCCCAGTTACCTCCAGTGGCTGGGCACAGGCACTGGGATAATAAATCTAAACTCAAAAGGGTTTATTGTTCTTTTAGTGCTGCTGGGTTTAATTAATATAATGTGACATATTAATGAGCTTCATCACCTAGCTTGGCTGTCGTGGCAGATTATTGCAGTGCCGGCGATCTCCCGTGCATTCAAACACCACGGAGACGCCAGGAGATGCTCTGAGCGGAGCTGCCACACGGCGTGCTCAGCCCCGCCAGCACGCAGCATTCCCAGGGCCACCACGCCACACAGCTTAACGGGGCAGGGTGGCTTTGGGACAGGAGGGGGTTATGCCCCCTGCTCCAGGCTGTCCCTGGGGATGTTTCTGGGGAGGGACCTGGCACGGTCTTGCGGCACTCATGATCCCCGTGCCCCGCAGGTGGAGACCCTGGCATCGCTGAAGGCTCTGGGCCGCTACGTCGACAGCTCCCAGCTGACACAGGAGCTGGACGGCACCTTCCCCTACTGCCACGGCGAGTGGGTTCAATTCTTCCAGGTGTCTGTTATCACGCCATTTGCCATCGCCTCACCTTCCCACGGTGCTCTTCCATCCCCACTGCGCCTTCCGTGTCTCACAGACGTCCCCGGAAAAGCGACAGGAAAACCCAGGAGAGGGGAAGGCAAAGGAGAGCTCAGCGCAGGAGGGCAACCCCTTCCTGCCTGTCTCTGCCGGCTCCTGCCTGTAACTGCCCATCCACCTCCACGCTCCCTGCCTCCTCAGCTTTAACCCAGTGCCCCATGGTATTCCCTGCTCAGGCCTGGCACTGCTCCTCCTCCTCCTCGCGGGAAGGCTGCCCTCCCACCCCAGCCCCACTGACCTGCTCTGTGTCCTACCTGCAGAAACTGCATCCCTTCACGGCCGGCCTCAGGCGGGCATCGGAGCTGCTGCAGAGCTGCATCCGGGAGCTGCGGAGCGCCGACGCGCTGGCGGGGACACAGGTAACGGGCAGGTTGTAGGGCTTTCCAAAGAGCCCGGCTGCGGTCCAGCACACAGCCACATTTCGCCCCAGTTGCCCAAAGCCTCGGTGCAAACACTCCTGAACCAGCCGCTGTGGCCATGGGCCTGTCCCCTGTCCCCTCTGCTCGTCCCTCGGGGTGCAGCCCCAGGTGCCCATCCTGCGCTGCCAGGTGGTGCCCCAGGTGAGACGCGTGTCTGACCCTCCCTCCGCAGGACGCGGCCGCATGCATCAAGAGGCACCAGGAGCTGATGCAGAGGGTGCTGAGCGACCCGCAGCTGGTGTGTGTGCAGCGCGAGGGGGGGGCCGTGCTGGCCAGGCTGCGCAGGGAGGCCACCCGGCTCAGCGCCTCGGCCAACGTCAGGTAGGAGGGGGTGGCTTCACCAGGGGGGGGGTGCCAAGGCTAGGGACCTCCATCCTCCGCTGGCCGGCAGAGCCACCTCTCTAGGGACAGCCTGGTCCCCTCAAGCGTCTTTCCAGCGCACCCCAGAGCCGGCGCCGTGCTCCCTCCTGCCCTGCAGACTCCCTCCGAGCCTGGAGCTCGCGTCTCGGACAGCCTTTTGCAGCATTTCCCGGCTGGGGAAGGTGCACATGTCCCCGGGAGGGTCTCCTGCCCCAGGGCCAGGCTCCGGGGCTGCTCAGCGAGGCCTGCAGTGAGCCCTCCAGGCTCGTCTCAGGCAAAGCCACTAGATGGGGCCAAGCCCCGGCGATGCCGCACTCGTCCGGCGGCGGTCCATGCATGTAGGCAGCACTCGCACAGTCCTCCTCCCTTCTGCTCCCTTCTCTCAGCTGGGCCACGCCACACTGGTGCCAACGCTTTCCCGTCCCGTTTTTCCCGATATCCAGCTTGCACCGTGGGATGGGGAGGTGCTGGGGTGGGTGCTCTGCTGCAGCATGGAGCCCGTGTGTGCAGGACCTGGAGCCTGCGCCCCCCAAGGAGTGCCCTCGTGTCCCAGGTGGGCTCTGAGGATGCACGAGGCGAGTGGGGAGGTCTCTTGGTCGGGTCCTGCCCCGGGCACCTGCTGGGCTCTCACCAGCCGCACGTGCTGGGGCATTGCCCATCTGCTCCTTTGGCTCCTTGCTGCCCGCGTGGCCACATGCCAGCGCCCACTTCCAGAGAGCTGCCCCATCCAGAGGCTCCTGCCCGCCGGAGAGCTGCCTCGGCCGGTGTCTTCACGAGGAGCCGGCAGCTCGCCCGGCAGCACCCGGCACTGACAGCCCCTCTCCTCCCCAACCACCAGGACCAGCATGGAGTCGGCTGAGGGGCTGTACAGCCAGCTGGAGGAAGAGCTTCACAACCTGGTGTCCCAGTCCAACAGCTGCCTGGAGCACCTGGAGTTCCTCCAAAAGGTCCGGGAGCTCGAGGCCGAGTTCAGCAAGGTGAGTTGGGGGTCCCTGGGGTGCCACAAGTTGAAGTTGTCCTCTGCGGTGTTCCCACGGCTGAGCATTTCAGGCACATTTCCTCAGTTTTTGATGATGGAGGAAGCCCAGAGAATAACAGGATTGCTCAAGCTTTGATTCTCATTACGGGGTGACTGTGTGTAACCGTGCCTGGGACGGGATGCCCTGGTCGGGGAAGGAAGGGGAGGTGCTGCGGAAGCGCCAGTGCCGGTGGCCGGTCCCGCCTGACCCTCGGCCCCGCTCTCTCTTGCAGCTGGGATGCTGGCTGGACGGGGAGGCAGCGGCGCGGCTGCAGGAGATGGGCACCGAGGAATGGAGCCCCGACAGCTTCCAGGGCTCTGCTGAGCAATTTAACGAGTTCTTCGTCCAGGCAACAGTATGTTTGGAGGGGGCTTTTCTGTAACGTGCATCCCTAGGGTATCGCTGCCAGCAGCGCTGTTAGGTGGCTCCAGCCCCTGTCTGGTGCTTGGCAGAAACTGAAAATCCCAAATTAGAAATGTTCGAATGTCATTACAAAGTTTGATGCAGTCAGCCCAAATTCCTGAAGTTTAGAACGAGGCTTCCGGGCAAAACTGGGTGTCCCCAGGCTGGCTGGGTCAAGCTGTAGTGTTCAAGTCCAGCTTTGCCGGAGTCTTTGGGCAGCCGTGCTCTGGTGAGGGGGATGGTCATGGTGCTCCTTGGTGCGCTTTGGGATCACAGAATGGGCTGGGCCTTTGGAATCATAGATGGGGCTGCTGTTCCCAACCCCTCCTGACCTCCGTGTCCTTCACAGCCCCCTTCCTTCCGCAGGGCTGGGCTGCAGAGCCTGGACATCCATCATCCAACAAATAACATGGTGACAAGGATTTGTTCCTCCCATACCCCTAGATACAGAGGCCCTTTAATTACCTGCACTGCACGGGGAGCAAAGTGACTGACCTTAGGACAGGATGATGCATTTTGTGCATTTTGAGCTGAGCCAGGACAGAGGAGAGGTTTGGAGAATCCCCATTGTCTTTGTTTCTTCTCACTTGCCCAGAAACATTTCCCATATAGCTTTGGTAGTGATGCTGAGCGCCGACCTGCAGAGATCCTCACCCTGTACACATAGAATAATAGAATCTTCATGGTTGGAAGGGATCTTTGAGATCATCGAGTCCAACCATACACACACCAAAAAAAAAAAACACCAACAAAACCCCACAAACAAACAACCTACAATACAATCTCTGCCACTAGAGCATGCCCTGAAGTGCCAAATCTAGACGTTTCTTAAATACCTCCAGGGATGATGACTCAACCCCCTCCCTGGGCAGGCTGTTCAGTGCCTGACCACTCTTTCAGTAAAGTAATTCTTCATAATATCTAATCTAAACCTCCCCTGCCGCAACTTCAGACCATTTCCTCTGGTCCTGTCATTATTCACTTGGGAGAAGAGCCCAACACCCACCTCTCTACACCCTCCTTTCAGGTAGCTGTAGAGGGCAATGAGGTCTCCCCTCAGCCTTCTCTTCTCCATGCGAAACATGCCCAGCTCCCTCAGCCTCTCCTCATATGCCCTGGTCTCCAGACCCCTCACCAGCCTGGTAGCTCTCCTCTGGACACGCTCCAGCACCTCAATGTCCCTCTTGTACAGAGGGGCCCAGAACTGGACACAGCACTCGAGGTGAGGCCTCACCAGTGCCGAGTACAGAGGCACCATCACTTCCCTGCTCCTGCTGGCCACGCTATTCCTGACACAAGCCAGAATGCTGTTGGCCTTCTTGGCCACCCGGGCACACTGCTGGCTCATGTTAAGCTGGCCGTCCACCACTCTTCCCCAAGCCTATAGCGTTGCATGTCCCAGTGGAGCAGGTAAGCGCCATTCCCTGAGCACGGAGCTTGTTCCTTCCTGCCATCCCTGCAGGCTCAGTACCAGCACGGCCTGGCCCTGTGTCAGGAGGCGGCTGAGGTCCGAGACGTGTCGTTCCCCGAAGCAGACCCCTTCCAGGTTGCTGCAGCCCTTTTTCGGACGAAGCTGATGAGCTTCTACAGGCAGGTGGAGCGGCGACAGGCTGAGCGGGAGCTGCTGCAGGAGCTCAGACGGTTCTCCAGCAAGGTGGGTGCGTGGGCACTCCTCCCGCAGGACCCGGGGTGCCGGCTGGGCAGCCGTGAAAATAGCCGCTCTTGCATTCTTTTCTAGATCACGGGACTGAAGCTGGACTGCAGGCAGTGCTCAGCCCGGGTAAAACGCGGGGAGGGCCAGGCACTGCAGTGCCTGCAGAGCTCCTTCCAGAAGCTGTCGGTGGAGTTCGCCCTGGAAAAGCTGCAGGAGATGAAGGCTCAGGTGCACAGGATGCAGAGCAGCCAAGGGCTGGCAGCCTGGACCGAGGCACGGCACAAGTACCAGGAGACCCGGCAGGTCCTGGAGGAGATGCTGGCAGAGCTGCAGGAGGCCTGGGGAGCACAAGCTGATGGGCAGGGAGACACCTTTGGCTCCCCCAGCTCAGGGTCTGCAGCCCCTTGCAAGGAAGCCCCAGTCTGCAAAGCAACCGCCAGCCCCGAGCCAGCGGTGTCGGGGGGCCGCGGGGCGGTGGAGCAGCCAGAACCCAGCACCCAGGGACCAGGACAGCCCCCGAGACGGGGAAAGCCCCGGGCCAGCAGCATTCCTGGCCCCACGCTGGGGACGGAGCTGAGCTCCCCACAGCCCCGTTGCCGGCAGGGGACAGAGGGTGACGGTGCCCTTCAGCGCCGTGTCTCTGCTGACACCCCCCTCACAAAACCCGAGAGCGGACCCCGCCTGGGAGCTGCAGGACACCTCGCCCAGGAGCGTGGCCAGCCCCTTCAGAGGCATTCCTTCACTCTGCCTCCCCGGGCACATTTTCCAAGTTCTGACCCATTATGTCCCACCACTGTGCCCCACGGGACTGTCTCAGCCCCCGGCAAGCATGGTCCATCTGCAGATAAACGAACAGAAACCACACAGTACTTCCAGGTTTCCAGCCAGAGCAGTTTCTCCTCTGAAGACTCAGACTCACAGAACTCCACTGAAGAAGCCCCAGCAGCGAGCCTGGCTTTGCCCCGGGACCTCCAGAGTCCCCGACCATCTTGCCCCTCTGAAAAGCCACCCCAGATTGTTTATCTGGAGAACCACCACACCGAGAGTCCAGCAAATGCCAAGTAAAACCAGTCCCTTCCAGCTGGGGCTTTTGTGGAAGTCTCAATCACCAACTGGATGAGACATCCCATGCTCGGAGGTGGGATACTGGGACCTGTTGCCCAACCCTCGGTCCCCGAGTCCTTCAGTTCCCCATACTTAGCACTCACCCCGCTGTGGAATGGCAATAACCCCATCACCAGCCTCATGAGGTTCGTTAATAATCTACTAGGTGTGTAGCAATCCTCACGTAAAGTGCATTTATCCTTATCAGCGCCAGGTTTGCCTCCGGACATCAGTGAGGGTTCCCTGCTGTCAGCAGCCGTGCTCGGAGCGTCCCATGGGAGCGCAAACCCGTGCCGAGGTGTTTCTGCCTGCGCTGCTGCTTTGGCCCTGGCCGAGCAACAGCGACAGGCGTGTTGTTCACATGCACTCGTTCAGGTGGGACTAACGTTATTAGCATTAATAAATCTAAAGAGAAGCGCCCAGCACGGTTCTTGTGGAGCAGAATGTAAAGCCATGTCCTGCCGATAGCCAGGCGCTGGATGCTCGCCCAGGCTCCCCACCACTGCCCCAGCCCAGTGCCAATGGGCAGCCGGTGCCACCCCGACAGCCTCCCGTGTCACCTGCGTGGGCTGTGGCCACAGCCTGGCTTCTCCTGCCCACTGCCAGCAGGATGGCCCTGCTCAAACCGCTGTTGGCTCATCCCTGTTGTGCCCTGCCCTGTTGGCCCCCGCTGCCAGGTTGTGGCCGTTTGCAGAATGAGTCCTTCTCCCTTTTTTGGGGGTTAAAAGAAATGCCTCGGTCTCCAGTTCTCACTCCCATCCTATCCCCTCCCCGGTACATGGGCGAGGGTGGTGTCATCCCGCTCAGCCTCCCCACTTGTTGGGAACGCGCCGTCCCCGAGCCTTGGGGATCCAGCTGAGCTGGCTGCGACCTCGCCGATCACCGTCCAAAACCGCCCGGGGTCCCCGGGGATCCCGTCCCCATCGGCACATCCCGCCGAGCCGCGCTGCCTGTTTGGGCACCCGGGAGTGGGTGAAGCCAGGCGAGGGACGGGCTGTCCCGGCCAGGGCCCTGCGCCGCCCACCACCCCAGGCAGCCGCATCATGAGCTAATCAAGAGACATCGTAGAAAAAGCAATATCTCACGTAGGAGCCGTTCCAGAAAACCACCCTCCTCCTCCCAGCCACGGCGCAGTCACGGCTCACGACGCTGCGCCTCAGCAAAGGGCAGTTGCCCATCCCAGTGTTTGTGAGCATCACTCATACCCCCCTCAGCCTTGTTTTTGCCAAATCCCCAAGCCAAGCCCCGCTGAGCTCCTCTCTGGCTGCTGCAGTCCTGGCCACCCCCCATGGTGCCGCATTCCTCCTGCCCAGGTCATTAACAGCAGTGTTAATGAAGATGGATCCCAGCCTGCTCCCCAGGCACTGCCCTGGGACCTCCTGCCTGTTGCCTCTCCCAGTCCTACCCATTGTCTGCTCTTACATCTCCTTACACTTCTTTTAAGCTTCATCTTTTCCAGCTCAAACACTAATTTCCCCAGTAGCACTTCTGTCACTGCTTCACTTAAATCCCAAGAGCTGAGTCTATCCCATTCCTTTTGGCTTAAAAGTAATTATCATAGAGAGACACCGAGGGAGGTCTGCAAGATCCATCCTGGGTGAACCCAGCCAGCTTTGCCCCATTCTCCAATCAATGCCACGTCCTGAATGTCACCGAGGTCACCCCAGCCAGGACACTTTTCCCACCTCTTCATGTTACGATATTTATACGTGCCCAACTCTCTGGCCCCGTGCCGAGTTTAAAGGGCTCCAGGAATCCCCTTGCTGCAGAGCCGATGTGGTGCATAAATCCAGAGAAGGAGCAGACGGACGTGCCCTCCCCTGCTCCGACATCCCCGCGAGCCACCACGGCTGGCTGTCCCTGCGCCAGTGAGCCGAGCACACCGGCTCCCTGGCCCCGCACACGCGCCTGGAGAAGGCCGTGCCCGCCTGGACGGCACCCAGCTCATCGCGAGAGCCAAAAATCTCATCTACCTCCAAAAGCATTTAAAGCCTGACAGTTCCCTCGCTCAATTTGCTGCTCTACCGAGAGCTGATTTGTTGTATCACTCCGTTACACACTCGCCTCGGCAGCGCACCGAGGAAGCAGCATGCTTTCCAAATTCCTCTTTGGATACCGATTTTTACCTGTCGTTTCACAGAAGCCCGTGGCTTCGGAAGTCCTCGTTATCGGACCACGTGTGGCTGAGCGCAGCCTCCTGCGACCGGCACAGCGCACACATCCCACCCTGGGCTTGTGCTGGTGTTTTGATGGGGCTGGACATGCCGCCCGTGTTACTCAGCTCCTTTGGGAAAGGCGGACAGTGCTCATCATTGCTGCCACAGGCAGGGCAGGGACGTCTCTGCAGGGACCCGTGCTATGGCAAGGCAGCTCCAAGCCCAGCGAGGGCCAGCCAGGATGGAGACCCCAGCCGGGATGGGAGACCCCAGCCGGGATGGCTGGGACCAGCCGGGTTCTGCTGGGGCCAAGCTTCCCAAAACCCAGACAGCTGCCACCATCAGCCCACCTGGCATCGGCGGGTGCGGACGGTCCCCTCCCCATCACTCCTGCTTTCTTATCATGTCGAGGAGAGTAGTAAATAGGTATTAAAAATGAACTGCTGTGTAAATTGAACAAGGGCAAGGAAGAGGGATGAGGATATTATTACTGAAGTAATAGCGCGTGGGAGCGTTTGGGTGACGCCGTCGTTGCATACAAACCCCTCGCTGTTACGCGGTGTCACTGGATAAGCATCCCCCGTCCACAGCTGAGGCTGCTTTTTATCAGTCTGCAACGCTCCCGGAGTCACGGCACTGCCAGGCTGTGAAGAGACAAAAATGCTAATCAATACTTTTGTCATTTTTAGGATTGATTATTCTAATTAATTCTGGGAGATGTTCAGCCCGGCCGTGAACAAATAGCTGCTGGTACACAGGGTGGCAGCCGGATTGGGATCTCGTTTATCCCATCATATAATTCAGGAGATGAAATCTCTCTAGAGGCCATGAGTAAAACTTTGTATTGATTTCGAAGTGCTTTGCCTGTGCCCCAGAAGATGTTTTATGCTTTGCTGTTCTCCCGAGCCATCTCCAGTGATGATACGAGGTCAGAGGCTGAAATGACCCAAATCCGGGAAGGGCAGAAATGGCAGGGACCGAGCCTTGGGCTCGACAGCTCTGTGTCGGGAAGTTGCTTCTTTACTTAACTGGGGCAAACAACATCTATTTTAGCTTCCACATTGAAATGAGAGAGGTGCTCGCCATTTTTCATTTATTTTACCTGTGTTTAAAAAGCCAGTTTCCTGGGAGCCCTTTGAAAAGGCACTCACACCCGTGCTGCTGTTCTTGAGCATCGTCACACATGCAGCAAAGCCAGTTTCTGCGTCTCCGCATCCCCTAACCTCTCCTGGAGGGATGTTGGCACCTGGGCTGTGCAGGGGAGCACCCCCTCAACCCCCATCCCTGCCCGGCTCCCTGGATTCAGACCTTGCCCTGACCAGGACAGCTGGGTCTTGGCTCCAGGACAGGCTGGGAGGGGACAGGCTGCCCCAAAGGCTGCGAGGAGCCAGAGGTAAATCCAAGAAGACCTGGATGCGGGATTTGAGAGAATCATAGAATCATTTAGGTTGGAAAAGACCCTTGGGATCATCGAGTCCAACCATCAACTCCACTCTACAAAGTTCTCCCTTACACCATATCCCCCAACACCACATCTAAACGACTCTGAAACGCATTCAGGGATGGTGACTCCACCACCTCCCTGGGCAGCGTATTCCAGTGTCTGACCACTCTTTCTGGGAAGAATTTTTTACTAATGTCCAGCCTAAACCTACCCTGTTGCAGCTTGAAGCCATTCCCTCTTGTTCTATCGCTAATGACCTGTGAGAAGAGACCAGCACCAACCTCTCTACAATGTCCTTTCGAGTAGTTGTAGAGAGTGATGAGGTCTCCCCTCAGCCTCCTCTTCCTCAAACTAAACAGTCCCAGCTCCTTCAGTTGCTCCTCATAAGATTTCTTCTCTAGGCCCTTCACCAGCTTCGTTGCCCTCCTCTGCACTCGCTCCAGCACCTCGAGATCTCTCTCGTATTGAGGTGCCCAGAACTGGACACAATACTCAAGGTGCGGCCTCACCAGTGCTGAGTACAGAAACTCAGGCAAAGCAAGCGCCTGGAGGCTGGGAAGAAAAGAGAATAGCCAAGACAAGACCTAGAGGCAGCAATCCCGCAGCAGGATGGATGCTCGGGGCCATACCGAGCCCCTCTTTTGCTGTACGTCAAGACGAGGGTCTGACGGCGTCGAGTCAGGGCTGAGGCAAACCCAGTGAGTTGGGGGCATTCTCTAATTTACCGTTTTTAAGCAGCAGCAGCGCGGCAGCAGTAATAGGGATGTCCGCAGCGTGGGTTTGAGATTCCTCATTTTAACGTCCTAATTGCTCAATAAAATGCTGGGGAGAATCAGGGAAGAAATAATTACTGACATGAATAAGAAATGCTTCACATCTGCAATGCCATTCCCTGCCTGCTCTGAGCTCTTGGCCAGGAGAGTCCTGGGTGCCAGGGGTCCCTGCCAGGTCCCGGGGCTGCAGGGACCTCTGAGCTGGGCCAGTGCTGGCCAGTGTTTGCCTTCGCTCCAGCCCGTGCCCTGCGGGACCACCCGAGGCAATGGGATGCCCAAACCAGCCGGCGTTCCCAGGGCAGGAAGGTGCTGCCATCAGTCCCCTCCCCTCTGCCCTGCCTTTTTCTCCCTCCTCCGCTGCCTTCCTTGGCCAGGAAAAAAGTTGGGACTTTTTATATTGTAGTTTTTAGTTTAGGGAAAGTAGCACTTCCACGGAGAAACAGAATCATCTTCCAAAACAGATGGAATTCAGATTCTTTTGAATAAAGCAAAAAATGCCTTTCCTGTTGTTTTTCTTTTTCCAAAAGGAAAGGAACAAAAAAAAAGGATATTTTGCAGATCCTGAGATTAACTGATAACAAAAGGGAGAATTTCCGGCCCCTCGCTGGAGGGTGAATTGTTTCCTCAGAGGAGCCCAGTGCTCCGGGCTGCCCTCAGCCCCCACATCTAGGTGGGCACAGCTGGATACCTCCTACCAAAAGGTGTTTTTGCAACATTCTGCAAAAATTTTCTTATCTCCGCTGATCCTTCAGCGCGTGATTTATGACTCCAAGTCTGACCAATTAAGCTATAACCTTTCCAGAAAGGCGAGTGCAGGAGTTAATCAATGTCTCTTTCCCACCCATGAAATGGCAAAATCATTTGTCACGGGTTGGCGGGGGGTGGCCGGCGAGGCTGGGCTGGGGGGGTCCGGCAGTGCTGGCGTGCAGGGCACTGTGGCCGGCCCAGCCCATGGAGAGGAGCTGGAGAAATACTTTTTTCCAAAGGGAAAAAGGCAATAAGTGTTAGATGCAGAAGATGACAAAACCAGCCTGGAGACAGAGAAGGGCTGTGGATCAGGTAAGGACGTCGGACCCACGGGGGGACTGCCCTCCTCTTCCCCAGGGAAGCTCTTGGGGGCAGGCGCCCCCCCAAAACCCCTCACTCCGGCAAAGCAGCCAGTACCAGGTCGGCACTGAGCAGGGAGCTCCGGCCAAGGTCGGCAGCTGAACTCTTCCTCTTCCTCCTCACTGCCAGGTTCCCATCAAGACTGTGGGGGCAGGAGGGACGCTGAGTTATCAACCACAGCGAGACGGAGAGAAGAGGAAGGAAGAAACAGGCAGGGCGAGAGGATGCAACACTCCCAGACAGAGCCGTGGCTGGAGGAAAGCATGGACGATGGGTGGCAAGGCAAAGGCACGGGGAAAACCGCAAGTGGGACAACACAAATGCCACGGACATGACCCCCAGCAGTTCTGGTGCCAGCGGAGCTGCCGTGGGCCCCTTCCCATTACAGCAGCGCCCGGTGTTAGGGCTCGGCCGCAAACAGACGTCGGCATTTCAAAGCGCAGGATGGGCACTTGGCTCACGCTGCACAGGAAACGCGGTTGTGCCTGGATTTGTGCTCCTGGAGGTCAACCAAGATACACGGGTCTGGTTTCAGCAGGTAAACACAGAGGGAGCCTGTAATGCAAGAGGAAGCTGAACGGCAACACAAAGCCATGCGGCACCATCCTTGGCATTTTGGAAGCAGCAGCAGAGATGTCCCAAAGCAGCTTCGTTATCTCCAAGCTCCTGCTCCAACAGGACAAACTTGGGTCTCGCCCATCATCAAGCCAACGTGGCTGGTGTAGGGTGGCCATAAATCAAATGAAAAAAACAAAGAAACAAGCCATTCCAAAGGAAAACAGGAATGTTGAAACGTTCGCCAAAAGGTCGAACTCAGAGGGCCGAACATAACTCCAGGCTGAGCTGGACAAGGCAAGGCCAACCCGGCTGCTTTCCAAAATCCCAGCTGTGCCCTGTCCTGAGGGACTGATGGAAAACGCGAGCATGTCAGGGGCCTGGCAGGAAGGCACCAAGGGGACAGAGTGGCGCAGGTGACCCCCTGCATGGGGGAAGCGCATCCCTCACGTGCGAATCCTGGGGAATCATGCAGCTTCAGGCATTTAGACGTGGACGCGTGCGCTCACAGAGGAACACAAGCACGCTACACACCAAAGCCATGGCCAGCGAGTGCAGACCCCTCTTGTTCTCCTCCCACAAACCCATAGGAGCCTGTCTGCAATGAGGGCGGTGGGGGATTAATGGGGAGACACACTTCGGAGGAACAGGCACCCTGGGGGCAGGAGGGCTGGGGGGTTTCCAGCAAACTGATAGGAAATGACACTGGGAGACTGGAATTCAGCTCGCACAAGGTTCAACCAAGTTCACGTTGCAAAACACCGTGTCTCTGCTCACGGCTGCCCCGGCAGCGGATACGTGTCCGTCCCGCACAGCAACGCAGCCCATCCTCCGGTGCCGTGGCACCCCGCCGGCGGCTGGGACAAGCCTTGTGGCTATCCCAGGGCCACCAGCTCGGAAAGGCTTGACACAGCTGGAGAATCCCCTGCACACATCACTGCTGCCCACCCACAGGTCCCGGGATGGGCCTGCCCCATCCCCGGGGACCCCTGCCAGGGAAGCCCGCTCTGGAGCGGCGGCAGGGAAACCCTCCTGCCCCCTCACCAAGCCGACATGCGACAGGTTTGTGTTTCTCCTTTCTTTTAAACAGAAACACGGACTCGGCCTAAGAACAAAGACAGTGATGTAACAAATTCCTCCTCAACCCCCTCTTTAGCCGCGGGTTGGAATGCCTTTCCCCAGCGCTTTCCAGGGAAGCTGGTTATCAGCTGGCGGGCTCACCCCTCCCCAGGCGATGCTGCCTCAGCGCTCTGCACTTCTCGGTAACAGCCTCCGGCTCGGCATGTGCCAAACGCCAGATCCAGAGTCTGGGACTTGCACATCCCTCCTCCCACCTTGTGAGCGGAGGACGCTTCGACTCCGTGCACCGCATCCACCAGACACCCCATGGCTGTGACAATGGAGCACGTCGGGCTCCACGGACCCGGCTGTGGGACCAGGTGGAAAACCAATCTGCTTTTTCCTTGGAAAAGCCACTTCTCCCCACCAAGGAAAGGCTGCCCGTTCCCTGTGCTGTGCTGCCTGTCCCGGCGGGCAGCTGCCCCCTCCTGCCCTGCCAGCGCTGCCTGCCGCACATCGCCGGGAACAAGACCCCCTTTGTGCCGGCTCTCGAAGGCCTGCCGCCGCAGGAGCCCCCGCGCAGCTCCCAGCCCATCTTGCCCAACCGCTGGCCCAGCGCCAGAGCTGCCTGTGGCAACCAAAAGCCACAAAACAGGAGCCATGCCCGCACAGAGCCAGCTGCAGCCCCTGTCCCAAAAGGCGATCGATGTCTGTCTGTGCCGCAGTCACTGACCCCAGCTTCCCCCTTCCCATCTGCTGGCCCGTCCTCCCTCACCCTGGGCTGCGGTGACCTTACAGATGCTGTCTGCCACCGCTGCGCAGCCCTCGGCTCTGTCCCTACCAGGTACGGAGCAGCTACAGGTTTTTTCCCCCACTTTTGAAGTATTTTTCCGTGCTCACAGATGAGAGCACCTCTCCAGCCCCAGCAAGTGAGGGATAACTGCCATGTCCTACGTGCCAGGATCCCTACGGCCAGACATAAACGCTCCCCAATGGCCCCATCATCACGAGCATAAAACACTTTCTCCCCCTATAACCTTTTCCCTTCCCGGCCCCACCACCCCAGCACAGAGCCTGGGGCAGGGATGGGATGATGCCAGGCTCCCCGCTGAGGGTCTCCGGCTGCCGGGGTTGCCGTGCCAGGTGGGGAGCAGACGGGTCACCCTGGCTTTGGAGGGCTGTGGGAGGCAGCGGCTCTGCCAAGGGCTTTGGGGAACACCCCGGGGTGGGAGGCGATGCTGGCGAAGGGGCGGCAGAGCTGTTAAAAATCGGTTGACAACTTCACAGGGCGACTCAGAGGAAGACACTGTCCCTTTTCACGGCTTGTTTATCTGCCTGCACAAGAGACTGAGTCAGGATGTGCGGGCGCAGCCGGGGGCTGCCAGCCTCCCCGGCACACACCCAGGAGAGCAAACAGAGCCTCTGCCTGCGCGGGACCGGGGCAGGCAAGAAACCAGAACACTTTGAAGCAGCTCCAGGACCAGGGTGGGTGCCAGGGAAGTCACAATCCTCCGCTGAACACCTTGAGCAAATGAGGAGTTATTTCGGGCATCCAGCAGCGCAAACACCCTCTTAATGCAACCTTGTCTTACTAAGGAGAGTAAAAATAGTGCCATCGGTGTGGTTGGTCTCCCATGTGCGGCATTTTCCAGTGCCTGGGCAGACAGATGCCTCTGCGATACGTGGTGGTGAACAAAGTGGGCGCTAAAGCCGGAAAGAAGGGAGGTTTCCTCTCCCTGAGATGCTGGAACCAAGCCCGGGGCTCGCCGGAGAGCCCCGGGGGACAGACGGACACTCAGCTCCCGCCACTTCTGACAGAGCTGCCAGAGCAGGGACAGACGCTGCCAGTCGTTCCCGCTCTGTGCTTGGCCACAAAACCAGACAGAAGTTATTCCCTACAGCCTGACCAGCGCCAGGAGTCCCGGTTTGCCTGGCCCTGAGCACCCCAGACACCCCGACACCCCTCACGGCCACGAACTGCTCCTGCTCTGAGCCAGGAAAGCCTGTTTCCGATGGCTGCGCGGCAGACGGTGCCATCGCAGGCTGTTTGTCACACATTACCCGGAGGAAATTAAACGCATCCCGAGCGCGGGACCTCAGGCTGCCGAGTGCATCCAGAGTTCACGCAGGGTAAGGGAGGAAGTCCAGGCTTGTGCAGGCAGAGACGGAGCCTGCACACTCCAGCGTGAGCCCAAACACACTGGCACATGTCACCGGTGATGGTTCCTGTGCCCAGGAAGCAGCCCTGGGAGCGGGGCCAGCTCGGGGCAGGTGAAAAAACAGCTGCCGGTGGGGCTGTGGGCTCCCACTGCCACTAGTTCTCCCCTGGCTTGGCAGGGGAGAGGGATTCCCACATGCCTGGAGAGATGGGCAGCTCTCCACATCCTCCCCTGCATCCATGGGATCGGCTGGACCCAGCTCTGCCCACGCTGCTGGCACCGAGGGGGCTGGGAGGAGGAAGAAGGTGACACCTTTAGAGGCTCCTCCTGTTGTCCCAAATCTGGGTTCTTCACCCAATGTGTAAAAACCAGCTGATGCATGGAGTCAGGATATTCGTTTTATTCCAGTTCTGGGCAGAAAAGCGTGCTAGGCAATAACTGGCAAAGCTGGCACACCCGTTAGAAACACATGGGGTCTTCTGTACAAGAAGGTAACGAAGGAAAACCACATCAAAATAGCTGACTGGTCACTTGTAATTATATTAGAAAAGCTCATTTGCACAGGTCCCGATTTCTGTCTGGCTCAGTGAACTAAGATGGTCTTACATTTACACATAAAGTCTCCTCCTAGAGGTGTGATTTTTAGTATTAAAATTATCTCAGGTAACTAGAGGCTATTACCTTCATCTGATCTGGTACCACTAGGTTACTGTTTAACGTTCTATTCTGTTGGGGCTCCACTTAGAACAATGACTAACTTCAAGAGTGGATTATTTATGTTTATGGGCTTTCTGGTTTAGGGATTTTTTTCCACTCCCGTTGCTATTCTGTCGTTCGTCTCAGTGGCCAGTTTGGCCCAAACCACGACACTATGGTTTCAGAGTAGGCCATCACATCATGGTCACTCAATTTTGTGGATTTTTAATTCCTTTTGACATCAAATTCCCCCCTTTGAGACTTGTGGATATGCTTTACATCTCCCATAAGTCTCACCTTATGTTTTTCCCAAGTTCTGGGATTCCTGTTCTCCTATTTTCCATATAAAAGTGTTTTCCTCTACTTTAGTCATCATTATTTGTGGGGGTTTTCTATCTTCCAGTGCCTGTTTGCAAAGACTTGCACACACAGGCAAACATTGAATCATACAACAACTCAATAACTAGATGATCAGTATAAATACAGATATTAAGTAGAGTCGCTTTAGCCCATTTAGGTTTGGTAACCAGGATGTTAGCTAGGAAAGATCTAATCCTTCCCGTTCCTTGACATTCGAGGCCAGATCCGTTAATTTCTGTATCTTCTCTTCTACTAATTGAGAATTTCTGTTAGATTTACGCAACGCATCCCCTTAAACTCCTTTCCTTCTTTACCTTTTTGTATAAAAGGCCCTATGTGTTTCTAACAGGTGTGCTGGCTTTGCGGATTATCACCCAGCACCCTTTTCTGCCCAGAACTGGAATAAAACAAATATCTCAACCCCTTGTGTCAATTGGTTTTTTGCACACTGGGTAAAGAGCCCAGATCTGGGACAACAGGAGGAGTCTAAGCCAGGAGAGCGGGACGCCGTGGCGGTGATGGCAGGGGTGCGCTGACAGGGTACGTCCCGTGACAGGGCCAGCACTGCTCTGGGTTGGTGGCTGCAGGGGTGAGAAGAGCAGTGCCGACAACAGCAGTTCACCTGGCAAAGACTCATGCGCGCATCCAGCCTGTGCGCACGCATGGTGGAGCAGTACACGGACGGCTTTCCTTAGCACCAGCTGTCCCGAGCTTTCCCTCAGCGAGGATTTGCTGCACTGGCCTCAACCTCCCTCCCCACCACCCTCGCAGATGGTGATGAAGGAGGGGACTCCCCCGGCCACTGCGGCTCGGCTCCTTCACCCAAGATGCTGCCTTTCCAGGGCCCTTCTGCCCGCTGTCACACAGGGCAGCGTTGCTGCAGAATCAGCCGTGTGTCCCCACAGTGGGGCCGGGGCCCAGCCACACCAGGAGTCACTGACTCACAGGGCTTTTCCTGGGTTTGTGTTCTTGGTGTGATCAGACCTTACAGTGACACCCTCTGGACCAAAAAGCCCTTTGTGGAGCTGGAAGAGGTTGCACATCTTGCTGCAAACCCTCCCAGCACAGTGCTGCGGTATGTCCAAGCAGAAAAGTATCACCCATGGCCAGGGAGCCTTCACCAGGACCACCCCGAGTGCCAGGAGAGCAGATCCAGCTGCACGACCAGGACAGGACACAACAGGACACGGAGAGAGTCCAGGACAGCTGGGCTTTAATGGGGTACAGCCCATGTGTGGGCCCTGTGGGGCGACCCTAAGAACACCAAGTGGTGGACCCCAACCTCTTTCAGGACATTGCCATCCACCAGAAGGTCCTTGGTACCCACAGCAGCCTTGGAGCAACACACCAGCCACCAAACCTCCTGGGATCTGGGAGGGGAATGTAGTAAGGGGTCCGCGGGAGGGGACCGGTTGGGCTGAGAAGGATTTTCAGCATGCAGCCACCTCTGGCACAGGGGCTGCAGCATCCTGCACCCAGCCAAGGGCCAGAAAAAGGGGGTTTGCAGGGGGCTCCAGCAGGACCATCCTTGGTCCTGGCCCTGGTCAGCTTAAATCACGTGAAGAAAAACCAGTAACTAAAAGTCTGCTCCAGAGGAGAAACTTCTCAAGACCTTAGTCATCACAAGCCAAACCACTGCTGGGGTACCAAGGGCACTCCCAGACCCCAAGACCCCATGAAGGGACTCTGCCCTCAGCCCCTGCTTGGCAGTCTCAAGTCTGTCAGGTCACCCTTGGGGTGCACGGGGAGGGACAGTACAGGCCAGGTAGCCCCAGGTCACACCGCTGGCAGTCCCATGGGCCCGGAGACCCCCAGGCAGGAGAGGGACAGATGGTGCGTGGAGCAATGGGTGCCAAGGAAAGCACCAGCCCCTGCTCTGTGCACACTCCCCGTGGTGCCGTGCCACAGAGCAAACAGAAAGGTTTCCAGCACATTTTCCCCTCAAACAGCAAAATTTCCATCACGTTTTCCCTCTGGCCACCGCATCTCTTAGGGATGCATTTACGGGAAAGGGGGACTGACGGCTGCAATCCCGAGCAGCCATGTCCCTTGCCAGAAATAGCCGGGTATGGAGATAAGGCTCGGGGGAAGAAAACTTTATAAGGAGAAAACGTTCCCTGAGTTTCTGGCACCTCGGTGTGAACTGCACAGCCCACTCTCCTCCCCCCACTTTTTTTTTTTTTTTTTTTCTTTCTTTTTTTTTTTCTCTCCCCTCTCAACCGGCAGCGTTTCCAGCCCCAGCCCGGGGGGGGGCGGCGGCGGCCGGGGCCCCGCCGCTTCTGGGTGGGGGCTGAACCCCCCCACCCCACCCCCCCGGCCACTAATATTTTTTTTTTTTTTTTCCTTTTGGGTGGTTATTTTAAATAGGTGGGACCGAAACCGCTCCGTTTCCTGGAAACTTTGTTTTCCCTTTCTTTCCCTCCGCCATCCCCGGCCGCGGGGGTGTGCGCGGCGGCGGTATAAATGGAGCGAGCGGCGGGGCCGGGCGGCGGGCGGTGAGGGGCAGCTCCCCTGGCACCAGGACCAGGACCAGGACCAGGACCAGGACCAGGACCAGGACCAGGACCAGGACCAGGACCGCGACCGCGACATCCCGCTACCAGCACCAGGACCGCGACATCCCGGTACCGGGCACCATGGCCGAAGGTAAAACAGCAGGACGATCCCCTCCCGCCGGTGCCCGGGGTTTCTGGCCCGCGGGCAGCGCCGACCGGCCGGAGCCCCCCACCCCCCCGAGCTCCCCCCGCCGCCTCCCCGGCACCTGCGCGGGGGCGCCCGGGAGCGAAGCGCTGCCGCGGCCGGGGCTCGGCGGCACCTTCAGCCGTTAACTGCCCGCTCGTTTTCCTGCGAGCTGGCCCAAGAGCCGCTCACCCAACTCCCAGCTAAAGCAAAGGGCGGTAGGGAATGGGAAAAAAGACTAAAAGAGTGGACGGTGGTGACAAGAAAAGAGCGGTTTCACGCTGGGTCCGCTCCCTTCCCTCCCTCCACAGCTACAATGCTCTCCGCTGGCCAGAGCGACGCCAGTATTAACAGAATGAAGTTTGGTGCTATTTAAAGCTTTCAGTGCCCTCCGAGATGAGTGTCGACAGCTAGACTGGGAACATGCGCCCACGTCCCAGCCTGGTTTAAGGAGGATTTCTGGAGGCTCAGTCAAAAGTACTGCTTCTGGCCTTCAGAAATCCCTCCACACGGGTGGCTTTTCAGACCTGCACGGGGAGGCAAAGACAACCCTGACCTACCACAGACCTGTCTCCAAAATCCCAGGAAACAGGACTGTGCGATACCGATGGACGCACAGCCCTCTGGGTGAGAGACCATCACTCTGCCCCGGTGCCCAGCAGCACCGTGGGCTGTCCCAGCTCCTGGCACCGCAGCAGCGATGTCAACACAGGTCCCTCAGGTTGGACACTGGCACCACCACCTCCCGGCGTAAAGCTGAGCTGCTACACTCTTACTCCGGTGCGGTGGTGCCTGGGACCCCGCTGCCACCTTCATGCCCTGGTAGCACCGCAGCCCCCTCCCTGCCCATCTCTTGGCACTGCTCAGCTTGGGAAGAAGCACCTGTGGTTCGAACACTCTGCTTTCTGGGGGGCTGGGACAAGGAGGAGCCCCAGTCCTGCTCTCTTAACACGCTTATTTGCAATGAGTTTGGCTCAGTGTCAGCAAGGTTCGCACTCACACAGCTCGTGTGCTGTAGCACGAAGCTGTATTTCTGCTTACAAAGCGGGAGGAGGCAAAGGAAAGGACCTTTCTGTGCTCTGTCCCCAGTCCAGGGTCCCAATAGACCAGCTGGAGGGACCTTGCCCTTATTTATGGACAGCCTCAGCTGTCCACAGCAGCTCCTGCAGCACGGTGAGGGTCGGTGATGAGCCCGACCACCTCCCCTGGATGCACGCTACGGTGTCCACATGCCCGGAGAGCCGGGAGTGGCGTTTCCATTTAACTCTGGGAACAGGCAGCCATTTCCACCTGGCACCAGCCCACGGAGGGCTCGGTGACTACCGCTGCTGGCATGCCAGCACGGGGAAAGGCACAGCCAGGGAGAGCTGCAGCACAAGGCCAGCGAGCCCCGCATCGTCCCTCACGAGCCGCCCCGGTCCCTGGCTGGTGCTGAGCTCACTGTGTGCTCTCCTCCACTAAACGCTTTTGTTTATTTTGGCAATTAACCGGTCTGCTGGCAGAGCATTCCAGGGTCACTAGCCTTGAGCAATGATAAACGATAGCACATCGCTCCAGCCCAGCACCTGGGCCGGCGAGGACATGGCCGCTGGCTGCCCCGGCACGCAGCCCTGCCTGGGCTGGGAGGCAGAGCAGGGCAGAGCGCCCGAGGCCAGGGAATCAGACACCCTCTTTGTCACCGAATTTACGGTGGATCTCCCCGATTTGTCAGCAGTCGCGGAGCGGTAAATCTGCCCAGAGGGCTGCCCTCAGCCTGGCACAGAACCATCCCTGGCATTCCCCAGGCTCAGCGGTGCTCATTTGGGGCGGGGGCACACAGACAGCAAAACCCAGCCGACGGGCCCCACACCTCCCAGAAAGCAGAGATGAGCCCTGGGCTTTGCTCCAGCACTGGATGCCATGAGCCGTGGACCTGGCACAGCTCTGGCAGCACATGGTGCCTCTTCCTCCGTGGTGGTACCGTGGAGGGCACAAGAAATATGGCACAGAGCTCGGGCGGGAGGGCAGTGCTTTGCTGCGAGCTCAGCTGACGCCTGGCTGCAGAACCCCTGCCCCGGGGTGCTCCGCTCGCAGCGCAGGATGTGAGCCCAGCCTGCAGAGCCCTCCAGGAGGGATACTCACATCAAGGGAGGACGGGGCAGCTTGGGCAGAGGCGGCTGCCAAACCCCGGCACCGAGGTCCAAAAACCGGCACCGAGGGTGGGGGTAATAGTCCCTTCTGCCCGAATGCGGGGGCTGCGTGTGCGGGGCACGGCTGCACCCTGGGAACGCGCGGCGGAGGGGAAGAGCTGTACACGCTGCTTCCTTTGCAGACCTGGTGCTGGAGACATGGGACCTGCAGTGCGAGCGCAACGGCCGGGAGCACCGGACGGCAGAGATGGGCTGCCAGCAGCTGGTGGTGCGGCGGGGGCAGCCCTTCACCATCACCCTGCACTTCTCGGGCAGAAGCTACGAGGAGGGGGTGGACAAACTCGCCTTCAACGTCGAGACGGGTGAGTGCCACCGTGCCCTGTGCCATGAGAGAGAGCCTGCCCCAGGACTCGCCCCACGCTCACGAAAAAGATGGGGCAACTCTTTATCGGGGAGCATAGTGGTAAGACGAGGGGTAACAGTAACTGAAAGAGGGGAGATTTAGATTAGATATTAGGAAGAAATTCTTTACTGTCAGGGTGACGTGGCACTGGAACAGGTTGCCCAGAGAAGCTGTGGCTGCCCCATCCCTGGAGGGGTTCAAGGCCAGGTTGGACGGGGCTTGGAGCAACCTGGGCTGGTGGGAGGTGTCCCTGCCCAGGGCAGAGGGGTGGCACTGGGTGATCTTTAAGGTCCCTTCCAACCCAAACCAGTCTACAATTCAGATAAAGACAAAGAGAATAGGTAGAAAGTCTGCTCCATAACGAGAGCTGAAGGGAAGCAATAAAGAAATAAAACAAAAAGCTGCTGCTGCCTCCTCCTCCTCCCTGGTGCCAAGCCAGACTTGGGGCCAGGCTGGAGCTGCCAACTCACCAGGAAGGGCCAGAGAACCCTCCCGAGTCTCTTGCCCTTCCGAGAAACAGCAGCAAGAGAATCTTTTCAGCCAGAGGGTTTCATGGCGCTTTTGCTGATGGTCTTTTTACCCAGCCACCCCTGCCCCTCCTCCGTCGCTCGGACGTCCCCGGAGCGGGGTTTGCTCAAGAAACACAAACCCTGGAGAAAAGAAACGCTCCCATTGAGCCCCCCCAGCTCACAGCCCTGCTGCACCACCACCCCCCTCCCCGAGCGGTGCTGGAGCCAGTACACAGGAGCCGGGCAGGTCCCTGTGGGTCTGCGCTGGGGGCTTCTCCCACTGCTGCCGTAGCCCTGGCGAGAACCCGCTGGGAGTGGCGGGGACAGGGACATTGCTCCCACGGCCAGAGCCGGGCACAGCTGTCGGGAAGGGGCTCAGCCCCCACCAGCTCGGAGCAAAGGGAGAGGAAACTCTTTCTTGGGCAAGAGTTATTTTGAGGCTGCAGCATCCTGCTGAGTCAATCAGGGCAGAACTCAAAGTGAAACTGCACCCGGGTTTCTTCACAGGGTAAAACACTCTTTGCCTTTTCAAACAACAAACGCAAACCCAGCACCTCCCCGGCTTCACCCTAAACCGGCATCTCCCCCATCGTCCCCCGTCCCAAAGCAACCATGGCGGGGGTCTGCCCCCCCCGCCCCCGCTCAAACCCACCGGGTTTTTACGAGGTGGTGCTGCACCCCGGGCGATGCCAGCCTGATTTCACAAGCGAGGAGAAGCCCCGCGGCGCAGCCTCCTGGGGCAAAGGCGCAGGCTGGCAGCGGCTGCCATGGGGCTGGAGCACAGCCCCGGCGCTTGCAGAAAAAGGGCAAAGGTGCTTCTGCTTTCGGTGGCCCCAGCAGGTCCCTCACTGAGGTTGGACCCACAGCCCCATTGGGGCAGGGGCTGCCAGATCTATCCTCCCCAGGACAGCGAGGCTGCGTTGCCACCTCCCGCAGGAAAGAGGGGAATGGCTCTGTACAAAAATAGAGCCTGTATTTTTAAAGCAGCTGTGTTTGAAGAGCTCTGCTCAGACATCTGAGCCCTGGGGGGATGCCGTGGGCTTTGCAGGCAGGGAGGAAGAGGAAGAGGAGGCGGCAGGCTCCCATGGCTGGCCGTCCCTTCAGCAGCACCAGGCTGACCCTTGCCAAAAGGACACAGTTAGCTCAACCCAACCTCCCCCGAAAGGACAGAGAGGAGAAACTGTGTCACTCGCATGAGTTCATGAGTATTTTCGGTGACTCGCCTGGCGTCCTGCCCACGCTGCGGGCGAAGGCTGGCGGGGGACCAGCCCGGGGCTGTGCTCCCAGGGGTGATGGGGTGGGGGGGGAGAAGACCGTTGTGGCACCGCTGCACGGGCTGCCAGCCAGCCCCCCACGGGCACCGGCATTGGCATCACCGCGGCCGGGGCTGGGCGTCACCGCTCCCCGGAGGAGCGGTGTTTGGAGCTGGCTCGGCGCAGGTGGCTTGGCCGCAGCCATGGCAGCTCGGAGGGGCCGGCAGGGATCACGCTGTCCTCGGCTGGACCGCTGCGGCCAGTGATGTCACGGCCAATCGTGGGATGTTTGCAGCAACGCCTGAGGCTGCGCACGCGCAGCGGGGCTCCCACTGAGGGCACCCCGGCGGCGGGGGCTCCGGGATTCGCAGCCAGGGCCCCCCTGCTGCGGCAGGACAGGGCTGTGCGGGCGCAGGGACAATGGCACGGGCGCGGGGACTCTGCTCCGAGCGGGAGTGGGTGCAGCTGAGGAGAGGAGACATGGCCCTGGGGTGAGCACCCCCTCTGCTCTCCTGGCCCTGGGGCACCCACGGGGCAAGTTTCTTCCTCCTACCCCTTCCCAAAAGCAAAGGACGTGCCTGAGCTTCCCACAGCTGGGCTGCCCTGTGCCCCAGATATCCAACAAACCAAACAATGAACATTCCTGGGTTGCAAGAGCCGAGGTCTGGGCAGCCGCCGCAGGGCAGAGGGCATGGGAGCACCACGGGGTTCTCGTGGGGCAGGTCGCCTTCGTGCAACCCCTCATAGCACGGGGCTCCCAGGCCCCCCAGAGCACGGGGAGAGCTGACATCCTCCTTCTTGGCAGGGCCCTGCCCCATCGAAACATCGGGAACCAGGTCCCACTTTGCCGTGACCAACTACCCAGAGGAATCGGGCTGGAGCGCCGTGATCCAGCAGGAGGACGAGGGGTCGCTCTCCGTCTCGCTCTGCTCTCCCCCCAACGCCCGTGTCGGCCGCTACAGCCTGACGCTGGAGACCTCCACCGGCTACCAGGGCACCAGCTGCCACATCGGGGACTTTGTTCTGCTCTTTAACGCCTGGCACCCAGGTGAGGCTTTCATCTTCCCGAGACCAGGGGTTCCCAGGGAAGGCGAGCACGAGCCGCCCCCCAGCTCTGCCAGGGCGGAGCATCCCCGCAGGTCTCACACCATGGCAGGTCCCAGGTGGCCCAAGCTCTGCCCTGACCTCAGATCTAAGCAGGAATCCCCACTTTACTTCCACCTTTGCGTGGTTCCCGCAGCAGGTCGGGACCACGAGCACTGTCCCCCACCCCAGGACACACGCAGCCCCTTTGCCAGCGCCCCAAACACCCAGTGACCCCTCCACACTGTCCCCACCACACGACACCCCGCAGGAGCTCACCTCTGCGGAGCTGGTGTGAAGCCCCGGGCAGCCTCCGACAGCAACTCCTGTCCAGGAGGCAGGCAGAGGAAAAGTGCCTAATTACCCCTAATTAATTGCCCCCACCTGGCCCAGACCTGCCCACCCCCACCTGCCCCCAGACCCCACTGAGGGCTCAGGGACGAGCTCTGGGCGCTCCCGGGGGTGTCACTGTCCGGGTTAAATTTGGGCAGCCTGACCCAGAAGGGAGGATTGGTGCTGTGGGGTTTAATGACCCTGGGCAAACAATAGCTGGGAATTTCATCTCCGTGTCCTTCCTCTGTCCCGAGGAGCAGCCCTGTGCTGCCCCGCTCCCAGCTCCGTTTCCTGAATCCCAAACACTCCGTGCTGGCTCCACTGAGATAAGGGGCTTGAGGAAGCTTTGCTCGCCCAGGACTGTGCCGAGCACTGGCACTGGGGATGTGTGTTTTGGGTTTTTTTCTGAAAACATTTCCAGTAAATAGTGATTTTTCCAGGAGTAACTGCTGTGAGAGAAAAATGGCTTCAGCTGCCATCTCAGGCAGTGTTCCTGGTTCTCACTGCTTGCTTCTCCCACCAGGGAAGTTTCCCTTCCTGGGAAAAGACTCCACTCCATAAAACACAAGGGAGGAAAGAAAGGGAGAAACGAGAAAGACTGGAAGAGAAAACCACAAGCCCACTGAAATTTTCCCACCAGCTGAAATCAACCCGAGTTGAAATTCTCCAGCTGCTTTTTCAGATGGGAGCAGTTCCAGCCCCTGTTGTCTCATTTCCCACCAGACCCACCCCCAGTCACTGCCCGGCACGTCCCCGGGGAGGGGGGGGGACCCTGAGCAGGGCCGGGGGGCGCGGGGCAGAGCCCCATCCCCATCTCTCGCTCTCCCTGCAGAGGACACGGTTTTCCTCCGAGACGAGGACGAGCGCCGCGAGTACGTGCTGTCCCAGCAGGGACTCATCTACCAGGGCTCCCGCGACTACATCACCTCCACCCCCTGGAACTTTGGCCAGGTGAGCGGGGCATGGTCCCCCAGGACCCCCCCAGGACCCCCAGTTGAGCCCAGCCCATGCAGCCCTGGCAGTGCAGGGCACAGGGGCTGGTGCCACATACGTGTCCCCAGACATGCACCCCAAATGCGGCCAGCACATCAGGGAGGATCCAGCCCCGCCATGCAGCCGTGGGACAAACCAACCGAGATCCCATTTCTGAGAGGGGAACGCGCAGGCTTTGAAGCGTGGCAGAGTGAGGGGAGCGTTCCTGCACGGTTCCTGGGGGCCCCTGTGGCCACACGCTCCTAATCGGGGCGGCCACGCTGCGCCGGGAGCTGGCAGCCGATAACGCGCTCCCCAGCGCCGTGCCGGCCCCGCTGATAAGGCAGTGCCAGTGCCCCGAGCTGCAGCCCCCCACGGCCGTGCTGGGATCCCAGCACTGGGGGAGCCCGGACGCCCTCCCCGAGCTCCGGGCTGTTCCGGAGGGGCTGTGAGGCTGGTGGAAGCGGGGGTGCCTGTGGCCCCTGCAGCATCTGTGCGTCAATTCGGGGAAGGGCTGTGACTCACCCAGTGATGGGAAATAGGTGGTTTTCCCCGGGGGTCAGGTCCCTGCCTGACCCCTGCGCGGCAGCGGCTGCAGGAAGCAGGATCCGGCCCCGGCGCGAGGGCGGGAGCTTACCCTTGGGTTCCGCAGGCTGAGCCTCTGCCCGCCGCAGCACCAGACCCTCGTCACGGTGACAAAAAACCAGGGAAAGTCACTCAGTGGATGCTGTCTTGGGGAGGGGACCCTGGGGCTGTGTGACCCCACCGTGTGCCCAGCAACGCCACTCGCAGGGGCATCGTGGTGAGCCAGGGAGGGGGCACCGAGGCAGGAGAGCCCCCCCCTGCACCGTGGGGACCTCACACATCTTTTCTCCCCGGCTCTGTACCAGTTCGAGGATGACATCTTGTCCATCTGCCTCAACCTGCTGGACATAAACCCCAAATTCCTGAGGGACCAGAACCAGGATTGCTCCCGCCGCAATGACCCCGTGTACATCGGCAGGGTGGTGAGCGCCATGGTGAGTCCCGTGGGGTTCCGGCCACCAGCGCAGCCGGCAGGGTGTCCCCAAGCTCCCCAGAACCCCACGTCCCATGCAAACACCCCCCTGCTGTCTTCCCCCCTCGGTGAGAGAGAGGTGGCGTTTGCCATTCCCCTCCCAGTTGCACCAGTTTCCTTCGCTGGGGAGTTTCACATCCCCTTTACAACCTTCCCACTATATATATACATATATCGCATATATATAAATATATATATATATAAAAAATATCCTTTTAAGAGGAGAGAAATAGCAGAGGCAGGCACGCACCATCCCGGGAGCAGCCTTTGCTCCTCTCTGGCTGCTGCGCTTTATAACCGCAACCCAAATGCCAGGCGGGAGGACACGTTTCTAAAATCCATCCCCAATTAGCGCATCCCGATTACAGCCTCGCCATCCACCCCTGCATCCCGGTGAGCTCTTGCACTGCTCCAGGATGGCTGGCATGTGTGAGCTTTCCTTCCCTTGCCAGCTTTTTCCTGCCCCTCCGCGCCCGGCCATCCCTCCATCACGGCCCCTTCTTGTCTCGTGCCGCAGGTAAATTGTAACGACGAGGACCGGGGGGTGCTGGCGGGGCGGTGGGACAACAATTACGAAGACGGGACGAGCCCCATGGCCTGGATCGGGAGCGTGGATATTCTCAAGAGGTGGAAGAAGTTTGGGTGTCAGCCAGTCAAGTACGGCCAGTGCTGGGTTTTCGCTGCCGTGGCGTGTACCGGTGAGAGCAGACGTGTCCCCCTGTCCCCTTTCCCGGCAGGATGGGGTCATCCGTGTCCCCTTCCCATCTCCCACCCCCACAGCCCGCTCCCTGTGCTGCAGCAGGAGGGAACAGGCTGGGACTGATTACAATCAGCCCGCAATGATTGCTTAGCAATTAAGCTCTCTGTTATTCTAATTTGTCGGGAAATAGAGGGGGAAAAAAAATTATAGAAAAGGGCTTTTCAGTTGGCGGAGAGGGAGGTGTTGGACTCAAGGCGCAGGAGAAGGAAAGTGGCTTTTAAGGTCAAGTTTGCAAGAAAGCCATGAATCCGCTGAGATCAAAATAATTTCACTGCCACCGAGGCAGACAAGCTGGGGCAAAAGAGAAGAAAAAATTCCAGGCTCGCTTCTCTTGAGAAAAACACACACACACACACTTGCCCTGCGAAGAAACGCTGCCCTTGCGGGGTCGCGCGAGCGCGCATGTGCGTTTCTATATCACAGATCTATGAGGTCCTTTTTTTTTGAGGAGAGAAAGAGCAGAAAACTAAAGTGGATTTTCCGCAACTCTCAGAAGTTTATAGCCTTCCTTTGAAGCGTTATAACTACCTCCCCATTCCCCAGGGAGCTCCGCTCGCAGTAAAAGGCAGCTGTGAGATTAAATAAGAGGTTGCAGCGCGCTGCTGCCCGTGCACTCCTTCAAAAGCACTCGCAGCCGCTTTTGTGCCTTTTTTCTCCTGCAATATCAAAACCCGACAGACTGTCGGTGACGCCTGCCACCCGCCTGGCGTGCAGAGTCCCACGGCGACGGCAGGAGCCGGTTTGTCCTGGGGATCGGGCCCTGGGTACCTTTTTTGGGTGGGAAAGAGAAGGCCAAGGAGCCGTGCAAACCCGGGGCTCCGTGGGACGGGAGCCGTGCAAACCCGGGGCTCCGAGGGACAGGAGCCGTGCAAAGCCGGGACCCCGTCTCACCCTGCCCTGCCTCCCTGCAGTCATGCGGTGCCTGGGGATCCCCAGCCGGGTGGTGACCAACTACAACTCAGCTCACGACACCAACGGTAACCTGATCATCGACCGCTACCTCAACGAGACGGGGAAGGAGGACCGGCGCTCCAGGGACATGATCTGGTGAGCGGCGCGGCAGGACCCCAGCCTGCCCACCCCTGGGGCGGCGTTTGCTCCTTCCCCGGAGCCCGGTGGGCGCCGGGGGAGGCTGAAGCCCCTACGTCCTGGCTTCCCTTGCAGGAACTTCCACTGCTGGGTGGAATCCTGGATGGCCCGTCCAGACCTGGCACCCGGATATGATGGCTGGCAGGCGCTGGACCCGACGCCCCAGGAGAAGAGCGAAGGTACGGCATGCACCACACGGGTGCTCCATCCCGCCCCCAGCACAGCAGGGTCTCCCCCCGCCATGACCGTGTCTTGCTCCTGTGGTGGCCAAACCTTGGGTGGTGACAGCGGTTCCGCTCCCTGCAGGGGTTTTCTGCTGCGGGCCGGCCCCCGTCAAAGCCATCAGGGAGGGCGACCTGCAGCTGAAGTACGACATCCCCTTCATCTTCGCGGAGGTGAACGCCGACGTGGTGTACTGGGTGGTGCAGGGCGATGGGACGCAGAAGAAGAGCACCCACTCCTCGGTCGTGGGGAAGAACATCAGCACCAAGAGCTTGGGGAGGGACAGCAGGGAGGACATCACCCACACCTACAAGTACCCGGAGGGTACGGGGCAGCAGAGGGGGCAGAGACACCCTGGGGGGGGGGGGGGGGGGTCGGCTGTTGTGAAACAGAGTGGGGGGAATGATTAATTAATGCAGAAGCTGCACCAGGAGGGCTCCAGGCATCAGGGCAAAGCAGCCCGGACCGTGCCCTCCCCATATTCCCCCTGAGAACCAAATTTTTTTTCCGTGCGCCGCAGGGTCTGAAAAGGAGAGAGAAGTTTTTGCAAAGGCAGAGCACGAGACGAGATCGCTCAGGGAGGAGGACGAGGGGCTGCACCTCAAGATCAAGCTGTCGGAGGGCGCGAACAACGGCTGCGACTTCGACGTCTTCGCCGTCATCAACAACAGCACAGACACGGAGCGAGTCTGCCGGCTCATGCTGTGCGCTCGACCCACCAGCTACAACGGCACCGTCGGGCCCCAGTGCGGCATGAAGGACCTGCTGAATGTCACCCTCGAACCCTGGGCAGGTAAGGGACCTGCTGGCAAGCGAGGAGAGGATGCTCCAGTCAGGGCTGGGGTCAGGGCAACCATTTTCCCTGCGTTCGGCTGCATCTCTGGGGTCTGCGGTGAGGCAGGGATGGGTCCCCCCGGCACAGCACCACCGTGGTGTCCGGGGCAGCCCTCGCAGCCAGGGGAAGGAGCCACCACCGCCAGGTCCTGGCTCCACGCCGACAGCATTCCAGAGAGGAAACCCTGTGGCTGCCAGCCGCACACACACCAGCCAAGCAGCAGTAAGAGCTGGGCAGGTCCCATCGGGGGGTCAGCGCGGGGAGCCGGGAGCAGTGGGGAGGGCTGCAGGCTCGCACGGAGCCCCCCGTGCAGGGCCTGAGCGTCAGCACCAACCTTCCATGAAAACAAGATGTGAGCCAAGGGCCGGATTTTGCTTTCAGCCTTCCCTTCTTCTCCAGCCTGGCACTGCCCAGCACTGCAGGGGTTGTATCCCCTCCGGTGGCACCATCACCACGGGTTGGAGGTATCCCCTCCGGTTGTACCATCAGGTCGGCACACACCAGCCTGGTGCAGGGCAGCAATTGGAGGTTTCTGTTTAATCCCATGGAATAACAGCAGCATTAAAGCACAGCCTGGGGCTGGGCGGTGGGAGCAGCCAGCACCCAGAGCCGGCGCCGGGGTGTTTCTCCATCCGGCAGCCCTGTGTTCCCCAGCACCCCCGTTCACCAGCGACTGCCTCGAGGGGCAAAGCCCCAGGCGAGCTACGAGCTGCGCTGGAAAGTGATGCCTCCCTCCTTCAGGGCTGCGCCCTTATTTATCTACCACTGCGGATTTTTAATCTTTGATGAAAGGCTAAGGAACGTTGCTCAGGCAGGGGGCTGGGAATGCATTTAGAGAGGACGAAAAGTTACTGCCGTTGCATCTGTCGTGCCAAGGGAGCAAGCTGTGCGCATCGCAGGGCTCTCATCCCAGGGCGCTCTGCCGCATCCCTCTCTCCTGCACCCCTCTTTCCTGCATCCCTCTCTTGCTCTTCCACATGCCTCTGCTCCACAAGCCGGAGCTGGGCTCTGCGGCAGGATTTTCCCACAGGCAGGGAGAGCGGGACTGACCCCGGGTCAGCTCCGAGAGCACGGTCCCAGGCTGGTCACCGTGGCGCTGGAGCTCTCGACGGCTCCTTCTTGGGTGGGCGCGACATCTCACAGCTTTCACCGCAGAGCTGTCCTGGGGCGGCCCGTTGAACCTTTGTTAGCCTTTGTTACAAATTAGCATTACCGCCTGGTAATTAAACAAGAGTTTTGATTTATGTCAGTTTTCCACAGGCCCTTCAGGGCTTGGAAATGCAATACATCTGCTGTCCTGGAACAGTTTAATTCTTAATCTAAGCCAAGATCTGCTCTTCTAATAGGGCCCATAACAAATGCAGCGCTCGGCGCTCTGCTATTTGTTGAGCTGCATTAAGGGAACACCGAATGTGCCCACTCTTGCTGTCACAAAGGGAATCGGGACGCTGCCTTTGCTCACGCTGGCACCCCCTCCCTGCGGTGTCGGCACCGGCGGGTACCAGCATCTGCGAGTGCCTGTAGAGATGCTCTGGAGCCTTCTGCTGTGGGGCTGGATGGGGACAGTGGGGGCCAAGCCCTGCTGGACTTTAAGGTCTTAAACGTTCCCGTCCACAAGTTAATCCAACATCACTTTCTCTGCAACTTTAATTACAAGCTCCTGAAGATTCTCCCCTCAGCACCCGCCTGGGAATACACACCCTGGGAATCCCCAGAGTCCCCTTTAGGGAGCCCTTGCACTCTGTGCCGGCGCAGGGAGCCCAGCCGGAGCGGTGCTGAGCCCATTCCTCTCCCCGCAGCCTCAGTCGATGCTCCAGCACTTCACGTCTTGCCCTGGGAACACCAGGCTTCGCTTCCAGCGGTCACGGCCTCTCTGAGGTCCTTTCCCACAACAGCTCGGCAGCTGGTTGCCTTCCTTTCCCCCCTCAGCACGAGACAGCCCAGTCCCTGAGACAGTTTTTGGATAAACGATGCTCAGAGCTGAGCGAGGCCGGCTGTCGGAGCCCCTCCGGGACCCTGGTGCAGGTGCAGCGCCAGGGTCCTGCCCTGGCACGTGGCTCCTTCCCCCGCTGTGTCCTGAATGTCACCTCTGGCCCCTGGTTCTGGAGCTCGGCCGGGCTGTGAGGTCCCCCCCTGCCACCCCAAGGCGGGCGCTCGCAACCCTGTGTCCCTGCGGGGTGGGAGCAGCACCGGCACCCAGCACCCCGAGGACCCAGCCGGGCACAGGGTGACCAGCTGAAGGTGTCTGAGGCTCATTTGGGAAACGTTGGTGATCTGGGGGTTGGTGGCAGCTAAATATAACCCGTTTTCTTGAGGAAGCAGTTAGGCAAGACATCCCCCAGACCAGGCTTTCTTGTGGGTGCTCCAGCCGGCAGCTCGTGGTGCCTGCCCACACTGTGGTACCCCTTCCCAGCACGGGTGTCCCCAGCTCCCCCAAGACTTCCCCATCCTGGAGAAGCTCCTGGGGAGCTCAGAACAGCTGGGTGCCATCATGGGGCTGCAGGTGCTGGGCTGGGGAAGGGGCGAGCTCTGACCCCGCTCCGCTTCCCCTTCCAGAAAAGAGAGTGCCCCTGCGGATCCTGTATGAGAACTACAGGGAGAACCTGACCCAGGACAACCTCATCAAGGTGGTGGCTCTCCTGACCGAGTACCAGACTGGCGACGTCATTGTGGCCATCAGGGACGTCTACATCCAGAACCCGGAGATCAAGATCAGGGTAAGGGCTCAGCTGCTCTGTCCCGGGTGGGTTTGGAGGGGACATTTCCCATTCCCAGGGGGTTCCTGCAATCACCCTGGGGTCTCGGTCCCAGTGATCTGAGCCCTGGGGCTGGAGCAACCCCACCACAGCAGGGCTTGTTCCTGCATCTCCGCGCATCCCCAGGGACCTGCCTTGGCCCCGGGGCAGGGGGAGCACCATGGCCCCCAGGCAGGGTGATGCTGGGTCTTCAACTCCATTTGCTTGCAGATTTTAGGGGAGCCGATGCAGAATCGGAAGCTGGTGGCAGAGATCAGCCTGGTGAACCCCCTCGCAGTCCCCCTGAACAACTGCGTGTTCGTGGTGGAGGGCACCGGTCTCACCAATGGGCAGCAGGTCAAGGAGCTGTAAGAGCTTTTCCTTCCTTAACCCGGCCGGGCCATTGGGAATGGGGTAGGGGTGGATTTTTGTGCCTGGAGCCCCCAGTGGAAGGCAGGCCCATGGCCTGGCTCTGCTACGGGCACAGGGGGAGCTGGGGCTGCAGTGGTCCCCACGGGGTGCGGGGGGCTCGGAGCATCTCTGGGGAGGGGGGGGGCTGGGCCATGCCAAGGGGGGTCCCTGCTTCCCAGCATCCCAGTGCCGTCCTGCAGCACCGTGGGCACGGGGAGGGTGACAGGTCAGCAGGAGGGAGAATGGCCGCCCTGCTGACCCCCTGTCCTCCCCCAGCGAGGAGCCCGTGGAACCGCAGGCGGTGGCCAAGTTCAGGTTGGATTTCATGCCGAGCCAGGCCGGGCTGCGCAAGCTGATGGTGGACTTCGAGAGCGACAAGCTGACGGGGGTGAAGGGCTACCGCAACGTCATCATCGCGCCCCAGCCCAACTGAGCGGCCGCCGCGGCCCCCCCGCCCCTGCTGCAGAGACCCTGCCTCCCCTCCTGCTCGGGGGCTCGCCGGCCCCCCACTCGCTTTACCCAAAGACGGTCCCAGCGGTGCGGGGAAGGACAACTGCCGAAGCCCAGCCTGACCCCGACGCAGCGGCCGCGATGCCGTGCTCCTCCCCGGGAGCGCTCGGTGCTGTGGGGAGAGACGCGACGGCAGCAGGGAGAGGAGAGAGGGGCTGGGGGTGTTCGGGGGCTCCCTGCGGCAGCCGCCCGCTTCACCGCCTTTCCCTCACCCCGCGGGGTGGCAATGTCCCCGTCCTGCCTGTCCCGGGTGCAGCAGGGACCCCCGAGACCAGCACCGCCGGGCTGGGGCCGGCCCCCTCCTCCTTCTGCAGCGCTGCCAGCCCCGGCCCGTGGAGCGGATTTCATAAATCAAAGAGCAGAACAAACTTCTCCAGCACTGACTGCACCTCCGCCGTGCTCACGCGTGCCGTTACAGTTCTCTGGACGCGATTCAGCAGAGAAAAGATTGTATACTGTGAGCACAAAGCTGTTTATACGCTATATACATATATAACAAATCTATTTATAGCTATATAAATACATACTGCATATAACCCTCCTGCACATGTAGAGCAGGGTATTTGCTTTCATAACCGTTGCTGTCACTGCACCCGCTGCGCAGTGACGGATGGGACGTTACCTTGACATGAATTAACTATGCAAGCACCGAATAAAAACTCTATTTTTCACTTTTAAAGCCAGACCCAGCTCTTCTTGAGCACCCTCTCCGAAGGGAGGCACCCAGCAGCTCCTCGCCCAGTGCCCGAGGGGTGGGGGGGGGCGAGTTCACCCCCAGCCCGGCGCTGTCGCTGTGGTTTATTGCTGTGGCTGGTGCGTGGCTGCACTGAACCCCCGCTGTCGGCTCCACTTCACCCACCTCCCTCCGCCCCCGAGCACAGCCCAGCACCCCGGGGTGCTCTGCAGTTCAGGGGCTGTACCCCCAAAAGAGCGGTGACCCCCGCGGCTCTCCTGCTCCCACAGCGCGACCCGGCAGCACCCACGGGTGAACCAATGGGTCACCAATGGGTGAACCCGCGTCAGACTGCGAGGCAGCGCGGCGCCAGGGGCTGATGCAGACTCCACGCGTCCCTGGTGTGTTTCTCCCATAGCAGGGAATGGCACGGTGCTGTGGCTGGGCGCTAAGGACAGGAGAGAAAACCCATACGGGAAATTAAACAACCAGCTTTTGCACACCCAGGCTCTCATAGGGGCTGGAGAAAGCATGAGCCGGCAGCCGAAACACAAGAAACACGACCTGGGAGCGAGGGAAAAGGGGTGTCTGAGCACAGGGATGCGGGAGGAGCGTGGGGGTTTGTCTCGAGCCTGGAAGAGGGGTCAAGGCACTGCTGAAGATAAACACTTCCCCTGCCAGAACACAACCCTCCTTCTTTCTCCCCATGGGAGAGAGGTGACTCTCTCATCACGGGAGTCCCCCTGCCCACGTTAAACAACGTCCAGAAAGACCATTACGGAACTGGTGGTCTCCTGCTGCAGCCACATCCCCAGCAGCACCAGGCAGAGGGGGGACGCGCCCAGCCCAACAACCGAGCACCCAAACTGGGGGACAGTCTGTAGCACAAGGTGACCCTGCTCGGTGAGCTCACACCCAGCTGGTCCCTGTCACCCCGACACCGACGATGGCTGTTGGGAGTCTCCCATTCCAGCCAGGATCCGGGGTGGATGGGGAGCTGGGAGCATTTTCTGCCCAGGACAACCCGTCCTCCAGCTTCTCTTTCTGTTTATCTTTGAGATGAGATAAAATGTCATGTGTTCCAGCCACAGCTGCTCGCCTCTCCCAAGTCTGGCAGCGGGGTCCCCAGCCAGCCGTCCCAGTGCCCTGGCTCTGCTCTACCCCAAGAGAGCTGGCAGGAGCTGCCCCTGGCTCCATCCCGGCCAGGGGCAGGTGGCAGCCCCGGCTTCTGCTCCAGGCGAGGGCTGGGGCGCGCACTGCCGGGCTCAGGCTTTGTACATGGCAGCGGGTTATTTGTCTGCCAAAAATCCTTCAAGACAACCCTCCGGGACGGCCACGCGATCCTTCTCGCCGTACCGTGCGGAGGTTTAACCGCCACATCTCTCCATCCTGCTTTTCTCAAATGCAACCAGAAGATGCAGCTGGGACCACCGCGGGCTGTGGAGGGACTACGGGTGGTGCCTCTCGCGGGGGCAGGTGGGGAGGAAGGGTCCGGCCCCCGGGAAGGCTGTGGAGCTCCCAGGAGCAGCTCTCCCAAGGGAAGAAACTGAGAGTGCCCACCCTGCAGTGTTGGAGCAGGACAGGAACTCCGGGAGAGACGGGGATGGGGATTCTCTCCTCCTGCAGCCAGGAGGGCGAGCGGTGGGGACCACGCCAGCTCCCAGCCCTGGCACCATCAACCCCCGAAACACGAGTCCCAAGAGCACAGAGAGCCCCAGAGGAGCAGCGGTGGCCAAAGGAGTTAACAGCATGAACCCAGCCCTGCCTTCCCTTGTCAGGAACATTCCTCAGAGCCAGCGATGATGCACAGCCGTACTTTAAAGAGCATTTGTTACACGCGGCTCTGCTGAGCCAGGCTTCAAGCTGCTCAATGCCTGGTTTAAAAATAACCGGCAGCTCCTCTGGTTCGAAGCTGGGTCCTGATAAAATAAACATTAGCACAGCTATTTCTGAAGGTCACTCCCATCCATCTGAGGCTCGGCAGAGCACGGCTGCTTGTCGAGAAACGAGCTCCTAAGAGACTCCAAATGCGTTCACGGTTTGGGTCTGGGGTTTGGCGCTCTCTGGGGCTGGTTTCCCCCCCGTTATCCAGCAACCACCACCCCCTTCCAGACTGTTTGCAGAGCCTAACGAATTACTTAAGGCACCTCCACCAAGCTCACAGGTGCTTGCTCCACACACCTTCTTGGTCGTCCTTTAAGGACCATGAGAACAGTGCGACCGGTCCTGCAGCCCAGGCAGAAGAGGCTCCGTTGGCTGCTGTGGCTTGGGGACAGCTTCCCTGCGCACATCCCTGGATGCCCGAACGCTGTGCACTGTGCTACACCTGTGAGACTCTTCAGCACTCTTGCCATGCAAGCCATAAATTATAAATTAAATATTTACAGCATCCATTGCACGGGACAATTCGTAATTCAGCATTAGCCCAAGTGCCAAAGCAACGCGAGACTATTTACGCGTAGAGGAGAGGTTATTAATACATCTCAGCTCGCCAGAGATGCTGACTTGCCATGAAGTGACTGTAAACTCATTTCAGACTCGAGGACCTTTAACTTCCCTTCACCGATGGATTGAGACTAGGAAAAACCACCATAAATCAGAGCGTGCACAAGAACAATTCTGTGGGATTTTCAAAATCCACCACCTCTCCAAAGCTCTCCCTTCTTCTCCACAAACAGAGACATGTTTTTACGCTCACCCAACCAACGGGACACCTGTGGCACTGGCAAGCAGCAAGAAAAAACCCACGTAATAAATCCCAGATGGCCAGAGCTCCCGCTGCACTCCCACGGGAAACCATCCACCTTTTTTCCCAAGACCACAGGAGGTGCAGGAGACACCACGGAGAGACACTCCTTTCAGCATGGCCATCAAGTAGAGTTACCACTCAAACAGCCTTTCTGTGCCGGCCCGAACCCATTACCCAGCCCCCAGGAGGGAACAGCCACCAGCCCAGCCCCGGGATCACAGAATCACAGAATGGCAGGGGTGGGAAGGGACCTCTGGAGATCACCCAGTCCAACCCCCTGCCAGAGCAGGGTCACCCAGAGCAGGTGGCACAGGAACGCATCCAGGCGGGTTTGGAATGTCTCCAGCGACGGAGACTCCACCACCTCTCTGGGCAGCCTGTGCCAGGGCTCTGCCACCCTCAAAGTAAAGAAGTTCCTCCTCATGTTTAGGTGGAACTTCCTACATTCAAGTTTGTGCCCATTACCTCTTGTCCTGTCACTGGGCACCACTGAGAAGAGCCTGGCCCCATCCTCCTGACACCCACCCGGGATTTTGGTCCTGGGTCTCCCCTGCTCTGCAGGGCAGGTCCCCATCCTGCCCGGGCTGGACTCAGACAGACAAACCAGTAAGGAGACTGGTGAGAGCCAGCCAGGCGCTTCCAGCAGACGGGAGTGCTTTCGGTCAGCCGCTTGTCTCTTCCCAGAAAGAAAAGACAAGACCCTAAATCTGCTGACAATTTATTATTAGCTCTCACACTGATTTATTTCAGCAGCAGCCAGGCTGCAATCCCACAGCAAATCCCTGAGCGGAGGAAAACTCCGAGAAATGTGTTCGCAACCGCTGTCAAGGGTCCAGGCTCGGTGGGGCTGCAAAACGCCAGCCCTTCAGGCTGCTGTGTGCTCAGTGGGGATTTCAGTGCCCAAAGCGCTCATTTACCTTAAACATCTCCCTCCCGGGGCTGCACCGCTGGAACCTGAGCTGGATGGTCCCACGGAGCCTCCCTGCCCGCTCCCCAGCTGTCTCCCCGCGGTGGGGATGGAAGAGAAGCGTCCCCAACAGGCTGCTGCCACCGCAGGAGCCACACCTGGGCAGGTTCACCTGCAGAACGTCACCGCCAGGTCCCTCCACAAAACCCCGAACAGCCACAGCAACCCGGGCAAAGGGAAGCCAAGAGGAGATTTGGGGTTTTCCCCACCGCTGCTGGCAGGGTGGCTGACCAAAGCCAAACAGAAGACCCGTCTGAAGCTACTCAGTCTCCCCAAGACAAACACCAAGCTTCCTTCGCCCCAGAGCATCAGAAAAACTGTTAAAAGGCACTCACACAGTTTTAGGTGAAGAAATATGTTTCATAGTTAACTCCGTGCCAGAAAATAGGAGGCAGATGCAGGAAGAACACAACTGGGTGTCCTATATTAATACACACTTTAGCCTCCATTCCCTGGACAGCACACAAAATATCTCCAAAACCGTATTTGACGACTGCAGCAGAGTAGATGATTGTCATCTGCTGTGGCAATTAAGAGTGGCAGATGTCCCGTCATCTCACTGGAACGGCCGCTTCATTGATTCAGGCAGCAGAAGCTGAGCAGCTTAGTAACAAGAACCAGAGGATGCCAAGCAGGGGATTCAGGGCATATTCCCACTGCTGCCACACTCTTCCCGGGTGAAACCCCCCTTCCAGGCCTCGTCTCCCACCCTTCGCATCGCTGCACCGCCCACCTGCGCCGGGCATTTTACCCCCAAGAGCGCTGGTCCCCTCCATAAGGGCCCCGGATGCTCCTGCGTGAAAAGCCTCCTGCTTTCTGCACCAGCGTAACCACAAAGGTTCATCTGCTCCAGCACACGCGGACGCTTGGTAGGGTATTAGCCTTCATTAAACTTCTTGCTAAACGGTGCTGCGTGAAGCCCCTACTGTAAATACAAATAAAGAAACAATTTTCTATCTGCTGTTGCCTTCCAGCAGAGTCTTCACATGATCCCTGCAAGTGGAAAAAGAGGGGAAGGAAGGAGAAGGGAAAGGCTGCAGCAGCTCTCCAGGAGACATGAAGGCATTTACGTTGTAATTCACACCCATTTCCTTTCAGTCCTCTTTCCGCAAGACCTTGCTTTTCACAATAAAATCCCTTAAAGAAGCTTATTTGCTTTTTAGACTTGCTAGAGAAGCCCCGAGCCGGACACCTCCCCAAGCCTCCCCGCGGCTCAGCACACTGACTGGCACGGAGGCCCCCCCGGCACGTCCCAGATCCTCTTGCAGCAAGCAGAAACCTGCGAAATCCAAGCCTGCAGGTACGTAAAACCTCCACCCTTGATTCTTCCTTTCCAAATCAGGTGCCGCTCAACCCAGCCAGCTCTCTCCACCCCCAGCCCTCCCCACCGTCCATCAAACCGCCTCCTGCGCTGTGAAACCAGTCCTGGTATTTCCTGCACCACGAGGCTTTCAACCCGAGACCCTTTACTTGCCATATTTTAACAGGAATATTTTTATCCTTCTCTATAAACCACTGATTCATGCTTCGCTTTCATTTTACTTGGCTACAGAGACAAGAATTTGCTCTCTAAGCTGGCACAAAAATAATACTTCAGTGCTAATGCAAAATCCTTTACCATTGTACCGGAGCAATACTGAATCCTCCAAGGCTTCCAAAGCTTCCCAGTTCTTCTGGCTCGTCTTCCTTGCTTGTTTATCCAAAAATACAACTAGCCCTAGGAAATTTGGTGGGCCCCAACCTTACAAATCATCGCACAGTTCAAACAGGGAGAAAAGGCAGCTGATGCCGGTGGCACTTCCCCAAAAACAAGTGAAATCACCGGCAAACGCGTGTCCCAGTCTCACTCCAGTAACAGACCGTCGTCGCGTCTACGGAGATGTTTCATTCAAATGTTTTACAAGATCATATTTTATTTTAAGTGGCAGGAGGTGCATTTCATTCTTTTACTGTCTAATCTTAAAGATAAACGTGCACAAAGTTTAGAGCTGACGAGGGAATGCATCAACACTTGGCCCGAGGAAACAACCGGACTGAGCCCACAGCAATCTCGCTCCAGGGCCAGACGTCGGGCACCAGGCAGCGACTGCTCTCCACCTCCGCAGGAAGCCTCCGCCAGCCTGGCTTCCTCATCGCCTTTGTAACCTGTGATCTTCCAGAATTACGCGTTCGTTAACTAGGATGGAGTTCTCACCTTCTACAGACGCACACACCAACACGAGTTCGTTCTACGGGCGGGCAGAGGGAAGGGAACGCACACCAGAGCGCTGAAGGAGTTAACCGCGCTGAAAGCTGCAGAACAGGCAAATATTTTTGGAGGCAGTTGTTTCAGTTCTTAAAAAAATAAATAAAAAATTAAAAAATTCTCAAAGGCAAGAAAGGACATCCAGTACCTAGACACATTTTATGTCTTTGAAAGCCTCACTCTAATTCCTACAAACAGGATACAAAGGTGGCTTTTAACTGAAAGGAATCACATCAGACTCCCTCCTGCTCACAGAAAGCTGTACATCAAACTTCTGCGAGCCTTTTATGAAAGTACCACTAAATATAGTCTCTTTAATGGAAGATTTGCAAGTTGGCATAAAGACGTAAGCAGCTTTACAGATACTCTCCAAGGCACATGAAACAATTACTCAGTTTGCCCAAAGAGAGCATTGCAGAGCAGTTAATTGGAGTGAAGAACCCCTAAGCCCCCCCAAAAACCTCTAAGAGAATTAACACCCAGTAAGATGTGAGGCGCCCCCCCCCCACCCCTAAAGCAGAAAGGCTTTGGTGACGCAGGATCACCAGTCCTACTGGAACAGCAGCGCTTGACGCCTGTCCAGGAAAGTCCCATTCCTGGCTTCCAGGTATTGGCTTTTGTTTGTTTCTTTGTAAATAATTACTCTTAAAAACAAAACAAAACAACCCCAAACACATGTCCTCCATATAACAGACATCAATTTATGAATGAAGAAGCCTTTTGCGTGTTGTGCCCCTCGAAGCAGAGGTTAGCGCAGGGGAGCGTATTTTATTTTCGTTCGTTGCAGTACCGACCTGAGCAAGTGGCACGTTGATTTGGGTGATAAGCCCTCAGAAAGCGTGACTGTGACTTGACGGACTCAAATCATACTCTGCATCCACCGAGCCCAATGGAAGCGCCGTTCAGCAGCCGCTGCCGCTGATTTTAGAGGGACCCCCCCCCTCAAAACACAACCCATGGTGTGCCAGAGCAACACCTGCATTGTGGAAAAAGAAGTAAAACCACTACTATTCAACGACACCCTCTTTATTCAAAAA